>NW_028123721.1:0-579957 GCF_965194805.1 Balaenoptera borealis | reverse complement strand
TTTGAGGAAGTCCAATTCATCTATTTTGTCTTTTGTTGCTTGTGCTTTTGGTAGCAGATCTAAGAAATCATGACTAAATCCAAGGTCATGAAGATTTACTCTCATGTTTTCTTCTACGAGTTTTATAATTTTGGTTCTTGCATCTAGGCCTTTGGTCCATTTTGCGTTGATTTTTGTGTACAGGGTGAGGGGAGGTAAGGGTCCAAGTTTATTCTTCTGCATGTGGGTATCCAGTCGTTCCAGAACCTGTGCTAACTGTTTGGGAGAAAATACACGCAAATGATGCAACCAACAAGGGCCTCATTCTAAAATATACAAACAGCTCATACAACTCAAAAAAGAAAAAAAATCAAAAAACAGGCAGAAGGTCTAAATAGACATTTCTGCAAAGACATACAGATGGCCAATAGGCACATGAAAAGATGCTCCACGTCGCTAATTATTAGAGAATGCAAATCAAAACTACAGTGAGTTATCACCTCATAGTGGTCAGAATGGCCATCATTAAAGTGTCTAGAAATAAATGCTCGAGGGGGTGTGGAGAAAAGGGAACCCTCCTACACTACTGGTGGGAATGTAAATTGATGCAGCCACTATGGAGAACAGTATGGAGGTTCCTCAAACACTAAAACTAGAATTACCGTATGAACCAGCAATCCCACTCCTGGGCACACATCCAGACAAAAGTATAATTTGAAAAGATACACGCACCCCAGCATTCACAGCAGCACTATTCACAACAGCCAAGACATGGAAGCAACCTGAGTGTCCCTCAGCAGATGAACGGATATAGAAGATGTGGTACATATATACAATGGAATATTACTCAGCCATAAAACAGAATGAAATAATGCCATCTGCAGCTACATGGATGGACCTAGAGATTATCATACAAAGTGAAGTAAGTCAGACAGAGAACGACAAATACCATATGCTATCACTTATATGTGGATTATAAAATGAGACCCAAATGAACCTATCTACAGAACAAAAACAGACTCTCAAATATAGAAAACAGACTTGTGGTTGTCAAGGGGAAGACAGGGGAGAGGGATGGATCGGGAGTTTGGGATTAGTAGATGCAAATTATTATATATAGGATGGATAAACAAGGTCTTACTGTACAGCACAGGGAACTGTATTCAATACCCTGTAATAAACCATAATGGAAAAGAATATGAAAAATATGTATATATGTATGTATGTATATAGGAATCACTTTGCTGTACAGTAGAAATTAACACCACATCGTAGGTCAACTATACTTCAGTATCCATTAGTTTGAAGGCACTTTTATAAATCAGGCCTTATTTCTCTTGTCCTTTCATCCTGGGACAAATGTATAACAGAAACTAACCTGGATTACTCCAGGATGAACTCATATCACACAGAACTTTAACTGTTTAACAAACCATGAATATCAGTTACACCATGGGATGTCCTGATCCAATATGTTTGTATACCTTGTATCAAGCCTGCAGAATCCACGAAATTTGGAAATTCAAACTGAAATGAAGCCACCTATCCCATGACTTGTCCACAACTAGTTATACAACATCAATTGGAAACCATATACAATCAAATGAATGCAGACAGAAACAACTATAGCCTTCCTTTTTTTTCCTTTTAGATAAAGACGGTGTTTAAGGTGATGTCTTGGGCCGTTTCAGGGTGTTACTCAATTTCCTGGGTATCTGCCATGCACACAGGAGGTACACATGTTAGTTAACTTGTTTGTGCAACTATATGAAGGTAGTTAATACCACAAAACTGTATACGTAAAGTGAATTAAATGCTAAAGTCACGTTTTGTATTTCTAAGGACAAAGAAAAAAAAAGTGTAGCGTTTATATTTGTTACAAAAATGAACATTAAAAACATTCTTAGTGAAAAAAGCCATACAGAAAAGGCCACCTAGATCCCATACTCATCTTGTCTGCTTCAAATCCATCAAGGTTGTCCAAATGAGGGGGAAACTCAGTAATGGTTCCAGAAAAAGAAAACTGGATCAGGATGGAAAAAGACATTTTCATACAGTTGGGACAGCAGGTGAAAGTTGAAGTGGGGCTGAGTATTAAATTATAATGTGGACATCAGGATTTCCTCATTAAGCGGTTATGTGCTGGTTCCTTGGGCAAAACACACTGAGCATTTTGTGTGACGTGGCAAATGTGAGTACTTTTTGCCATTATTGCAACTTTTCTGTACATTTTAAATTACTAGAAAGTAAATTACTTTTCTAGACAACCATGTCAGTATCATGCCAGAAAATCAGATAAGACAGACATCAAATTTTGTTATAGAGGCCAAGACTCACCCAGACCAAGTTCAACCAAAGTTGTGATACTTATTTCCCTTGTAGGAGTCCGCATGGTATTAAGAGGCACCGTGGGAAGAGTATATTAGTAGCTACCATGTCTTGGGTCCTGTGGATTACCTGGGGTGCAGTAGACATTGAGATTTTAGTATTTCAATTTTTCACATTACTTCAAAAAATATGTTAAAAAATAAATTCAGTAAGGTTGCAAAATATGGAATCAATATACACAAATCAGTTTTGTTTCTATACACTAATAATGAACCACCAGCAAGAAAAATTAAGAAAACAATCCCATTTACAATTCCATCAAAGAGAACAAACTATTTAGCAATAAATTTAACCAAGGACATGAAAGATCTATACTCAGAAAACTATAAAGCATTGATAAAGAAACTGAACACACAATAGAAAACAATATTCCATGCTCATGCATCAGAAAAATTACTACTATTAAAATGTTTATTCTACCCAAAGCCATCAACAAACAGTGCCAGGAAAACTAGACACCAGACTCCAAAGAACGACACTGGTCACCATCTACACGGCACATAAAACTAACTAAAGTGCACAGTATTCCACATTAAACCCTTTCTCTCCTGAGGCCCCTGAAGATGCGCCCCACCCACCCAGCAGTCAGCTGCACAGGAAGATTCTCCACACTTGCTCATTTTTTCCTCTTGTGGAGTCTCCTCACCAGTGGTTCCTGAGAAAACCCAGCTGCTGTCAGTGTGGACAATGCCTCATGGTCCAGAAACCTAAGCCCTGACAGGAGACAAAGCTCCTGTCTGCTTGTCACGGAGCAAAGTCTGTGGGCAGGGTGCACCTGTGCCCCCAGGGTCAGACAGGTGGGTTCGGGGCCCCCTGTGGGACGTCAGAGAAGTGCCGGGAGAGCCGCACTCACAAACCCAGAGGCCTCATCCGGAAGGCAGTTCTGCTGTATATACTAAGTTTGGAAATCCAAACTGAAATGGAGCCAAGTATCTCACTGTATCTTCTCAAAAGATGCTTAAGGAGCAATTAATTACAAACCATATATAATGAAATGAATGTAGACAAAAACTTTACAACTTAAACCAAAATTCACTCAAAATTGCCCATAGACAAATTTAAATTACCAAACTATAAAAGTCCTAGAAAAAAAAGAGATAATCTACATGACTTTGGGTCTGGTGACCTTATTCAGAAAACCGGAAGACAAACCACAAACTGCAAGAAACTGTTTCCAAAACACATATCTGATAAAGGATTTGTACTCAAATTACGCCAACAACGCCATTAAAATTTGGTAAAGATTGAAACACACACCTGGCCCAAGAAGATAAACAGGCAGTAAATAAGCATACAAGAATATACTGAAGATGCTGGTGGAATGCACGTACAACCAACTTTGGAAGACAGTTTGGCAGTATTTTCCAAATCTAAAAAGTCTCACCTTAGGATCCAAGAAGTGTACCTCTTGTATTTAGACAACTGCTTTGAAAAACTGTGTTCAAACCAAAACTAGCATCAAGTAATGCACAGCAGCTCTATTCATAATGGCTAAAAAGATATCAGGATGTCCTTCTGTAGATGAATTCATAAGCAAATTAGGGCACATACATGTCAAGGGGAGAAGAATACACCACCCCAAAATATGCCCATTTGACAAAAGGATTATTTTGGACTGATTAATTTAAGAAACAGCAGACCCAGGAGAATCTTTCAAAACCAAGTAGAAAATGCCCTTTTAGGAGGTAAATTTACATTTATTAAGGATAATAATTTGTAAGGGTATGTCCCTCTCTGGACCAGGAATTGAATGATGGCTAAATATCAAGAAAAGCTTGTTGGGACTTCCCTGCTGGTCCAGTGGTTAAGACTCTATGCTCCCAATGCAGGGGACCAGGGTTCAATCCCTGGTCAGGGAACTAGATCCTGCATGCTGCAATTAAGAGCCCGCATGCCGCAAGTGAAGATTCCGCAGGCCGCAACTGAGACCCGGCACAGCCAAATAAATAAATGTTTTAAAAAAAAAAAAGCTTGTCAATGAAATAGGCCTGGATGTAAATCTGTGTAACAACCATACCCTTGTTTACTGGGCTTTGACTAATAACATCCCTTAAATGGCTTCCTCCATTCCCTAACATCTTTCTTTTGTTCTCAGCAGAAGATAGCATTTAAGGTAATGGCTTGGGCCATTTCAAGGAGTGACTCAGTTTTCCTGGGTATCTTTTAAGTATACAGGAGGTACTCATGGTATATATTAAACTTCTGATTGTTTTCTCCAGTTCGTCTCTTTTTCATTACAAGGGAGATCTCAATAAAGAACATAGAAGTGTAGAGGGAAAACTATTTTTCCTCTCATATACATGCAATGCAATAGTATTCAGAGATAATAAAGGAATGGACCATCAACCCGTGCAAAAAAAAAAAAAAAAAAAAAAAAAGGATGCATCTAACACTTACATTGCTAAGTGAAAGAATCCAGTCTGAAGTGCTACACACTGTATGACCTCATTTATATGACATTCTAGAAAAGGCAAAACTGACAATGGTAAACAGTTTATGGACTATGTGGTTGAAATAGTCCATATGATACTTTAGTGGTGAATACCTGTCACTATGCATTTGTCTACACCCACAGATTTTTACAACCCAACAAGTAATTTACAATCTATTCAAACTTAGCTACTTAGGATATGGGAGTGTCAAAGACTGGAATACAGAAAGTAACAAAGAATCTAACTGATTCAGAAATGTATGAAAAAACTCACTGTTGGTAGTGGGACAAATGGGCTGACCTAAGTTAACTTTGGAAATGTACAGAATCTGCAGGCCAAAGACAAAATGTGCCATACATACACAGTGGACTCTATGATCTTTCCATGAGGGGTAGTAGCTAACAGTACCGAAACTACTATATCAGTAATCGAATGGAACAAGCACTGAATTTAATAAATGACAAATGGTGGAAGCCAGGTTTCTTACCACTGCAGTGGGATGTTACAGTCAAACAAAGGGAGAAGGTTACAATATCCATGTCATAACAGATCCGCTTAGAGATATCAGTATAAACTATCTTTAGCCTACACATAGTTCCACATGGAAATCTTTATAATTATGGGTATATGCATAGGCTGGGATACATGCACATATTTCCATGTACTGTCAGCTGAGCATATTTAGCTCCCATGTGTAAGTTTTTAATACCATTCTCTAATAAAAGGAACAAGGGCTCTTTGAAGAAAGGGCTGATGATAGGACTGAGACAGTAAATATAGGAAACAGGATAATCTTAAAATATCAGAAAGTAAAGAAGTACCAAAAAATTTTAAAACCCACAAAAGAAAAATTATGTAAAATGAAAACAGGAACAAATGGAAAAAGTGCTCAACAGCCAAAGCAAGAATTAAGTAAGCAGTCTAATAATGTAGTGCTGGATTATAACCAAAAGTTGACAGTAATTATTCACGTGTCCAAACTGGTAAAAATAAATTACATAGTTTTTGATGAATGGTGTTAAATAGAAATCTCCTATGCAGAAAGCTTCTAAGCAATGTATATAGCCACTCAGCTGTCCATCAAGGATGTGAAGCTAACCCCTCTCTCCTCAAGTGTGGGTTCTGCATTATGACTTCCTCCTAAATAAGGCACACAGGATGGACATGGGGAAAAAATTAACCTCACTGTGGGAAAACTTGACACACACTACTTCAGCTAGGTGACCAAAGTTAAGAATATAAGTGAGAAGTTTCCTTAAGAGCCTGTCCTCTTGATATATAGTGAAGAGGAAGCACTTCACCTCTGTGGTCTGCTTTTTCAAAGCCAAGTCTAACCACGACAAAACCACCAAGCAAATCCCAGTGCCCGGCAGTCTATAAAATATCTGACCAGTCCTCCTCCACACTGGCAAGGTCATGGAAACAAGGAGAGTCTGAGCAACTGTCAAAGCCCAGAAGAGACTAAACAGACATGATGGCCCCATGTCCTTTGAGATCCTGGAACAAGGAAAGGTATAACAAAGGGAACGTGAATAGGGACTTCACTTAATAATAAAGTATCAATATTTGTTCATTATTTGTCATGATTCTGTAGAAAATTAGACAGGAAAGATTCAAAGTCAAATAAGAGAAACCTACTGTAACAAACTGGAAATCTAGAGGAAAAGGGGGATTTCTTTGTAAAAAACACATTACCAAAATGAACCCTAAATTAAGGAAAATACAAAAAGACCAATTAATCACTGAGGAACCTCTTCCCCATACTGGTTATCCTATCACTGTTCCAGGGTTTCCCTCTCCCGGGACAGGGAAGGAACAGGGACAGAGCTGTTTGGCAGCTCCCCTAGTATCTGACCCCACCCAGTGTCTTCATCTCCCCCAGCCACGCCTACCCAGTGAGGACACCTGAGGAAGGATCAGGGATTATTGATTCAGATGTATCAACCAGGACTTTTTCTTTTCCCAGCGACTGGACACACTTACTGAAGTAAAATAAATTAGTATTTATTGTAAGGGTAGAAATAAATTAATACTTGCAAGTGGCAAGTTGAAGAATGGGTTTGGACCTGGCAGGTCCAGTGGCTCACACTGTCTCAGTGTGACCTTGCTTCTCTCCAAAACTTTGTCCTGCTCAGTGCCTTTGGGGGACCCCATTCACAGGCACAGGCTCTCTCACTGCCCTTGGACCAACAGCAATTCTAGGCTGACAACCACTCACCATCCATTATCTGAGAAAGAGTTTCTCCTTTTCTTGGATTCCAAGAAAGTCATGGTTTTAAGTGCCTTTGATCTGGCTTGGGTTGCATTCTCATCCTTGGCCCATCACCAGAAGATGGAAAATGGGACTGGCTAGATGTGGGCTGTAAACCCATCTTCGAGCTGGGTGGAACATGGGCTCATCCTTCTTCAACCGTTTGGACTGGAAGCAGGTGAGATGTAATTCCCAAAGGAAAACTGAGGCACTTAGGCCTCAGAACAGATGCTGGCTGGCAGAAAGCAACAGATTCTAAGTCAATGACTGATCACTGCACAGCACAGAATCTGACACAAAAGGAAGAAAGGGGTTCACTCAGGGTCAGGGGCTGCAGCTACACATCCAGTGCTCTTACTGTCCTCCCAAGACTGCAAGAAGTTCTTTCACTTACTGAAAAGTCAGGATCGTTGGTGGTGGTCAAGTCAAGTCTCTTTCCTTGGGCATCAGGTCCTCACATCTCAGAGGCGTGCCCAGAAAAGCCCATGTGCCCTCAGAAGACACACGGACCTCATTCCTGCCCCTGAGAGGTGGGAGCCCTTGAGTTATGCCATCTCCCTGGCCATATTAATTGCCCATCCCTGAAAAACAATACTGCTCCTTTTCCAGTTTCTTCTCTCTCCTTTACTAAGAGGAAGAAACCAAATGCTAGGGTGGTAAGGAAACTCTTGTGCAATGATGTAATGGGAGGCTCAAGGATTATTCCAAGCCATGGCACCCATAACTGGCAGGCTTTCCAGAGGCCACATGGATGCATATGGCTCTCCAGGACAATGCAGTGTCACTGTGAACCTTCCATTGGGAGGTCCAGTTGCCTCCATATCTTTGATTCTTAATGACTATGAATGTCAAAAGTTTCTAACGGGGGCTTCCCTGGTGGCGCAGTGGTTTAGAATCTGCCTGCCAATGCAGGGGACACAGGTTCGAGCCCTGGTTTGGGAAGATCCCACATGCCGCGGAGCAACTGGGCCCGTGAGCCACCACTACTGAGCCTGCGCATCTGGAGCCTGTGCTCCGCAACAAGGGAGGCCACGATAATGAGAGGCCTGTGCACCGCAATGAAGAGTGGCCCCCACTTGCCACAACTAGAGAAAGCCCTCGCACAGAAACGAAGACCCAACACAGCCATAAATAAATAAATAAAAATTAAATTAAAAAAAAAATGTTTCTAACAACTGACAGGACAAAGGATTGCAGGGCCATGGTCTGCTGTATGGTTGTTGTGTCAGGGACACACTCCGATGTTTAGAGGATTATTACTTCTCTTGGCAGCCTATGAGGCTGTGAGCGGGAGGCCTTTTTCTCAACCACATGCATGTTGGTAGTTGAAACTTCTCAAAGGAATGTCTACACTGACCAGGTAGTTCTTGAATTGCCCGGCATCCTGGTCAGCTCCGTAACTGTACATGAGGGCCTGACGATGCCCAGGCTGGACTGAGCTAGAGGAACACAGATGCCTACCTGGATTGTCAGAGGTCAAGGGCTGTCCTGCCTGAGACGTGATCATCTATTCCTGCCCACTCAGATGGGACAAAGGATGCCTCCAGTGCCAGGAGGGCCCCACCAGCCCTTAAGAAGGCAGCATCTGGGGGCTGGCAGGTCACTGCACCCAGTCCTGTATAAATCCACACATGCCCACTGAGTGCCCTGCTGTCTGGGCTGTGCTGGAACCTGGGGCTGCCCAGGCAGAGTAGGGCCGGCATCACCCTTCCCAGGTGGGAGGGCAGAAGGAAACCATGCATGATTTCTGACACCCTCCCTAATCCTTGACAGAGGTTGAGTTGGATAAGAAACAGTCCGAGACAAGAACAGACATTTCATTCTTCTCTCAGAGCCCAGGACTGGGGGAAGGGAGGCCAGAAAAACAGTTACTGACCTCAGCTCCCTGACTCCTGTTTGACCCTGGGCAAGTCCTATCCCTTCTGGAGGCTTCAGAGAGAAGGAGAGGGGAAGGCAATGAGGGTCAACTGTGCTTAAAGCTAACTCTAACCTTTACCCTAAGAACCCTAACCTCTAATCTTAACCCCCTTACAACCCTAGCCCCAGACCCTCGCCCCTGACCCTTTAACCACAACCCTCTACCATAACTCTCCAACCATGACTCTCCAACAATGACCCATAACCCTAAACCATGACCCCTGAACCCTCACACTGACTCAACCCCAGGCCTAAAGCCTGGCCTAGTGGGTACCGAGGGATGACTCTATGAACTCTCAAATAAACCAAGGAATTAAATCTTCCTGACCATGAATTTAGCAATGGTTTCTTAGATTTGACAGTAAAGCATAAGAAATGAAAGAAAAAAATAGATAAATTGGATTTCCTCAGAATTACAAACCTTTGTGCATCAAAAGAGGTTATCCAGAAAGTAAAAAGACAGCCCACAGAATGGAAGACAATATTGGCACATTATATATCTGATAAGACTCTTTACCTAGGATATACCCAGGGCTTTTACAACTCATCAACAAAAAGACAAACAATAAAATTTTTGAAACAGACAAATGACTTGCATGGACTGCTCTCCAGGCAAGACATACAAATGGGCAACAAGGACATGAAAAGATGTCAAACATCAGTAGTCATGATGAAAATGCAAATTAAAGCCACAGTGTGATGCCCCTTCACACACACTAGAATAAAAATAAATTTTAAAATAAATTTTAAAATATATAAATAAAAGTAACAAATGTTGGCAACAATGTAGAGAAATTGAAACCCTTAAAAGTTACTTGTGGAGATGTACAATGGTGCAGTCTATGTGTACAAAACTTTAGCATTTACTCAAAAATATAAAATATAATTACCATGTGGTTCAACAACTCCACTCCTAGATATATACCCAAAAAATGGAAAACAGGTGTTCAAACAAAACCTTGTACACCAATTATTCATAGCAGCACTGTTCACAATAGCTCAAGGTAGAAAAGATTTAAATGTCCATCAGCAGGTAAATGGATAAGCAAAATAAGGTAGATCCATAAGCTGCATTATTCTGTCATATAAAGGAATAAAGTAAAATGATACAGTCGCTGTAGAAAACTCTATGGTGGCTCCTCAAAAACATGGAAAATGTATGAGCCCTTGATTCCGCTCCAGGGTGTACACCCAAAATATTAGAAAGCAAGGACTGGAACAGATATTTGTACCCCGTATTCATAGCAACATTATTCACAATAGCCAAAAGGTGGAAGCAACACAACACATCCTTCAACAGATGAATGGATAAGTACAGTGTAGTATATACACAATGGGATATGATTCAACCTTTAAAACTAAGGTAATTCTCACACATGCTACAATGTGGATGAACCTTGACGTCATTATGCTAAGTGAAACAAGCCAGACACAAAAAGGACAAACGTTCTATGATTCCACTAGTATGAGGTATCCAGATAAGTCAAATTCAAAGACAAAGTAGAATAAGGTTGCCAGGGGTTGAGGTGAGTTAGTGTTTAATGGCTACGGTTTCACATGGGGAAAATAAAGTTCTGGAGAAGGATGGTGAGGATATTTTTACAACAATGTGAATGTAGTTAATGCCATAGAACTGTATACTTAAAAATGGTTTAAATGGGGCTTCCCTCGTGGTACAGTGGTTAAGAATCCGCCTGCCAATGCAGGGGACATGGGTTCAAGCGCTGGTCCTGGAAGATCCCGCATGCCGCAGAGCAACTAAGCCCACGAGCCACAGCTACTGAGCCCTTGTGCCACAACTACTGAAGCCCATGCACCTAGAGCCCGTGCTCCACAACAAGAGAAGCCACTGCAATGAGAAGTCTGCACACGGCAACGAAGAGTAGCCCCCTCTCGCCGCAACTAGAGAAAGCCGGCACACAGCAACAAACACCCGACACAGCCACAAAATAAAAAATAAAATACATTTTTTTAAAAAGCTTTAAAAAAAATGGTTTAAATGGTAAATGTTATGTGTTTTTAATCACGATGGAAAAAATGAATGAAATAATGATCAATGTTACAATGTGGATAAACACTGAAAACATCCTAAGTGAAAGAAGCCACACAGAAAAACCACCCAGATCATGCTCATCTTGTACACTTTACATCCAGCAAGGTTTTTAAAGTGAGGAAAAGCCCCAGTGATGGTTCTAGGAAAAGAAAACTGTATTCGAATGGGAAAATACATTTCCACAAAGCTGGGGCAGCTGGTGAAAGTTGAAGCAGGTCTGTGGATAGGATTATAATGTGGAAACCATAATTATTCCTCATTTGGGGGTTATGTGCTGGTTCTCTGGGAGAGCGGTCCTCCCACTCTCACAGGGTAAAATAAACTGGAGTATTTTGTGAATGTGGAAAACTTGATACTGCTATTTAAAATATTTTATACACTTGAAATTTACTAGAAAATAAAGTACTTATCAAAACAACCATGTCATAGCATGCCAGAAATACAGACATCAAACTCTGTTAAAGAGGCCAAGCCCTACCCAGATCCAGCTCACCCGCAGTGGGGACACCAATCACCCTTGTAGGAGTCCACATACTATGAGACGCACCGTGGGAAGATTACATTGGGAGCCACTATGTCTTGGGTGCTGTGGGTGACGTGGATGTAGCTGAAACAGTGGGATTTCTGAATTCTAGTTTTCCACATTCAACCACCAAAAAACTGTTACAACTAAAAAATGAATTCAGTAAAGCTGCAGGATACAAGAAAAGAAAAATCAATGCACAAAAATCATTTGTGATTCTACACACTGATAATGAACCATCAGAAAAAGAATTTTAAAAAAAATCCCACTTACAATTGTATCCAAAAAGATAACCAGGAGTAAATTTAACCAAAGACGTGAAGGACCTGCACACTGAAAACTGGAAGACACTGATAAAGGAAACCGAACAGACAAAAATAAATGGAAAGATACCCCGTGCTCATGGGTAAAAAGAATAGTGTGAAAATATGCATTCTAAGGTGGGACTTCCCTGGCCGTCCAGGGGTTGGGACTCTGCGCTCCCATTGCAGGGGGCACGGGTTCGATCCCTGGCTGGGGAACTAAGATCCCGCATCCTGCATGCCACATGGTGTGGCCCGAAATTTTTTTTTAATTAAAAAAAAATATGCCGGGCTTCCCTGGTGGCGCATTGGTTGAGAGTTTGCCTGCTGGTGCAGGGGACACGGGTTCGAGCCCTGGTCTGGGGGGATCCCACATGCCGCGGAGCAACTAGGCCCGTGAACCAAAATTACTGAGCCTGCGCGTCTGGAGCCTGTGCTCCGCAACAAGAGAGGCCACGATGGTGAAGAGGCCCGTGCACCGCGATGAAGGGTGGCCCCCGCTTGCCGCAACTGGAGAGAGCCCTCGCACAGAAATGAGGACCCAACACAGCCATAAATAAATAAAAAAATAATTTTAAAAAAATATGCCTCCTAGCCAAATTAATGTACACATTCAATGCAATCCCTACCAAAAGTGCAATGACATTTTCCGTAGAAACAGAACAAACAATCTTAAGATGTGTGTGGAACCACAAAGGACCCAGAAGAGCTAAAGCGACCCTGAGGATGGAGAACGGGCTGGAGGCATCTCGCTCCCTGACTTCACACTTCATTACGAAGCTACAGTCCCAAAAAAGTGTGGAATTGGCACAAAAACAGGCTCACAGACCAGAGGAACAGAGCAGAGAGCCCAGGAATCAACCTACAGGTATGTGATCAGTTAATTCACAAGAAAGGAGCCAAGAACATACACCAGGGAAAGGACAGTCCCCTCAATAAACGGTGCTGGGAAACCGGACGCCACACGCCAAAGAACAACACTGCACCCTGTCTACACCACACACAAAAGGGGCCAAAAACCCAGTTTTCCACATCAAGCCCCTCCTCTCCTGGCTCCTCTGAAGACAGACACCCTCGGCGGTCAGCCACGTACAGGAACCTTCTGCCCACTTTTCCTCACCTTTTCCCTCAGCGGCGTCACTTCCCGGCAGGTCCTGAGGAGACCAGGCTCCTGTCAGCATGAACTGGACCCCACAGTGTCCCAAAGCTGAAGCCCCAGGGGGTCCTGAGGAGACCCAGCTTCCGTTAGTGTGGACTTGACCCCGGCTTGTCCCGAAGCCCGGCCATCAGTGTAGACTCAGCCCCGCGTGTCCCAGAAGCCAAAGCCCCAGCGGGTCCTGAGGAGACAGGGCTCCTCTCAGCGTGAACGTGAACAGCATGATCTGAACAGACATCCCACCAAAAAAGATATACAGATAGTAAAAGTCATACAGAAACAAGCTCAACATCATATACCATTAGGGAATTACAAATTAAAATCATGAGATATCACAGCACACCTATTAGCACTGCTAAGCTCCAAAAATATGACAATACCAATGGCTAGAGGGTGAGGAACAAAAGGAGCTCTCCCTCATAGCTGCGGGGAGGCATGTGCAGCCACTTTGTAAGACAATTTGGCAGTTTTTTCCACAGCTAAACAAGTCTCACGTTGGGATCCAACAATCATGCTTCCAGCATTTAGGCAACTGCTTTGAAAATCTATGTCCAAATGCAAACGAGGATGCAATTATGCACAACAGCACTTTCATAATGGCTAAAAACTTGAAGAAATCAGGATATCCTTCAAAAGATGAATGCGTAAGCAAATTGGGGTATATCCATGTCAAGGCGAGTAGAATATGCCACCCCAAAATATGTCTCTCTGGCAAAAGGATTATTGGTCTGCTTTGAAAAAAAAAAAAAGGGCCTCCTTGGCGGCTCAGTGGTTAAGAGTCTGCCTGCCAATGCAGGGAACACGGGCTCGAGCCCTGGTCCGGGAAGATCCCACATGCCGTGGAGCAACTAAGCCCGTGCGCCACAACTACTGAGCCTGTGCTCTAGAGCCCGCGAGCCACAACTACTGAGCCCGTGTGCCACAACTACTGAAGCCTGCACACCTAGAGCCTGTGCTCCATGACAAGAAAGGCCACCACAATGAGAAGCCTGCGCACCACAATGAAGAGTAGCCCCTGCTCGCCACAACCAGAGAAACGCCTGCATGCAGCAACGAAGACCCAATGCAGCCAAAAATAAAATAATAAATTTATTCTAAAAAACAATCTCAGAAAACAGAGATTGCCATTTTATGAAGGACATTTACAATAGAGAAGTCTCCATTTATAAGGGTATGTCCCTCTTTGCACTAAAAATAGAAGGATAATTAAATCTTAAGTAACTCTTTTCACTGGAGAAGTCCTGACTTAAATGTGCAAACACTCATACCCTTGTTTACTGTGCTTTGCAGGATAACCTGCCAAAACTGGCCTTCCCCCCCTTCCCCAGCATCTTTCTTCTGTTTTTAGCTGAAGACGGTATTTAAGGGGATGGTTTTGGTCATTTCAGGGAGTGACTCAGTTTTCCTTGCTATCCCCCCTGTATTCAGAAGGTATACATGTAATTAAACTTCTGCTTTTCTCCTGGTAATCTGTCTTTTATTTCAGGGGCAGGGGGGCCTCAACCAAGAACCTAGAAAAGTAGAGGGAAATTGTCTTTCCGCCCATACACGTGCAGTGGAGTACTACTCAGCAGAAAGGAATGCACCATCAGCCCATGGAAAGACATGGATAAATCCTCAGTATATACTGCTACGTGAAAGCATCCAGGCTGAGGAGGCTGCACACAGTATGACCCCATTGGTGACACTCTGGGAAAGGCAAAGCTACACAGATGATAAGCAGATCATGGGGTGGGGGTTTGAAGTATTCCATGTGACACTCTAGGATGGATACCTGTCACTGTGCATTTGTCTAAGCCCACAGATGTGTGTAGCCCAAGGGGTCAATCATAATCTATTCAAATTTAGTTATTTAGAATGTAAGAGTGTTGCAGGATGGAATACATAATGTGACAGAGTCTAACTGTATTAGAAATATATGGAAACAACTCACTGTAGGGGATGGGATAAAAGGTGCTGACCTAAGTTACCTTTGGAAATGAATGGAATCTGTAGACTAAAGGCAAACTGGACCGTACATATACAGTGGGCTTTATTTTACGAAGTCCTTTCCAGGGTGTAGTAGCTAACAATTCTGGAACCTCTGCACGTGTAACCTGGAAAGGAGCAATGCATACATAAATGGCAGATGGTGGGAGCCAGGCTCCTTGCTGTGGGAGTGGGAAGTTACAGATAAACAAGGGGAGAGCCTCTGCCCTCATAATCCTGGATCTGGGCTTCCTGGGAGGATGTTGACTGGCCGGGGGAAACACACAGATCTTCATGCTGGGAAGACCCTGTAGACATAGGAACTTCACGCCCCATCTTTCCACCCATACCTGCTGGAAACACTCAGCCCTCCATCATCAGTCAATTGCAGCGTTTAAGACATTCTCACCCCCAGGCAGATAAAGGAGAATGAGGGTCTTGCTTACCCCTAAGCTGTCCCAGAATCCAGGCCCTGGGGGTGGAGCCAGGATGGGGGTTCCTGGGCCTCTGACCAACAGGTGAGAGGAAGGAGGAAGACCAGTCCTGAGGACAGAGGTTCCCTCAAGTCTGTGAGCCCAGGAGCCCCGATGGGATTCATTCCCAGTGAGGACATGGGCGGGGTCTGCAGTGGTTCTGTGCTCCCCCTGGACCCCTTTGATGAAGCCATGGCAGCACTGGCCCCAGACGTCTCCTGGCAGCGTCTCAAACTCTGACACAGTGGTTTTACAAAGGAACAAGAGAATGGAGCTGAGCCCCTGACGGCCACTCTTTTCTGGCTCTGAGTTGCTTCCAACAGGACCGCAGTCACCTGCACGTAGTCTGCTGTGACCTACCTGCCCCCATTGTCCTTTCCTCTCCCTCCCTGTGATGATTCCCGTGACATTTCCAGCCTGGACCCCTCTCGCAGGCCAGACGCCTCTGTCCAGTCACTGCACCCCCATCTCACCTTGGAGGCTAACAGGGCCCTCAGGGGACTGGGATCCTGCAGCTCCCCACACCCAGGATCAATCCCACCTTCCCTGGTTGTTGAGCTCACGCACCGGGTGTAACCGAGCAGGACCCTATGGGGTCTTCCCAGGACAGAGCCCTCCCCCACATCCTCTGCTGTAGCTCCTCTCTGAAGTACCTGGATAACAGCATCTGATGCACTCTTCCTGAGTTGTTTTACAGATGCTAAAACCACCACCAAACGGAAGAAATTAACTACCTGATGATCTTGAACAGGTAGCCCCGGAACTTCTGGTGCCTAAGAATTTAGAGTGTTAACCGTCTGTTACCTCACCATCAACCAGAGAACTGTGCACCAGCTGATCCCATACCCTGTGACACCCCCCCCCCCCCTTCAACTGGCCTTTAACATTGCTGTGCTGAAATCCTTCAGGGAGTTCGGGAATATAGAGCACAAGCCGCCTGTTCTCCTTGTATTGGCACTTTTACAATTAAAGCTGCACTTCCCTTCACCACACCCAGTGTCAGTAGACTGGCTTTACTGCACTCGGGCAAGCGGACCCAAGTTTTGTTCGGTAACACTGGGGTCTCCCAGGCTCCCACTCTCCTTGTGCCCCACTGACTGTCATCTGCTCCTCCAGAGTCTTGTTGCAGCAAAAATAGAAATGAAGTTCTCCCTCCCCTGAGAACAAGGAAAACAAAGGGAACAGCTAACAGGCTAGAGAAGAAACATAACCTGGCCTGAAAGAGTTCATCACTCCTTGTTTTACTTTGTCACTAATTTGTAGTAACTAGATTTGTACTTTACAAAGCTAACCTCACTCCTTGACACTATGTAATTTACCTCTGGCACCCATCACCCCTAACTCTGTGTGAGTTACATCCCCTGCCTCATACTCCCTAACCTTATTATGTCCAGCACTTACATTCTATATGCCCCTCATAACAAATCACCCCCTATAGTCTTTGCATTTCAGAAACAAGGTCACCGGCCGATAAACCAGAGGCAAATGGACGCAATTACCAGATTGCTGGACCCCAATTACCGGGCGGCCTGATGCCAACTATGACTGTTTTGAAATAATGCAAAGAAAGGGAGGAATGCAAGACCTTCACTACTTTGATCCTCATCCTATAACCCGGACTGCGAGAGCCCCACGTATAAAACCTTCCCTGATTCTCAAGGAGGACGGGCCCAGTTCTTGAGGCGCTAGCCGGCTGTGTCTTCCCTTCTGCCTGGCAGAAAAATAAAGCCATCTCTCTCTTCCTCCAAAATCTCTGTCTCCGTATTTCTGTTCGGCCTCGTTGCACAGGGAAGCCGAGATTTCGACAACAGTCTGTGGCCAGTTCCCACACTAATTCACCTCTATGCCCACAGCCCTGGCCCAAGCCCGATCCTGTGCCTGGTTCCTCCACCAGGCCCTGACAAAACTCCCTGCCCGCACCGTGCACCTCACATCCCACCCCAACGTGGTCTTTCTGAAGCATAAATGAGACTGTGACTCTCCCCCACCTGTAATCCCCCAAATGTTTCCCCACTTTCGCTAGGGTATCTGCTGGGAGAGACATCTGCCAAGGCCCTGAGAGACCCCGGCACCCCCACGAGGCTGCTGGCTCCTGGGTTCCCTGACAATGAGCACCTCAGCGGGCCAGGAGACACGGCAGGAAACACCAGAACCGCTCACCTCAGGAGGGGACTGGCACGGCCACGGCCTGATCAGAGAGAGCAGAGAAGGGCTCCCCAGCTGGGACACAGACTCTGCACGAGTGGCCTCTCCGTGAGCCACTACATCACCTCGTGTGACTTGAGGGAAGGAAGGACCGAGGCACACTTGGCTCCTAAGGAGGATGGGATAGGCTCAGTCACGTCCCCCCAAATTCACATGCTGAATCCCTAACCCCCAGGACCCCAGGATGTGGCTGTATTTGGAGATGGGATTTTTAAAGAGGCGATCAAGGTAAAAATGAGGTCACTAGGGTGGATCCTAATCCAATAGGATTGAGGTCCTACAAGAAGAGATTAGGACACAGATAGGCACAGGGGGAGACCACGTGAGGACCTGGGGAGAAGATGGCTGTCTAAGCACCAAGGAGAGAGGCCTCAGGAGAAGCCAGCCTGCACACACCTTGATCTCGGACAGCATCCAGGACTGGGAGATGATAGGTCTGTTATTCAAGCTGCCCAGTCTGTGGTATTTGTTACGGCGGTCCTGAGCAGACTCACACGCAGGGTAACTCAGGGCTCAGACTGGACAGAGCCCACTCTCCATCCCCCTGTACGGGAGTTACAGGATCCTCAGGAACTGAGGAGGGGGTCCCTGAGGAGAGGCACAAGATAGAAGATGCCAGGCATTAACACGACTGCATTCGTGTTAAACGTGCCTAAAGTCCATTCAAACAAGATGGTCTTGTCCTGTATGTACATCGGCACCTTCAGTCTGAACTGAGATCTTTGGCTTCACCACCTCCACTGAGAGCATTAGCTTCACCTGCTGTGGACCGTCTCCTATAGGATTTCCAGAACCACAAAGCATCGACGCTTCACAGGACCCAGAGTCTGTGCGCTACCATCCAGGTGACCCTCACAGCAGAGCCACACAGCTGCCCACCAGATCCCATTTCCCTTTTTCCTGTTCACAGCTACCCTGCACCTCCCAGCCTTCCCACCCCTTACAGCTGGGGCACAGTGTCTCGTGTTACCAAGGGGGAGAGGTGGAGGTGGTGAGGGCCTTGGCCAGACTGCATCCTAGGACGGAGGGCATGATGCCCACCTGGTCACCCCACCCTGCTGGTTGGAGCCCTCACCTGGAAGCAGGGAGGAGAAACAAGGGGGACAGAGCCTGGGCCCTGCCACCCACCTGCCCTGGACTCTCACATGAAAGGGACAGAGACATCTTGAGCTTCAGCCCATTTTGGGGGGTACACTTTGCTCCAGTAACAAACCTTTGCCCTAAAAGCCAAGGTGCTTTACAAACCCCTCCCCAGCTGTCACAGAAAGTCAGACTTAACTTCATCACACTTTTCTCAAACGCCAGCTCATGCTGAGACCACCACTCAGCCTTAGAGTCAGCATTGGGCTCCCAGAAACCCTAAATCAGTGGCTGGACACCACAACGTTGAGGGGTCAAGTAGGAAGCCCATCCCTAAAGGTGCGGGTTGCACACGGCCTCCCGAGGTTCTTACACCTGTACATGTTGGGGGTATTTCAATCCTGACTGAGGACATTTAATGTCACCATTCATGTTGCTAATTAAGAACCCACTAGTTAGAGGAAAACCTATCAAGATAATTGCTACACTGATGGAAATTTCTGAAGTTGGTCGGAGGCGGGGCGTTTTCTCACATGCTGCCAGCAGCCCCCCACAAGGGGCATCCTCATTGGAAAGCGGCTTGGGCCGTTCGGAGGCGTCTCTTTGTAAACGTTAGCTGACCTCCAAGCCAGCTGCTCCTGAACTTTACCCACCCTTCCCAGGAAAGCCGCCTGAATATGTGCAAGGACCTCACAGGCTGGAGGAAAGGGCTTGCAGCCACCCCAGTGACAGCACACGTGCTACGTGGGCTCCTGCACGTCACACAGGATGGTCCTGGCCCCGGCTGCTCTTCTGGAAGCTTTCCATTCCCCTACCCGAGTTACCCGTCCTGTCCTGGCCCCCACTGCCTTTTTCTTGCTTCCTCGCCTCTGCCCGGGGAGAACTTCCAGCAGAGCCTCACTCAGACCGGGCCACCCTCACGGCCGTGGCCCCTCCCTCCCTCCCACCAGCCCAGCCCCGAGACTGCTGACGGGGCAGAGAATAGCTGCAGGGGATCTTGCTGCCGGGAGGGGTGTTTACATTGACCTCAGCCCAGGCACACCTGGGGAGGGCTGGCCGGCCGGGTCAGGCTGCCCAGCTCAGCCAATCCTCGCCCCTCAGGGGCTCATAATTGCAGAAAACGGGCCTTGTTGTGCCGGCCAGGCCCAAGGAACAGGTGTGGGGTCCTAAGGGTCAGGATTGACATGGGGCTACAACTCTGGCTGATTTTCTAATCATTTTAACTGGCTCATGAGTAGGAAACAACTTCAAGAAGACCCTCTCCTAATGAGAGGAACCCAGGAGTCAGGGAGAGGAGGGGTGGTGGGTGGAGACAGAGGCCTGGTGCCGGGCTGCAGTGGAAGCCCCCGGAAGACCAGGCGGAGGGAGGCCGCACAGAGTGAAGCCCAGGGTCACAGACCTGTCGGAGCTGCTGTTTGTTAGTTCAGGTCCTGCTCTGAGGTGCTCAGGGTCAGCTCTGACCAACAGGCGGGCTGGGGTGCTCTGCAACGAGGGCCACGTGCACGGTTCCTGTGTGTCCAGCCCTGCCGGGTGCCTGCCCAGGTGAGCTCCATACCCTGGGAGGGGCCTGCCCACGAGAGCCCCGGGGGCTGCTGGGTGCCTGCCCAGGTGAGCTCCATACCCTGGGAGGGGCCTGACCACGAGAGCCCCGGGGGCTGCCAGGTGCCTGCCCAGGTGAGCTCCATACCCTGGGAGGGGTCTGCCCACGAGAGCCCCGGGGGCTGCCGGGTGCCTGCCCAGGTGAGCGCCGTATCCTGGGAGGGGTCTGCCCACGAGAGCCCCGTGGGCTGCCGGGTGCCTGCCCAGGTGAGCTCCATATCCTGGGAGGGGTCTGCCCACGAGAGCCCCGGGGACTGCTGGGTGCCTGCCCAGGTGAGCTCCATACCCTGGGAGGGGTCTGCCCACGAGAGCCCCGGGGGCTGCTGGGTGCCTGCCCAGGTGAGCTCCATACCCTGGGAGGGGTCTGCCCACGAGAGCCCCGGGGGCTGCTGGGTGCCTGCCCAGGTGAGCTCCATATCCTGGGAGGGGTCTGCCCACAAGAGCCCCGGGGGCTGCTGGGTGCCTGCCCAGGTGAGCTCCATACCCTGGGAGGGGTCTGCCCACGAGAGCCCCGGGGGCTGCTGGGAGGAGCATGTGAATGAGCGTCCTCTCTATGCAGCCAGCACAGAGTTGCTCAGCGACTTCCCTGTGGGCGGTGCTGCGGTGAGATGAGAACCAGGAGCTACTGCGGGCCCCCTGAACCCCCATCTAGGTCCAGCCACAGTGACGAGGTCAGCAGGCGGTTGCTGGCTGCTGTGCTGCGTGAGGAGGCCCCACCAGTACCTCTTGTTTCTTCTACCTGACACCACGGAGGCCGCCCCAGAACAGAGCGGACAGCCTGCACAGGATGAGTGGGAGCTCCTGGTGACCCTGCAGGGGACGTGAGAGGGACGGACCAGGCAGGAGGGGAGTGGGCACCCAGGCAGAGCCGTGGGCCTTGGGGCCCAAGGGGGCACTTCTGGGTCTCAGCTGGGAGTGGACGGGCAGGTGGTAAGTATCACCCAGGAAAGCTGGTCTGGTGACGTGAGTCTGAACACGCTTCAGGGTGATATAAACTTCGCGGGTGACCCCAAATACAGGATTGTGAGATGAATCCCATGAAAGGAAGGTTTTGTAACAGGAATCTTGCTGAAGGGAAGGCTTGCAAAGTGAATCCGCCTAAGAGGAGGCCCTGTGAGCCAGTCCCCGCAGAGGGGGGACGTGGAACCTGCTGGGTGCACTCATTCACCCTGGGCAGGCGATGGGCACAGACCCCACTTCCTGCTCCCACATCTGTGATTCTGTGTAGGTTACTAGGCTTCTTGGAGTCTCAACTTCCCAGTCTGTTCATCGGGTGACAGTAGCATGGATTGACTAGTAATTTGCTCAGAACAGGGTAGAAAGGGATCCCATGGAAACTCCACAGAACACCATCACTATGGGAATCGCAGGCCCTGTTTCCCGCAGGACTGTCTTCAGGATCAGGAGAGCAAATCTGAGCAGACTTGCAGCAGAGCCCAGGGATGGGCTCAGTTTGGTGGGTCCTCCTGTTTCCTGAACCTCAGAGAAGGGAGGCTCCAGTGGGTAGTGGCATGTTTACCCCACACCTGGGAGCATCTGGAACTCAAGTCCCAGCAGCCGCTGAGCCCTATCAGCCCAGCATCTGGGGCCCCAGGAGGCAGGCGGGAAGCCTGGAGGGCTCAGGCAGGAAGCACTGGCGTGGTCATCACCCGTGCGGAAGCTTCCGAGCCAGTGTCCAGTGGGACCTCTTGCCCTGCCCATGAGTTTCAAATCCACAGCACAGATCAGCTGCTAGCGGCTCAGTTTGTTCTCTAGACACAAAGCAAAGTCCTCAGACCCAGTATGTCCACGGCCCGTGAAAAGACACGTCTGGTCTGGCACCAGGAGCTGCCTCTGGGTCCCTCCTGATTGGACGCCCAGCAGCCAGTGTCACCACATCATGACCGTCAGGTGGTGTCGGGCGTGGGGGGACGAGAGCACACGGTCCAGGCCCACAGGGGACCATGCTGTCCACGGAACCAGTGTTGTGGCTATAGGTGTGCCCTCCACCACCCCACAGGCAGAGACCACCATCCCCTTACACATTGTTACCAAATTAAGTCATATAAACCCTATTCGGGCCCTAGCCTGGCTGAGAATCACTGCCTCGACAGGGAACGTTTCCTTTTTCCTTTCTGGTTCAAATAGGTGAATAACAAAACCAAAGCTGAGACCGACAGAGCACAGGCTTAATTCAGTGGCCAAAGAATGGAGAAGAGGGAAGGAAGTTCACAAGTAAACTTCTCGCCCACCTGGAGAGAGTGATTTAATTTTAAAGAGTAAAGACACAATCAGCTCAGTAATTGGCCACGGGGACTGGAGGGGCCAAGGCTACCCTGAGCTGGAGGAACGTGGGTGCCTGCCTGGATGCTCAGAGGCCAAGGGCTGTCCTGAGACCTGCTTGGACACCCGTGCAGATGGAACAAAGGATCCGCCCAGTCCCAAGAGGGCCCCACCAGCCCTCACGAACGCAACACCAGACTTCCCTGGTGGCGCAGTGGTTAAGAATCCACCTGCCAATGCAGGGGACACGGGTTTGAGCCCTGGTCCGGGAAGATCCCACATGCTGTGGAGCAACTAAGCCCGTGCACCACAACTACTGAGCCTGAGCTCTAGAACCCGTGAGCCACAACTGCTGAAGCCCACGTGCTTAGAGCCTGTGCTCTGCAACAAGAGAAGCCACTGCAATGAGAAGCCATCAAATTATGAAAAATGTTGTTAAGAGGATGGATGGGAAAGGTGGTATCTTTGGAGCAACAGAATCATATTTTTTTCCGGTATATTCTGAAAAATAATTCTATTGATATCCACAGTTTTTAGTACCCCAAAATGGATTTAGCCCTATATATTACATAAGTACATGTCTATGCAATGTAATAAAATGCCTACAAACGTACTGAAAAACTTCAAATGGAATTTGGCGACTTGAGACTTTTCAGAAATTTCCTTGCGGCCCAGTCACGTCAAGAGCCAGGGGTTCGAATTCCCTCACCACTTCCGGCTTCACACCCTCCCACCACACGCACAGTTAAGCTCTGGAATCGTGGAGCTGACGAGAAACGCCTGCCTCTCTCACAAACTCCAAACGTACACTCACCGGCCAGGGCCCCTCACAGTCTCCAGGCTGGTCCCAACCCTGGTGGAATCACTTCCAGCCTTTCCTTCCCCGGTGGCGCACTCCTCCCATGATGCCCTGGGGCGCACCCCTCCCATGATGCCCCGGGGCCCACCCCTCCCATGATGCCCCGGGGCCCACCGGAAGCAACTCCTCACCTCTCTGGGAAATTGAAACCGCCTTTCTTCTCGGTAGTTACCGGCTGTTTCCTTGGAAGTCCATGGCTGCTGATTTTTTCACGTGTTTTCAATACTGTGATCCACCCACCCTCCCCGAACTAGATGGTAAGCTGTTTGAGAGAACCAACTTCTAATCCCCAATGCCTGGAACGGTGTCTTTATAAGCCATTTGCTAAATGAAGAGCAGCTAAACGTTTTGTTTGACAGAGTGAAGCAAAGCTGAGTAGAAAAACAGCAGATAACAGAGCCAACGCTCAGCAGAGAATATGGAAGAATAGCGTTACCTTTATAATAACAGCTGGCATTTAAAACCCTAAATCCTTACCTTAGTTTGCAAGGCTCTAAGCATCTGGCCCCTAGCCGCTTCTGCCACTTCATTCCTTGCTACTGTATCCCTGGCTCCTTTCATCCCTGCCCTACTGGCCTTTATTCTCTTCCTGTGCAGGCAAGTTCCCCTCCCAGAGCCTTTGCATTTGTTTCCTCTGCCTGGAATACTGTGCCCCGTTGATATTCTCCTGGCTTGCTCTTCCTCTAAGTGCTCAAATATCATCTCTTTAGAGAAACTTATCCTGATTGATCCATTTCAAACCCACACAGCCACTGTTTCCTTATCCTAATTTTCCTTTCCTTCAGAGAATTTATCACTAATTGACATTTGATATCTGTTTGTTTGTTGTCTGTCCCCACATACACACACACTAGAATAGAGTTTCCATGAGGGCAGAGACTTTGCCTGTTCTGTTCCCTAGTGCTTAAAATCTTCCCAGCATGTAGTAAGCCCTCAATGAATGTTTGATGAATAAACAATTGAATACGTGCATGCTCCCTGTTACCGGCTCTGTGCATTACAGCTTCAAAATTAGCAATTCCATATGTGAATTTCATCACCATCCTGGTTTTGTGAGAGATCTCAAGCTGGTTCCATCTAGCCCCATCTTGGTCAAGTTTGAGGACTTTGCCATCATACCCCCAACCACCTTTTGGGTAGGGTGATAAATTTATCTGGGTTTGCCCAGGATTGTCCTGATTTTAAAACTGAAGTCTCAGGAATCTCTTCAATTCCAAGCAAATTAGGAAGGTTGGTCACCCTGCTTTGAGGTATCTAGGCTCCATCTTCCTCGTCTTGTTTTATTGTTGTGAGTGTGTGGAATGAGGGGGTGGGGGGTGGGGGGTGGCGGTGACTTAAGAGTGTTCTGGGCCATCTGGAGAGGAAATTGGCTATATGTAGTGGGTAGAATGGGAGGGCTGGATGGCCAGTAGTGAGGCTGTGGTCAGCTGATGGGCCTTACCAAACAGCAACAAAAAAGAGATGAAAGAACAACATAGAAGATGCTGTCCTGGCTTCCAGAGCCCTCTGGCACAGGCAATGGTCGGTACATTCTCTAGAGAAAGTTCCTGGCTTCTAAGTCTCAGGCTCTGCTGTTGACATGGCCTCACCCACTCCATGTCACTTTCAAAAAGTAGCCTATCATGCATTTATTAACTCAGTTGTCACAAGAACCCCATGAGTTAGGTATTGTTATTATCCCCATTTTACAGATGAAGAAACTGAGGCTCAGAAAAGTAGAATAAGTTGCGCAAATTCAAATAGTTTAAATAGTGAAGTCAGGATTTGAACCTCAGTATTCTGACTCTCAAAGTCCACTCTTAGTCACTACATTATCATGCAGCTCTTAACAATGTAAATATGCATTTGGGCTATGCCTAGCCAAGGGCATAAAATCTTTTTTTTTTTTTTAGGTTATGTTGTTTCATACCCCAACAGTTGAAATTAAAAGTAACTGATCACGCGTTTCTTAGTTCTAATGAGGCTTTAAGCACTGAAGAAACCAACAAAAAAAATACAACTACTAGACAAAAAAGGGCAAATGACATGGACCCTAAGTCTCACAGGCATCAGTCAAGATTATGAGGCCAGATAAGAAAGTCTCCAGTTTACTGGACAGACCTAACTGGTAGAATTTCTTCTCTGAACACAATGTTCCCAGGCCATGCACACACTCTCTCCATGATATTTTCAGAGAAGGATGCCTCGTTTGCGTGTAATTCTGAGAAGCATGTATAATTCTGAGAGCGTTAGTGTCTTAACAGGATCTTGCAAAGCCAGAAACAGCTGTCTTGTAGTGAAAGCACAAACTGGACTTGGATTCAAACCAGACTTGTTCTAGCTCCCATTCTGCCACTTACTAGCTGTATGACTAGTCACTTAATCTTGCCAAGCCTCAGTTTTCCAACCTGTAAAACTGATAAATCTATGTCCTCACTGATTGAAGGAAAATCAGTTTAAATATTTCTCTGGATAATCCCCCATCAACTTTTTGCTTTGCAAAATTGTAGTGTAGAAATGCCAGCAGTGGGCTTCCATGGTGGCGCAGTGGTTGAGAGTCTGCCTGCCAATGCAGGGGACACGGGTTCGAGCCCTGGTCTGGGAAGATCCCACATGCCGCAGAGCAACTGGGCCCGTGAGCTACAACTACTGAGCCTGCGCGTCTGGAGCCTGTGCTCCGCAACAAGAGAGGCCTGCGCACCGCGATGAAGAGTGGCCCCCGCTCGCCGTGACTAGAGACAGCCCTCGCACAGAAACGAAGACCCAACACAGACAAAAATAAATAAAGTAATTAGTTTAATAAATAAATAAATACATTTATTTAAAAAAAAAAAAAGAAATGCCAGCAGCATGGAAGTTTATGTATTGCACTTGAAAGAGTTCTGAACTAGCGCTCTTGGATCTGAGAGTAGAATGGGAAGGGGGTCTGTCTAATTAATTAGCATTAATTAGGTAACCTGTCCAGAACCTCAGTTTCTGATTCTGTAACATCAGGGTTAGATTAGGTAATATTCAAGGTTCCCCTCTAGTTCTGGATCTAATATTCTCACTCAATATTTTTAATTAGGCGATTCAATATAAATTTGTATCATTCACTAATATACCTGTCCTGTGACTTTTGCCCAGAAATTTCTGTTTCTGGTTGGGGAACTTCTTGCTGCTTTTGGAAATTTCATCTGTTACATAGCTCTTAGATAGTTGTAACGGGTAAGGGATGATCCTCCTATCAGCACAATTAACTGCCCTTTCTTCTCAAGTAGCCCTCTGCGGAATGAACTTGATTACACTTGTTTCCTGGGCCTCTCTATTTGGCCCTGCTGCTGCTTTCTCCATCCAAATCTGCATTTCCTCTGAATGTGCCTTATATAGTGATTGGTGGAGAGATTTGCTCCCAGGGAAATCAGGAAAACGTTTTCCTCCTCCTTAACACCTGCTCACTCCTTAATCCTCGGCTTCAAAGCTTCCACCCCCACCATCCTGCTGACATTAATGTCAGGATCACCTCTCTGACTGACCCAATGCCCTTTTCATGGTCCTCCTTTTCTCCATCTTCTCTGTAGAGCTTTTTACTATATCCTCTCTCTTGAAAATACCACCCTCTCGAAAATACCACCTCCCTTGACTTCTTCTGACACTAATAATGAAGTTCCCATCACTTTAGTGTTGACAAAATGATTTTGTAACAAGACTGGAGAAAACCCTCATAGACAGAACTCCTCTCAGGGTTGGGAGAGATGGAATGATGGTGTGGGGTGTGAGCTGGGGACTACAGGGTATAGTGGTGGGATAAAGATGAAGCTCCCAAAGGGAATATGTGAGTAAAAATAGGTGATCACCAAACTTGCTAAGGATAAAAGTGGTGTTCTTTACTTGAGGACTTCTATTTTGTTGAGTAACCAGATGAGTAGGCATGCAGGTCAATGGCAGAGCTAAAGGGCCCCATGTAACAGAGGAACAACTGAGTACCCGCAGGGGTCGGGCAGACACCTCAGGGGAAGAAAGGAAATCAACCACCTGCATCAGTGTGACGGAAAATGGACTTCGTGGAAGTCATTGCTGATGGAAACTGAATACTTTAGGGGATGTAATATAATCCTCTTCTAGTCTGCTCTACAAAATCTTCAGTAAAGCCTGCATTGCTCACTTATGTTTTTTGTGCTAGTGGATTATTTGCCAAGGTCTGTGTCAAGGTTGATACAGATTGAAGCATACTGTTTGGCACTGGCTGGAAAGAGACTGCCTGCGGAGACAGCCACGTCTTGACAGTATCTCATTTGACCCCCACACTATCCTCATGACTTGGGCAGAAACAGAATTATGTTTCTGATTTTGCAGCGGAAGGAGAAAACATCACAGCTGCGAAGAGAGGTGATGGGACTTGCCATTTATGGCAGTAAATGACAGAAGTAAAATATGGATCCACGTGGCTCTTTTGACTCCAGCAAGATCTCACTCAGGTATTTGTTTACCTGAAGAATAACCTTTTTTTTTTTCCACTCTTTTTGTCTTCATTTCCGCCTCTCACCTCCTCAACATGCAGCCTTTCTCTGAGAACCCAGCTTCCTTAATAAGTTCAACTATCAACTGCATACAGGTGACACCCTCATACTCACAGACCTACATCTTCAGTCTTAATGTCTCCTGTATGTAAACTTTGAATCCTTATCTCTACCTACTTAGCTGGATATCACCATCATCTCAATCTCAATCTGTCCAAAATCGAAATTCCTATTTCCCTCCTTCACTATTTCTCCTGGGCAGGTATCATGCCCCTAGATTTCTAGGCTGCAATGAGGGCTGGATGAAAGGTAGGATCCTCTGATTCCTTTTTCCTCCTCAAACTCAGCATCATCAAAGTCTTGTGGATCCTGCCTTCAGGGTAACCGTTGGGTTTTCTCTTTCCTTTTACATCTCATTTCTGTACTGCTTAATCAAGGCCCTCTTCATTTTACACCATGATTATTTTTATATTCAATGCAAATAGATATTACTTGCATGTTTAATATTATGTTGAGAGGATTGTAATATATTAATGTGGGATAGGGCCTCGAAAAATAAGTCTAGAGGACTTCCCAGTGGTCCAGTGGGTAAGACTGCGTGCTCCCAATGCAGGGGGCCCAGGTTCGATCCCTGGTCGGGGAACTAGATCCCACGTGCATGCCACAACTAAAGATCCCGCATGCCACAACAAAGATCTCACATGCTGCAACTAAGACCTGGAGCAGCCTAAATAAATAAATAAATGTTAAAAATAATAATAATAAGTCTAGAGCTCAGAGAGGTCTTAAATGAGAGAAACATATTCCTTTCACCTCCTGGGGTTCTCTTTTTGCCAGGCCTAAACGGGACAGTGAGGCAGACAACTTCAAGCCCACACAATACTCTTCTTGAACCTACGGGATGGACCCGGAGATACCAGGGGACAATCACTGGGAAAGCCAGCCCTCTGGTGCTATGGAGAATTTTAACACACATCTGAATTTATAGGGTCATCCAGGGGTTAATTCTAACTGCCCACCTACTCCCATAAATCATATCAGAGCCTGTATAATCATCTTGGCAAGTTGTACACCAAGATTTTCTAAATAGTTGCTAAGTGGTTCTAGGACCTCAGGTTCTCCCTCTCCATTATATCCTACCATCAGTTCTATACTAATCTTCAGATATATGTGTGTGTCTACACACACACACACACACACGTTCACTTTTCTGCTTAAAACCTTGAAAGCTTCCCCAATGATCTCAGAATAATGTCCTGACTCCTTCCATGGGCATTGGGAGCCCATCACGGACAAGCCCAGCCCACTTCTCCAGCCTCACCTCCGTGTTACCCCCAACCCTTCCATCCAGGCTTGCCCATTCCACCTTCCTGAAACATACCCTGGGAAGTCTTGTTTCTAACCACAATCCCTACGTTCCCTAGGCCTGGAACCTCCTCCCTGTACTCTTAAAATCTGCCTCCTTTAAGAGAGAGTAGAGGATAGAGGAAAAGGCGAGGCTTTGGAATCAGCAACCTGGGGTTCCAATTCTGGCTCCATTGCCTACTAGCTGTGGGGCCTTTTGGTCAATCACTTAACTCCCTTAGGCCTCAGTTCCCCATATGGACAATGGGAATAATAAGAATATAAACAGTATAACCCCCTAAGGCTTGCAGAGAAAAATAAACATAATAAAATCTACAAAAGTGCTATGTAAACAGGAAAGAACTATAAAAAACATTATTATTATTATTTTTTATTATTATTATTATCTCCACCGTCACATCCCCTTCAGATCTCTTCTCTCCTCCAAAGCAGTATCATTATCATTAATAACAATTCTGAGAATATTTTACATAAACAACATACCTTACGGGTTTTAAATACCTTGTCCATACATCTAGTCCACTGTGCATCTCACTCATCTTGGCACTTAACCTTGGAAAAGTAATTTATCTTTTCGTGTCTATGTACTCTCTTCCCATGTCCATTATCTCCTCCTTTGGAGCAATGTCCCTATTTCATATCTCCTTTCCCCATTGCCAGCACTCAAAAGTGATGGGCTTGCAAAAGTGAAAGGTTATAGGCATTGGCTCTAGAGCCAGAGAGGATTTGAATCCCATTTCTGCCACTTACTAGTTGTGTGGCCTTAGGCAGTTTATTTAAGCTCTCACTGGCCCAAATTTCTTCAGCCATAAAATGGGAATGAAGTTAGCACCTACCCCACAAAACTATTATGATGCTTAAGTGAGTCAATATGGATAAAGCCTGGCACGTAGTGAGTTCTTAATAAATATAAACTATTACTATTAAGTGAGACTAAGTCTGATTCCATTCTTTTCTGCCTTATCACTTCAGCCCTCTTTCAACACAGATTCCCCATGAATCATCCTTATTCATTTATACACAGGAACAAAATCTACTGAGCATCTGTTACATACAAAAGACTGTCCCTTGGATAAAAGCAGCTGTGTTTATGCCTGATCACTTTCTGTTGCTTTCTCCTGGGCCAAATGGTACTAAGAATGAGACAAGTTCTCTGTGGATTGCAGCCTTCAGCTTTCTCCTCTTGTTTTCGCAAGCAGGGAGTAAGATGGTGTTCCAACATCAGATCACCAGGTACAAAAAAGTTCTTCATATTTTTTTACTGAAAGGCTTCTCAGGCCCCTTAACATGCTAGTATTTATGGTGAATCTCCAGCAACAGGGAATAGAGTTGGCCACATTTCCTGAACTCATTTAGCCACGGGACCTTTTATTTCACAGTTTCTCTCAGAATCAGCATTCTGTCAAATCTACTTTGGAAAATGCTACGTGGAAGTCCTATTCCTATTTGTTTCTCCTTTGTCCACAATTTCATTTTGACTAATGCAAACTGTCCTTGGAAATGCCTCACCTATATGAGACTACCCACTGGAAGACTAGAGAATCTTTTTTTCTTTTGAATTGAAGTATAGTTGATTTACAGTATTGTGTTAGTTTCAGGTGTACGGAAAAGTGACTCAGTTTTATTGTTTTCAGATTATATTCCATTATAGGTTATTACAAAATATTGAGTATAATTCAGTACACATTGATCATATACAACATAAACAAGTCAGGCTGTATTGCTGTAAATGGCTCTAACTTCTAAAATGTATGGTAATTCCTACATAGTCAAACATTACTTATGTTTCAGCCAAAAAACAACCCCGAGCAACCATAAGAGTTGTCACAAAGACCATGTATTTCCATTAGAACTTCTAGAACTTCCCATGGAACTTATGACTCCTTTTTTTTGTTTGTTTTTTCCTTTAGCTTGTTCATCTGTTTCCCATTCTATAGCAGATTAGAAAAAGGAAGATTGGGCTCACAGAGGCAAACACACTAACCACAGACAGAATACAGCTGAGTACCTTGCCGTGAAGGTGTAGATATAAAAACTAGAAAGGTGACACAAAAATTCATTGCAACCTAGGAACAATTAGTGCAGGGTAAAATCCGCGAAGAAACTATAATATCCCTGACGACTTTATTACATCACCTCCCAGGCCCCTGAGTGATCAAGGAAAAGTTGAAGTCTATTCAAGATACTAGATTAAATAAATCAAGATAATATATAATACATTTTAGAAAGTTTTCCATCTACAATGGATTTTTTAAAAAACTAAATTAATGGATAAGAATAGATGGGTTAGATGGACCTAGAGATTATCACACTAAGTGAAGTAAGCCAGACAAAGACAAATACACGATATCGCTTATATGTGGAATCTAAAAAAAAACATGATAGAAATGAACTTATTTACAAAACAGAAGTAGACCTACAGATATAGAAAACAAATTTATGGTTACCTAAGGGGAAAGGGAGGTGGGGGATAAATTAGGAGTTTGGGATTAACACATACACACTACTATATATAAAATAGAAAAACAACAAGGACCTACTGTATAGCACAGGGAACTATATACTCAGTATTTTGTAATAACCTATAAGGGAAATGAATCTGGAAAAGAATATATAGATATATATGTGTGTGTGTGTGTGTTTGTGTGTGTGTGTGTGTGTATATATATATATATATATATATATATATATATATATATATATATATATATATATACATACATACACACATACATGAATCTCTTTGCTGTACACCTGAAACTAACACAACATTGTAAATCAAATATACTTCAATTAAAAAATAACGTTTAAAAAAAAAGAATGGATGTGTTAAATGGCCAATCTTATGTTTTCCGGAGATTTCTGAGAAGAGGCGCACACCACCTCATGTTTACGATGCTGGGTAAAGGAGACGTACTTAGTATCCATGCTATTGATCATCCATCGCTTGACAATTCACCCTGTGGCTCTGCCCTTCACTGACCTTCTTAGCACACTCTGCCCCAGTTCTGCTCAGCCTCTAGAACTCTCTAAGTCTCAAAGATCTGTGTCCAACGTCAAAATCCCTACGCAGCTGACTTGGCATTATACAGCCTCCGCTGGTCATTTATCCAAGTAACTTAACAAGAGTGAAGGATCAGGGCTACGATGCACTTACATCTAAGGAGTAAATGGTGATCCCCCAATACAGCCACGTTAGAGTGCTGGGCTTGCGCATTTGGGAGTATAAAGGGAGCTGGGGGGCCACACTTTCGAAACTGCTTCGACCACAGCACCGCAAGGTAAGTGCTCACAAGTGCCCGCTTTTTTGCTCCATGTAGCTGTGATTATACCTGATCAGGTTACCTGGAGAGGAGAGAAGGCAACACAGCAGCCTTTGCTGAGGGCCTACTAAGCGTAAGGAACTGTGTTAAGGGCAATATGGGAGACAAGATGGCGAGGCCTTTCAAGAAGCTTCTACAAAGAGTAAAAAGACAAGAATATAAGCAATTATGACACCAAAAAAAAAAAAAAAAAAAACTAACCTGCAGGATATAAAGCTGAATATAATACGTACTTACCCCTCTAATTGTTTAGGTCAGTATTATAATTGCAGTTAGCAAATAAACATGCTAGTTTGTGATATCTCTTCTGTGATTGCCTTGAAGTATTATTTGAAATTTTTGTGGTTGGTTATGTAAAATTTTTCTTATGTCAGGATTTCTGGGAGATGATTGCGGGAAGAAATTCTCCCATGCATTTGATCCATCTCAGAATGCATCCTCGTTTGCTTATTAATGACCAGTTTCCAGACTGCTCATTCATGGCATGCCTTGTGGACGTCGAGCTGGGTCGTGTCTGACACTGCAGGAGCGTCCCTCAGAGGGGTTCTGTAGCTCTAGGAGCTTGCGATGCTTCGATTTCTGGCCACCATCTTCACCAGAATACCTTCTGTCATACATTCACAGGGTTAAGAGAAACCTTGGGGATTTTCTGGTCCATCTGTCTCATTTACAGAAGGAAACCAAAGCTCAAGGAAATTACAACAGCTACTTTACAGAGCTGGCATTAGAAAACCGAGGTTCTGCCTCCAAGTGTGATTTCGTTTGAACCAAGGATTCAGAATATGATACTTAATCATTTAATCTTTTCCTGAGAAAGTTGTGAGAATTTTAGGATATAGCTGGAGATTATTAGAGACTCATAAAAGGAAGAGACCAAGAGTACGCGACCAAAGTAGGAAAGCAAGTGTTGAAATGTCTCTTCCTGCCTAAATGGTATTTCACGACATGTTCCCCAGGTTCCATAAAAGTACTGTGTGGTAAATGGGAAGTTTAAGTTAAATTTGATATTGAAAATTATTCAGACTCTTATGGTATCCTGAGATCTTCATGTAGGTTATCAACTTCTGGACTGAGATTCCTTAGTCCCAAATAAGTTATCAGCTACCCTACCTTCATCTTCTCCAAGAGAATATAGGATATTTAAGAGAGTGCCCTTCCTAGACCTCTTAAAGAAGTCTTGCCCATAATTCACAACTTTTCTCTCATTGCCAAAGAATTCAACTTCTGGTCTCAAAGCATCCAAGTTACAATCCGGATCATTCCCCTCCCTCCTTCCTTTCTTTTTTGACCCCTCACGGCCCCCTACCCTCAGCCGGAAGCATCATCTCTCTAAGTCCCCATAACACTTCATTTAGACGCTTACAGAATTTGTATTATTCTTCCTTGTTCAAAGATTTATTTGAGCATTTCTCTTAACTGTTCCTAAATTTTGCATTCCTTTAGAGTAGAGAGTGTCTTTATCCTTTTTTATACCCCCTTAAGGAGCTGACATGGTACTTTGCACACACAGAAGATACTCAAAAAAAAATGTTAATCAGTGCTGTAATTACCCAATTATTTAAAGAATGATGACTTAACCGAAGGGAAAAATGGAAAATGTATTTCCATCCCACACCATCCACTGTGTACTATTTAAATGTAGCTAAACTTAGAAAAGTACAAATTCTAGATTTATTTAAACTCTTCATAGTTCATTTGTTCTTTGTTTTGTTTAGTTTTGATTTCTGGAATCACTCTCTCAGAAGCCACTTCATTCCTGAAGGACACTAACCATTGCTTTGGAAACCAAGAAGGTAAGAGTCACTTTCATCTTGATTGGGAATACAATAATTGAAATTAGCAAACAGTGTTTTACACATTCTCATTCTTGCCACACTCATAGGAATCTGAAACTGATGAAATTAAAATCCATTACTTAAGTATTTCTAAAGGCAGATTACAAAATATGCAGCTAAGGAAGCAGGGCTTCCCAAATTTGCTCATCACACTAACAGGAATAAAACACACTGCAGAACTTTGACACACAAGCTCCAGGTCAATATACTTAGGTTGGCCCCAAACATGATGTTCGTAGGCTCAAGATTCAGTCTTCACACAAGTCTAACTTTGCTGTTTTTTGAGCAGAGGCCGCACCCATGAATCCCCTCAGCTGTGTCTTTACTCACAAATGATGCTGAGAGAATAAGGAGAAATGGATTCAAACCTATGTCCACTGTAGTAATAAAAAAAAAATTACTCCCCCACCTCAAGATTTGTGTTTATTGGAAGTAATTCTAGATGAATTAGGACCAAGGAAACCAAAGTATAATTAAGTCATGACCACACCATTGCTGACAAGATGCAGTAGCTGAGAAGTTCCCAGGAGAGGGCTGAAAGTTGAGAGCAGTGTCATAGCGCACTGACAGCAGTAAGAGGGGTTGGGGAACACTCAGAAGGTGGTGCTGGAGGTCAGGGAGACTGGGATGGCCATCCCCATTGGAAGACCCCTAAAGACAGGAACAGAGGGGATGGTTGGAGGGACACAGCTGTGTAGGGCTGGAAGCAGGTCAAGCTCTCAAAACCAAGAAGCAGATAATTAGGGGACTTTCTGGGGGTAGAGTTTCCAGGGACACCATGAGTCATGCCAAGAGAGTTGGATGAGACCTAACAAGGGAAAGTTTTATCAGCCAAGAATACATGGTTTTAGCCCTGGGTCCCAGAGTACAGTTGTATAAATATGGGGACAAGATCTGACTTAGCAACCGGACGCACACAGCGTGCGTTGAGGGGCTTCGCTTGACAGTGAGTGGTGAGCCATCGGTGTGAGGAGGCTGCCAGAGGGCAGTCACCACCTCGGGCATGACACCTAGGTCAGGAGAGGTGAGGGCACATGCTGATGGAGGACAACATGTGGTCTGGATGTCACACTTAAGAGATTAACAGGAGTGAGCTCACTGTGATGGTAAAGGAGATGCAGAAGCACATCACGGAAGAAACAGATGAAGACAGCACTGGGGCTACTTAGCCTGGAAAAGAAAAAGCTAAGGAGAGACTTCCCTGGAGGTCCAGTGGTTAAGACTTCGCCTTCCAGGCTCAATCCCTGATCGGGGAGCTAAGATCCTACATGCCTTGCAGCCAAAAAACCAAAACATAAAACAGAAGCAATACTGTAACAAATTCAATAAAGACTTGAAAAATGGTCCACATTAAAAAAAAAAAAAAAAAAAAAAAGCTCAGGAGAACCCAGAGCAGCCATCAAATGGGTGAAGAGTTGTCTTGTGGGGAGAAGGTTTGAACTCTTTCTGTTGTTACCAAGAGCCGAAAGGAGGATCAAACATCCTGAAGTCACAGAGAGCCAGATTTCAGTTTAAAGCAAGAAGTATCTTTGGCCTGCAGAAACTACCCCAAATGATTTTCCAAAATTTTCCAAAGGGAAAAAAGTCATCTTGAAGGCATTTGAGTAGGCTGGACAACACATTTGCAAGAATATCGCTGAGACAACTCATGCATCATCTAGGCAGTAAAAGTAGGAGATACTGGATTCTGAGTCATGGTTAGAGCTGTGGGTGGAAGAAGAAAAATCTTCCCCTCAACACACGCAGTGACTTGAATCCCAGACGGAAAGTCTTGTTTTTCTAAGAGACCTAAAGGTATAGTTTGACCATGAGTCATTGTAGTCTTTCCCCAACTTCAGACTTCATTCTTATACTACTATCACAAATTTTGCAATACCCATTTAAGACCAGTACTGCTAATTCACTTAATATTTTGATTTACCTTGATTCCTTTTTCTTCTTAGATGTGTTTTTCAAAGTTAGCCTATATGCTTGCTATGAAAGTCTGGACCGTCTATCTCAGCATCAGCTGAGACATTTAGATATTCAAAATCTCAAACTCTACTCCAGCTCTGCTGAATCAGAATATCTATTTCAACAAGATTCCCAGTTGGATTCCTATGCCCACCAAAGTTTGAGAAACACTGCTTTATATCACTACTATAAACAGATATTTCACTGTCTCTAAGTCGTTAGCACATATTATTCTATTTTATTCTAACTTTCTTCACATTTTCACAAAATATTATCTCTAAACTTGGGATGCATCTTATAATCAATGAAAGGAGTACTGTAATTAGCAGGGTGTTTTCCTTTATTAGTGGGACACAAAATAGGTTATCTTACAATCGATGGCATCTTACATTTTGCTAAAATAAGGTAATAGACTTTAATATAACTATTAAAATTAAGAAATAGTTGCCTAAAATCATTTTGTATTGGACCATTGGGACTATGCCATGGTTTTGGAAAGAGTGGCTTTATAAAAGCAAAATAATGCTCCCAAACATCACTGTGTTTGAGGCCCTTGAGAACAATTCAGTTTCCTCAGTCCCAACCACAGAGATTCTGTTGCAGATGATTTTGATGTGGATCAACTTTCGACACTTTGGGTAGCAGGCTGAACACTAAGTCAAGCTAAATGACATCAGATCATACACTTGCAGCCTGATGAGATTCCCTCACACTATAGTGCAACCATTCTCAAACTGTGGCCCATGGATCCTTGGAGATTCCTAAGAACTTTTCATGAGGTCAAAACAATTTTCATAATACCCAGATGCCATGTGCTTTCTTCATTGTGTTGACTTAATGATGCAAAAGCAAGGATGGATAGACGATCTGACACTTTATTACAAATCAAGATATGGCACCAAGCTGTACTAATAGTCATAGTATTCTTCACAGCCATATACTGACAGTGAAAAAGAATTTTTTTTTAATTTAAAAAGCCAGCTTCAGGACTTCCCTGGTGGCACAGTGGCTAAGAATCCGCCTGCCAATGCAGGGGACACGGGTTCGAGCCCTGGTCTGGGAAGATCCCACATGCTGCGGAGCAACTAAGCCCGTGAGCCACAACCACTGAGCCCGTGTGCCACAACTACCGAAGCCCACACGCCTAGAGCCCATGCTCCGCAACAAGAGAAGCCACCGCAATTAGAAGCCCGCGCACCGCAACGAAGAGTAGCGCTCGCCGCAACTAGAGAAAGCCTGCACGCAGCAACAAAGACCCAACGCAGCAAAAAATAAATATAAATAAATAAATAATTTTTTTAAAAAGCCAGCTTCATTGAAAAATAACCTAAAATTTGCAGCAGTGGAGAGTATTAATTTGATTACATCTCAATTTTATCCACATCTTTATAATATTCTACATGATCAAACAGGAAGTCCATGAAAAGCACTCCTTTTGCACACTGGACTTTGACATTTGTCTCAAGGAAAAACACATGTGCAGTTGTCTGAGTTGCAAGATGAACCAGCCACTTGATTCATGAAGCACCATTTTTACTTGAAAGAATGACTAGAGGACAAACTATTGTTTCTCAGACTTGTATATCTGGCACACAGTTTCTCAAAAAGCAGTGAAGTGTGTTTATCCTTTCAAGGAAAACTACTGACAGTAATTTTTACTAATGATATAGTTGAGTTTTCAAGCAAAAATTAAAACTTTGGAAGACTTGTATCTACTATCATTAGCTTGACAACGTCCTAATATTTGAATTTTCTAATGAGATCAGTATTGATATTAATGATTGTGATTTTTTATACTGTATAATGAAACGTGCCAATATTTGGAAGTTCTGTATAATTCAGTGAACAATATTTTCCAAATGATCAATGTATGATGTTTACACATGGGTAAAAGTTTCATTCAAAGTTCAACACAGACCAACAGATCATAATGTTTGTTGATATGGTTTCAGATTCCACATTGCAACTAGCCTTTAAGGAACTACCACAGAAACTACCACGTGTCAAGTTTTGGTATAGTATCTAAAAAGAATATCCGCAATTATTTGAAAGGGTAATTAAAATACTCTTTCCTTTTCCAAATTATATATCTGTGAAAGATTTTCTATATCTACTTTAACCAATAAACAAACAAAAAAAAAAACAAAAAACCATACAGCAACAGACAGAATACAGAAGCAGGCATGAAAATCCATCCATCTTCTACTCAGCAGACATTAAAGTGAGTTGCAAAAATGAAAAACAATGGTACTCTTGCCACTAATTTTTTTGTTTTGGAAAATATAGTCATTTTCATAAAAAGATGTCATTAATGTTAACATGCAATGAATTTGATAGGAACTTTAAATGAATTAGATTTTCTCAATTTTGACTTCTAATACCATAAATATTGGTAGATATGACCTGCATAAACCAAACTCACTGGGTTCTCAATGGTTTTTAAGAGTGTGAAGGGGTTCTGAGAAAACAGAGCTTGAGAACTGCTGCTGTCGTAAAACTCACTTAAGCCACAAAAGTAGGGACTATCTTCACAGATGAGGAAACAATATGGATGAATTCTTCCTCTCCACCAGGCAGTAACTGAGAAAATTTAAACTGCATGAAGCCTGCAAGCCAGAGGTCCTCTTTGTGGTGCTATATTGAGTTCCAATCTCTTAACTATGAAAACTTAACCACGAGCACACAGATGGTTCAGCAGAGCCGCTGGCCAAAGTAAAATCGAAATGCAACTTATCCTGAATAAGATCCAGAGGGAAGCAGTTGCTCCTCTTTCTGTAGGACTAGATCCCCCCAGAATCTCAAGGAGGGATATTGAAACAACAGTCAGCTACCAATGAAGAGTAATTTCATAAAGTGTAAGATTGAGGGCGGGGGAAGTTCCAAGGGACAACCATAAAATGTTCAATTTTCCCACTTCTAATAGGAAACATAAAAGGCTTTATTCAAAACATATGACCTATTTCTTAAGAGAGATATGGGGATACATGTGTGTAATTGAACTCCATTTTATGGTCACTTACAGAAGAATGTATGGAAAAGAAAAAGCAGAGAAAGAAAGGGAGAAGGGGAAGAGTTGTGGGGAAAAGAATAGAGGGTCAGGAAGGATACGGAAAGAGGTCCAGAGGGAACAGGAAAAGCAAATGCGGATGAGGAAAAGGAACCAGAAAAGTCACACAACCTGCAGGGGCCTTAGAAATGAGCTAGGCTTGCTTCTTCATTTTAAGTGAGATTAGTGGCCCAAAGAAGTTAAGTGGTTTGACCAAGTTCAGTGCCGGGACTTTAAGCCAAATTTTCTAGCTTCTAAGCAAGGAAAACACATAAAGAGAAGGTTTGTGAAAGGGGATGGTTTGGAAAGAAGTGACAGGGGGGGATGAGCGGGAGGGTGGACAGAGAGAGAGAGGCAGAAAGATACATAAACACACCATACACGCACATGCACACACACACACACGCTAAGCAGTGAGTTCTAAAGCATTTATTTAATTAAACACTGTTTGTCACACCCCGACACTGCTACACATAACTAAAGTTTGGAGACCCCTGCCTTAAGCCCAGTACTTCTCAACTCTACTATGCCTAGAAATCACCTGGAGATCTTGTTAAAGTGCAGATTCTGGTTTTGTAATGCGGGGTGGTTCTGAGATTCTGAATGTCTAACAACTCCTCGGTGATGCTGATGCAACATGTTCAAGGACCACTCTTGGAGTCAGAAGGCCCTACACCAGCAGTTCTCAGAGTGTGGTCCCTGGACCACAATGATGAATTCACCATCAGCTGATGAATGCACCACGAGCATTGCCTAAGAACTTGCTAGAAATGCATATTCTCAGGCCCCATCCCATACCTACTGAATCAGAAGCTCTGGGGGTGAGGCCCAGAAATCTGTGTTTTAACAAGCTCTCCAGGTAATTCTGCTGCATATTAAAGTTTGGAACCATTGCACTAGGCCATAATGTCTCCTATCACCTTGTTGCCTGTAATTGACTAAACAAGTGTGGCAGTACTTTATGTTCAAGTCATTACTTTTCACTGGGCTATCTGAACTTTCTACTAGGAATTATCAACACTCACCAAGAGGAACATCTCAATCCTGCCAACTATTCAGTTGGATTTCATGTCTGATGTCTAAAGGAAAAGATTCTCCTTGGATACAGAGAGTCTAAATTATACTCCCAGTTAAATGCCACCCATATCCCACCCCACTCCGTTCCCACAATGATAAAAATCAGTGTTCCCAAATCTGAGTAGTTTAGAGGAATTTTAAGAATCATGATACGGAAATGAACAAACCAAAAAACCTCAGCTCTCCTATGTCAAAAGAAAACCAAACTTTCACTTCAGGGTTTGGAGGAAGCGGTTTAGAAAGGCCACCACTGACAAAACGGTGCACTGTTAGTGGAGATGTAAATTTGTGCAGCCACTACAGAAAACAGTATAGAGATTCCTTTAAAAATTAAAAATAGAACTACCATATGATCCAGCAATTCCACTTCTGGGTATATACCCAAAGGAAATGAAATTACTATCCCAAAGAGATACTCCCACGTTCATTGTGGCATTATTTAGAATAGCCAAGACATGGAAACGATCTAAGTGTCCACTGATGGATAACTGGATAAAGAAAAGGTCATATATAATGGAATATTATTCAGCCATAGAAAAGAATGAAATCTTGCCATTGGCAACAGTGGACCTTGAGGGCATTATGCTATGTGAAATAAGTCAGACACAGAAAGACAGATCCTGTATAATCTCACGTATATGTGGAATCTTAAAAAACCGAACTCATAGCAACAGAGATCAGATCTGTGGTTGCCAGAGGTGGCGGGTGAGAGGTGGAAGAACTGGGTGAAAGAGGTTAAAAGGTACAAACTTCCAATTATGACATAAATAAGTTCCGTGGTTGTTAAGTACAGCATGGTAACTGTAGTTAATTACACTGTGTTGTATATTTGAAAGTTGCTAAGAGAGTAGAGCTTAAAAGCTCTCATCACAAGGGCTTCCCTGGTGGTGCAGTGGTTGAGAGTCTGCCTGCCAATGCAGGGGACACGGGTTCGAGCCCTGGTCTGGGAGGATCCCACATGCCGCGGAGCAGCTGGGCCCGTGAGCCACAACTCCTGAGCCTGCGCGTCTGGAGCCTGTGCTCCACAACAAGAGAGGCCGCGATAATGAGAGGCCCGCGTGCCGCGATGAAGAGTGGCCCCCACTTGCCGCAACTAGAGAAAGCCCTCGCACAGAAACGAAGACCCAACACAGCCATAAAAAAAAAAAAAAAATCTCATCACAAGAAAAAGAAACTGTAAGTGAAGGGATAGATGTTAAGTAGACCTAATGCTGTGATCATTTTGCAATATATACATATATCAAATCATTATGTTGTACACCTTAAACATATACAGTGTTATATGTCAGTTACATCTCAATAAAACTGGTGGGGCAGGTGGGTAGGAAAGGCCACCACTGTGTCCTCAGGACTCACTGGACACATCCTCTTGTGTCTGTCTCCAGGCGACGCCGGGGTGAGCAAGAAGGGCGGGAAGAAGAAGGGCTCCTCTTTCCAGACCGTGTCCGCTGTGTTCAGGGTTTGTTTTTTGGCAGCTTCCACATTCGGTTGTATTTCTGCCCAGTGCAACGGCGTTTGCTAAGGTTAATGTGCTTCTTCTGGTTTGTGTCTCAGGTAAATTTAAACAAATTGATGGCCAATTCAAGGAGCACTCATCCTCACTTTGTGCGATGTCTGATTCCCAATGAGACCAAGACTCCTGGTGAGTAAGAATCCATCAGAACAGGACTCCCTGAAACGTATGCAAAATTCTGTGGGTGTGGGTGTGGGTGCACACGTGAGTATGTACATGTGTCTGTGTGCACGTGCATGTGTGTTTCCCTGAGGACAGGCTCATGAGAGCCTTTATCACTTCTCAGTCTATGAAATAGGGCTGCCAGATTTGGCAAATTAAAACCACGAGACGCCCCATTAAATTCGAATTTCAGATGAGACAATGAAAAATTTCTTAGTATAAATATGACCCATGCAATATTTGGGATATACTTATACTAAAAAAAAAAAAAAAAGCATTTACTGTTTCTCTGAAATTCAAATTCAACTGGGCATCCTGGGCATATTTTATCTGGCATCCCTACTATGAAATTATATCCAAAATATTATGTACATATATAGGTATATTAAATCCATACCTTTCATAAAATTCTTAAAAACCTTTCCCCCCAAAGTGAAGAGCCACTATATTTGGCAAATAATCAGCTTAGGTGTTCCATAATAAAAACAGCATCAATAACAACTGTTTTCTGAGCCTAATGCAGTCCCATTATTATGTTATCTCTACTGTTTACAACACTTCACTGCAAGATAAGCATAATCATCACCATTTTATAAATGAGAAAACTGAGAGTCAGAGACCAGGTATATAGACATAGAACACCATGTGGTACAGTAGACGTTTAACCATCACCAATCCTGGATTCACAAATATGGCTGAGTTTCAGGGCCATTTGTCACAAAGGAAAGAATAAACCATCACACAGACTGTGGCTATGAGGCAGCTCTCTCACCAGCCAAGCTGTTGAATCCCAAAGGCTGGGCTTCTGGCATCAAGGTCCTGCTTCAGCAATGTTACAGGAGAGCAGAGGAATTAGATGATCAAGGAAAAGATCCCAGCTCCACCTATTACTGCCCAAGGGACCGCAGATGAGTCCTTTAGCTTTCTGGTCTATAAAAGGAGGATTAAAATGGCATTTTCTTTATGCATTCACTTAGTTATTAATTCATTTATTTATTGAGTGAGCGCTTATAAAGTGTTAACTTATTTTGTAAATATTAACTCATTTAACCCGCCTTAGAGGGCTGTTGTGAGAATTAAATAAGCCAGTACACGTAAAGCATTTGAAACAGGTCCCATCACAAGAACAAAACAATTGTAACTATGTATGTTGACGGAGGTTAACCAGACTTATTGTGGTGATCATCTCAAAATATATACAAATATCGAATCAATATGTTGTACACCTGAAACTAGTAAAATGTTATATGCCAATTACACCTCAGTTTTTTTTTCACACACACACACTGTATTTTATTTTTACAAGAGATAAATAGACTGACACCAAGCATCGTACATGAATGACCACAACAAAAGCAACAATGATTGCAATTACCAAACATGAAACACACTCATACTATGCCATAATATTGACATTCAGTCCAGGAATCCTCCACTGTAACAGCTCCTTTACTTTGCAGTGAAAATTGATTTGTATATTCTTTGCCTCTGAGTCCTTGTGGGATTTTTTTTTTAATTCAGACAGAAAGTCACAAAAATTATACTCATCCTCATCTGTTCACTCAGTCCCATGTAATTAATTTTTTTGTTCATCTTGATCTTTTGTTAGCACTTTTATGAGTTCATTAGTTTTTCATTAGAGTTCTGAAAATGCTTATTCATTCAGTTCAGCTGTACAGTCAGTTACCAGAAACCTGTACTTGTCAGAGTCTTTTCCATGAATTTCTTGAAGATGAAACCCTTTTATAGGAACATATTTGCAAAAGCATCAGAGTACACCCAGAACTGTCTGTAAATGACAAAAGACTTAAAAATGACCACAGTTAAAGATCTGATGAAAGTTCATAATAATGCAGTTGACAAGAAAATTAGTTATTTCTGAGATATACATTTTAAAGTAATAACTAGGATTATGACTTATAACATTATACCAGAACATATAAGATTTTTAGAAATTTCATGTGATGTCTGAAACATTTATATTAACATATTGCCATACAAATAACCCAATGAAAGTTTAGTATTAGTTGTTTTGTTTGTTTGTTTGTTTATACTGCAGGTTCTTATTAGGCATCAATTTTATACACATCAGTGTATACATGTCAATCCCAATCGCCCAATTCAGCACACCACCATCCCCACCCCACCGCAGTTTTCCCTCCTTGGTGTCCATATGTCCATTCTCTACATCTGTGTCTCAAATTCTGCCCTGCAAACCGGCTCATCTGTACCATTTTTCTAGGTTCCACATACATGCGTTAATATACGATATTTGTTTTTCTCTTTCTGACTTACTTCACTCTGTACGACAGTCTCTAGATCCATCCACGTCTCAACCAATGACTCAATTTCGGTCCTTTTTATGGCTGAGTAATATTCCATTGTATATATGTACCACACTTCTTTATCCATTCGTCTGTTGATGGGCATTTAGGTTGCTTCCATGACCTGGCTATTGTAAATAGTGCTGCAGTGAACATTCGGGTGCATGTGTCTTTTTGAATTACGGTTTTCTCTGGGTATATGCCCAGTAGTGGGATTGCTGGGTCATATGGTAATTCTAATTTTAGTTTTGTAAGGAACCTCCATATTGTTCTCCATAGTGGCTGTATCAATTTACATTCCCACCAACAGTGCAAGAGGGTTCCCTTTTCTCCACACCCTCTCCAGCATTTGTTGTTTGTAGATTTTCTGATGATGCCCATTCTAACTGGTGTGAGGTGATACCTCATTGTAGTTTTGATTTGCATTTCTCTAATAATTAGTGATGTTGAGCATCTTTTCATGTGCTTCGTGGCCATCTGTATGACTTCTTTGGAGAAATGTCTATTTAGGTCTTCTGCCCATTTTTGGATTGGGGTGTTTGTTTCTTTAATATTGAGCTGAATGAGCTGTTTATATATTTTGGAGATTAATCCTTTGTCCGTTGATTCGTTTGCAAATATTTTCTCCCATTCTGGGGGTTGTCTTTTCATCTTGTTTATGGTTTCCTTTGCTGTGCAAAAGCTTTGAAGTTTCATTAGGTCCCATTTGTTTATTTTTGTTTTTATTTCAATTATTCTAGGAGGTGGATCAAAAAAGATCTTGCTGTGATTTATGTCAAAGAGTGTTCTTCCTATGTTTACCTCTAAGAGTTTTATAGTTTCCATTCTCACATTTAGGTCTCTAATCCATTTTGAGTTTACTTTTGTGTATGGTGTTAGAGAGTATTCTAATTTCATTCTTTTACATGTAGCTTTCCCGTTCTCCCAAGCACCACTTATTGAAGAGACTGTCTTTTCTCCATTGTATATCATTGCCTCCTTTTTCATAGATTAGTTGACCATAGGTGTGTGGGTTTATCTCTGGGCTTTCTATCTTGTTCCATTGATCTATGTTTCTGTTTTTGTACCAGTACCATATTGTCTTGCTTACTGTAGCTTTGTAGTATAGTCTGAAGTCAGGGAGTCTGATTCCTCCAGCTCCGTTTTTTCCCCTCAAGACTGCTTTGGCTATTACAGGTATGTGACATTCCCCATCACTCCCCCCATCACAGGTGCCCGACAGCCCCCAGCTCTCTCCCAATCACAGGTATGGGACAGCCCCCAGCTGTCTTCGCATCACAGGTGCCCGACAGCCCCCAACTCTCTCCCCATCACAGGTATGAGACAGCCCCCGGCTGTCTCCGCATCACAGGTATGTGACAGCCAGCAGCTGTCTGCGCAGCACAGGAATGTAACAGCCACCAGTACTTTCCGCATCAAAGGTATGTGACAGACCCAGCTCTCTCCCCATCACAGGTGTTTGACAGTCCCCATTTGGCTCCCCATCAGATGTGTGTGACAGCCGCCAGCTCTCTCCCCATGACAGGTGAGTGACAGCCCACAGCTCTCTACTCATCACAGGTGTCTGAAGCCCCCAGCTCTCTCCCAATCACAGGTGAGAGACAGTCCCCAACTCTCTCCCCATCACAGGTATGTGAGAGCCCCCAGCTGTCTCCACATCACAGGTATGTGTGACCCCCAGCTCTCTCCCCATCACAGGTGTTTGACAGTCCCCATTTCTCCCTCCATCACAGGTATGTGACAGTACTCATCTCTCCCCCCATAACAGGTGTGTGAGAGCCCCCAGCTCTCTCCCTATCACAGGTGAGTGATAGCCCCCAGCTCTCTCCCCATCTGAGGTATATGACAGCCCCCAGCTGTCTCTGCATCACAGGTGAATGAAAGCCCCCAACACTCTCCCCATCACAGGTATGTGACAGCCTCCAGCTGTCTCCACATCACAGGTATGTGACAGCCCCCAACTGTCTCCGCATCACAGGTGAGTGACAGCCCCCAGCTCTGTCCCCATCTAAGGTATGTGAGAGCCCCCAGCACTCTCCCCATCACAGGTATGTGTCAGCTCACAGCTATCTCCGCATCATAGGTGCCTGATAGACCCCAACTCTCTCCCCATCACAGGTATGTGACAGCCCCCAGCTGTCTCCACATCACAGGTATCTTAAAGACACCAGCTGTCTCTGTATCACAGGTATGTGACAGCCCCCAGGTCTTTCCACATCACAGGTGTTTGACAGTCCCATTTCTTTCCCAATCACAGGTTTGTGACAGCACCCAGCTCTCTCCCCATTACAGGTGAGTGACAGCCCCGAGCTCTCTCCCCATCACAGGTGTGTGACAGCCCCCAGGTCTCTCCTCAAGACAGGGGGGTGAAAGCCTCCAGCTCTCTCCCCCTCACAGGTATGTGACAGCCACCAGCTGTCTCCACATCACAGGGATGTAACAGCCACCAGCTGTCTCCGCATCACAGGTGTGTGACAGCCCCCAAGTCTCTCCCCATCACTGGTTCGTGACAGCCCCCAACTCTCCCCTCATCACAAGTATGTGACAGCCCCCAGCTGTCTCAACATCACAGGTGCGAGACAGACCCCAGCTCTCTCCATATCACAGGTATATGACAGCTCTGAGCTCTCTTCACATCACAGGTATATGACAGCCCCCACCTGTCTCCCCATTATAGGTATGTGACAGCCCCCATCTGTCTCCACATCACAGGTATGTTACAACACCAAGCACTCTCCCCATCACAGGTGTGTGATCATCCCCAGCTGTCTCCATATCACAGGTGCGTGACAGTCCCCAGTTCTCTCCACTTCACAGGTGGCTGACAGCCCCCAGCTTTCTCCCTATCTAAGGTGTGTGACAGCCACCAGCTCTCTCCCCATCTCATGTATGTGACAGCTTCCAGTTGTCTCCCCATTATAGGTATGTGACAGCCCGCAGCTATCTCCGCATGACACGTGCCTGACAGCCCCCAACTCTCTCCCCATCACAGGTATTTGGTAGCCCCCAGCTGTCTCCGCATCACAGGTGAGGTACAGCCCCCAGCACACTTCCCAATCACAGGTATGTGACAGCCCCCAGCTCTCTCCCCATTACAGGTGTTTGACAGTCCCCATCTCTCTCCTCATCACACGTATATGACAGCCCCCAGCTCTCTCCCCATCAGAGGTGTTTGACAGCCCCCAGCTGTCACCGCATCACACTTGCCTGACAGTCCCCAACTCCCTCCCCATCACAGGTGCGTGACAGCCCCCAGGACTTTCCCCATCACAGGTATGTGAAAGCCCACATCTTTCTTCCCATCACAGGTGAGTAAGAGCCCCAGCTCTCTCCCCATCACAGGTATGTTACAGCCGCCACCTGTCTCCACATCACAAGTATGTGACAATCACCAGCTCTCTCCCCATCATAGGTGTTTGACATTCCCCATCTCTCTCCCCGTCATAGGTGTGTGACCGTCCCAAGCTCTCTCCATATCACAGGTGTGTGACAGCCCCAGCTCTCTCCCCATCAGAGGTATGTGACAGCCACCAGCTCTCTACCCATCACAGGTGAGTGACAACCCCCAGCACTCTCCCCATCACAGGTATGTGACAGCCCCCAGCTGTTTCCGGATCACAAGTGCCTGACAGCCCCCAACTCTCTCCCAATCACAGGTATGTGACAGCCCCCAGCTGTCTCCACATCACAGGTAAGCAACAGCCACCAGCTTTCTCCGCATCACAGGTGAGTGAGAGCCCGCAGCATCATTCCCAATCACATGTATGTGACAGCCCCCAGCTCTCTCCCCATTACAGGTGTTTGACTGTCCCCATCGCTCTTCCCATCACAGGTGCGGGACAGCCCCCAGCACTTTCCACATCACAGGTATGTGACAGCCCCCAGCTATCTCCCCATCACAGGTGTTTGACTGTCCCCATCGCTCTTCCCATCACAGGTGTGTGACAGCCCCCATCTCTCTCCCCATCACAGGTGAGTCACAGTCCCTAGCTCTCTCCCCATCACTGGTATGTGACAGCCCCCATCTCTCTCGCCATCACAGGTGAGTCACAGTACCTAGCTCTCTCCCCATCACTGGTATGTGACAACCCCCAGCTGTCTCCACATCACAGGTGTGTGACAGCACCAAGCTCTCTCCCCATCACTGGTGTGTGAAACTCCCCAACTTTCTCCATATCACAGGTGCGTGACAGCCCCCAGCTCTCTACCCATCACAGGTAGGTGACAGCCTCGAGCTCTCTCTCCATCACAGGTGTGTGACCGTCCCCAGCTGTCTCCATGTCACAGGTGGGTGACAGCCCCCAGCACTCTCCGCACCACAGGTATTTGACAGCAAGCATCTGTCTCCCCATCACAGGTATGTGACAACCACCATCTGTCTCCCCATCAGAGGTGTGTGACCGCCCCAAGCTCTCTCCCCATCACCGGTCTGTGACAGTCCCCGAGCTGTCTCCATATCACAGGTTCGTGACAGCCGTCATCTCTCTCCCCATCACAGGTATGTGACAGCCCGCATCTCTCTCCCCATCACAGGTGAGTGACAGCCCTCATCTCTCTCCCTATCACAGGTGAGTGACAGCCCCCAGCTGTCTCCGCATCATAGTTGCCTGACAGCCCTCAAATCTCTCCCTATCACAGGTATGTGACACCCCCAGCTCTCTCCACATCACAGGTGCCTGAGAGCCCCCCATCTGTCGGCATCATGGCTATGTCACAGTCCCCAGTTGTCCTCACATAACACGTATGTGACAGACACGCGCTGTCTCCACATCACAGGTATGTGACAGCCCCCAGCTCTCTCCCCCTCACAGGTGTTTGACAGTCCACATCTCTCTCCCCATCACAGGTTTGTGACAGCCCCCAGCTCTCTCCCCATCGCAGGTGAGTGACAGGCCCATGTTCTCTCCACATCATTTTTGTGTGACAGCCCCCAGCTCTCTACCCATCACAAGTGTGTGAATGTACCCAGCTCTCTCCCCATCACAGGTATGTAACAGCCCCCATCTCTCGCCCCATCACAGGTGAGTCACCGCCCCCAGCTCTCTACCCATCACAGGTGAATGACAGCCCTTAGCTCTCTCCCCATCACTGGTATGTGACAGCCTCTAGCTGTGTCTGCATCACAGGTGCGTGACAGCCCCGAGCTCTCTCCCCATCACTGGTATGTGACAGCCCCCTGCTGTCTCAACATCACAGGAATGTGACAGCCCCCAGCTGTCTCCACATCACAGGTATGTGACAACCCCAAGCTCTCTCCCCATCACACGTGTGTGAATGTCCCCAGCTGTCTCCATATCACAGGTGCGTGAAAGGGCCGAGCTCTCTCCCCTTCACAGATGGGTGACAGCCCCCAGCTCTCTCCCCATCACAGGGGAGGGACAGCCCCCAACTCTCTCCCCATCACAGGTGAGTGACAGCCCCCAGCTCTTCCCCATCACAGGTATGTGACAGCCCCCAGTTGTCTCCGCATCACAGTTGCCCGACAGCACCCAACTCTCTCCCTATCACAGGTATGTGAGAGCCCCCAGCTTTCTCCACAGCACAGGTGCGTGATAGCCCCAAACTCTCTCCCCATTAAAGGGAAGTAACAGCCACTGCCTGTCTCCGCATCACAGGTATGTGACAATCCCCAGCTCTCACCCCATCACAGGTGTGTTACAGCCCCCGGCTCTCTCCCCATCACAGGTATGTGACAGCCCCCAGCTATCTACCCATCACACGTGTGTGACCGCCCCAGCTGCCTCCATATCACAGGTGCATGACAGCACACAGGTCTCTTCCTTTCACAGTTGGGTGACAGCCCCCTGCTCTTTCCCCATCACAGGTGTGTGACAGCCCACAGCCCTCCCCCCATTACAGGTGAGTGAGAGCCCCCAACACTCTCCCCATCACAGGTATGTGACAGCCACCAGCTGTCTGCGGATCACAGGTGCCTGACAACCCCCAACTCTCTCCACATCACAGGTATGTGACAGCCCACAGCTCTCCCCATATCACAGGTGAGTGACAGCCCCCAGCACTCTCCCCATCACAGGTGACAGTCCCCAGCTGTCTCCACATCACAGGTATGTGAAAGACCCCAGCTCTCTCCCCATCACAGGTGTGTGACCGTCCCCAGCTGTCTCCATATCATAGGTGCGTGAAAGCCCCCAGCTCTCTCCACATCACTTTTGGGTGACCGCCCCCAGCACTCTCGCCATAACAGGTATGTGACAGCACCCAGCTCTATCCCTATAACAGGTATGTGAGAGCCCCCAGCTATCTCCACATTACAGGTGGTTGACAGCCCCCAACTCTCTCCCCATCACAGGTATTTGACAGCCCCCATCTCTCTTCCCATTACAGGTGAGTAACAGGCCCCAGCTCTCTCCCCATCACAGGTATATGACAGCCCATAGCTTTCAACGCCTCACAGGTGCGTGACAGCCCCCAACTCTCTCCCCATCACATGTATATGACAGGCCCCAGCTGTCTCCACATCAAAAGTATGTGACAGCCCCCAGCTGTCTCCCCATTATAGTTGACAGCTCCCAGCTGTCTCCCCATCACAATTGAGGGGCAGCCCACAGCTCTCTCCCCATCACAGGTATGTGATAGCCCCCAGCTGTCTCAGCGTCACAGGTATGTGACTGTCCCCATCTCTCTCCCCATCACAGGTGTGTGACAGCCCCCATCTCTCTCCCCATCACAAGTGAGTGACAGCCACCAGCTCTCACCCCATCACAGCTGTGTGACCGTCCCCAGCTGTCTCTATATCACAGGTGCGTGACAGCCGCCTACTCTCTCCCCATCACAGGTATGTCACAGCCCCCAGCTGTCTCCCCATTATAGGTATGTGATAGACCACAGCTGTCTCTATATCACAGGTGCGTGAAAGCCCCCAACTCTTTCCCCTTCACAGGTGGGTGACAGCCCCCAGCTCTCGCCCCATCACAGTTGATTCACAGCCCCCATCTCTCTCCCCATCACAAGTGAGTGACAGCCCCCAGCTCTCTCCCCATCACAGGTGTGTGAATGACCCCAGCTGTCTCCATATCACAGGTGCGTGAAAGCCCCCAGCTCTCTCCCTTTCACAGGTGGGTGACGGCCCCTAGCTATCGCTCCAACACATGTATGTGACAGCCCCCATCTCTCTCCCCATCACAAGTGAGTGACAGCCCCCAGCTCTCTCCCCATCACAGGTGTGTGACCGTCCCCAGGTGTCTCCAAATCACAGGTGAGTGACAATGCCCAGCTCTCTCCCATTCACAGGTGTGTGACAGCCACCAGCTCTCTCCCCATCACAGGTGAGTGACAGCCCACAGCTCTCTCCCCATCACAGGTATCTGACAGCCCCCAGCTGTCTCCGCATCACAGGAGCCTAACAGCCCCCAACTCTTTCCCCATCACAGCTATGTCACAACGCCCATTGTCTCCACATCACAGGGATGTGACAACCAATAGGTGTCTACGCATCACAGGTATGTGTGAGCCCCAGCTCTCTCCCCATCACAGGTGTGCGACAGATCCCAGCTCTCTCCCCATCACAGGTGAGTGATAGACCCCAGCTTTCGCCCCATCACAGGTACGTGACAGCGCCCACCTGATTCCGCATCACAGGAGCCTGACAGCCCCCAACTTTCTCCCCTTCACAGGTATGTGTCAACCCCCAGCTGTCTCCACATCACAGGTATGTGAAACACACCAGCTGTCTCCGCATCACAGGTATCTGACAGCCCACAGGTGTCTCCCCATCACAGGTGTTTGACAGTCCCCATCTCTTTCCCCATCACAGGTGAGTGACAGACCCCAGCTCTCTCCCCATTTCAGGTGAACAAGAGATCCCAGCTCTCTCCTCATCACAGGTATATGAGAGACCCCATCTTTCTCCGCATCACAGGATCCTAACAGCCCCCAACTCTCTCCCCATCACAGGTATGTCACAACCCCCATTGTCTCCACATCACAGGGATGTGACAACCACTAGCTGTCTCTGCATCATAGGTATGTGTGAGCACCCAGCTCTCTCCCCATCCCCGGTGAGTGACAGCCCCCAGCTGTCCCCCAATCACAGCAGTGTGACAGCCCCCATCTGTCTTAGCATTACAAGTAAGTGACAATCCCCATCTCTCTCCCCATCACATGTGTGTGACAACCCCAAGCTCTCTCCCCATCACAGGTGTGTGACATCCCACAGCTCTCTCCCCATCACCGGTGAGTTACAGCCCCCAGCTCTCTCCCCATCACAGGTATGTGACAGCCCCCAGCTGTCTCCGCATCACAGGTGCATGACAAACCCCAAGTCTCGCCCCATCACAGGTATGTGACAGCCCCCAGCTGTCTCCACATCACAGGTATGTGACAACGCCAAGCTCTCTCCTCGTCACAGGTGTGTGACCATCCCCAGCTGTCTCCATATCACAGGTGCGAGAAAGCCCCAGCTCTTTTCCCTTCACAGGTGGATGACAGCCCCCAGCTCTCGCCCCATCACAGTTGATTGACAGACCCCGTCTCTCTCCCCATCACAAGTGAGTGACAGCCACCAGCTCTCACCCCATCACAGCTGTGTGACCGTCCCCAGCTGTCTCTATATCACAGGTGCGTGACAGCCGCCTACTCTCTCCCCACCACAGGTATGTCACAGCCCCCAGCTGTCTCCCCATTATAGGTATGTGATAGACCACAGCTGTCTCTATATCACAGGTATGTGACAAACCCAAGCTCTCTCCCCATCATAGGTGTTTGACCGTCCCCAGCTGTCTCCATATCACAGGTGAGTGACAACGCCCTGCTCTCTCCCCTTCACAGGTGGATGACAGCCCCCAGCTCTCTCCCCATCACAGGTGAGAGACAGCCCCCATCTCTCTCCTCATTACAGGTGAGTGACAGCCCCCAGCTCTCTCCCCATCACAGGTGAGTGGCGGCCCCCAGCTCTACCCGTCACAGTTATGTGACAGCCCCCAGCTGTCTCAGCGTCACAGGTATGTGACAGTCCCCATCTCTCTCCCCATCAAAGCTGTGTGACAGACCCCAGCTCTCTCCACATCATAGGTGAGTGACAGACCCCAGCTCTCTCCCAATCACAGGTATGTGACAACTCCCAGCTGTCTCCACATCACAGATGCCTGACAGCACCCAACTTTCTCCCCATCACAAGTATGTGTTACCCCTTAGCTGTCTCCACATCAGAGGTATGTGAAAGACACCAGCTGTCTCTGCATCACAGGTATGTGACAGTCCCCATCTCTCTCCCCATCACAGGTGTGTGACAGCCAGAAGCTGTCCCCCCATCACAGGTGAGTGACGGCCCCCAGCCCTCTCCCAATTACAGGTATATGATAGCCCCCAGCAGTCTCCACATCACAGGTATGTGACAACGCCAAGCTATCTCCCCATCACAGGTATGTGACAGTCCCCAGTTGTCTCCATATCACAGGTGTGTGAAAGCCCCTAGCTCTCTCCCCTTCACAGGTGGGTGACAGCCCCAAGCTCTCTCCTGAACACAGGTGAGTGTCAGCCCCCAGCTCTCTCCCCATCACAGGTATGTGACAGCCCCCACCTGTCTCCACATCACAGGTATGTGACAGCCCCCAGCTCTCTCCCCATCACAGGTATGTAACAGCCCCCAGCTGTCTCAGCATAACAGGCATGTGACAGTCCCCATCTCTCTCTGCATCACCGGTGAGTGACAGCCCCCAGCTCTACCCCCATCACCAGTGTGTGACAGCCCCCAGCTGTCTCAGCATTACAAATATGTGACAATCCCCAACTCTCTCCCCATCACAGGTGTGTGACAGCTCCCAGCTCTCTCTGCATCACAAGTATGTGACAGCCCCCAACTCTCTCCTCATCACAAGTATTTGACAGGCCCCAGCTGTCTCCACATCACAGGTATGTGACTGCCCCCAGCTGTCTCCCCATTTATGTATGTGACAGCCCCCAGCTGTCTCCACATCACAGGTATGGGGCAACCCCAAGCACTCTCCCTATCAGAGGTGTTTGAGAGTCCCCAGCTGTCTCAGCATTACAAGTATGTGACAATCCCCAACTCTCTCCCAATCACAGGTGAGTGATAGCCCCCAGCTCTCTCCGCATCACAGGTGTGTGACAGCCCACAGCTCTTTCCCCATCACAGGTGAGTGATAGCCCCCAACTCTCTCCTCATCACAAGTATTTGACAGGCCCCAGCTGTCTCCCCATCACAGGTATGTGACTGCCCCCAGCTGTCTCCCCATTTATGTATGTGACAGCCCCCAGCTGTCTCCACATCACAGGTATGGGGCAACCCCAAGCTCTCTCCCCATCAGAGGTGTCTGAGAGTCCCCAGCTGTCTCAGCATTACAAGTATGTGACAATCCCCAGCTCTCTCCGCATCACAGGTGTGTGACAGCCACCAGCTCTCTCCCCATCACAGGTGAGTGACAGCCCCCAGCTCTCTCCCCATCACAGTGTCTGAGAGCCCCTAGCTATCTCCGCATCAAAGGAGCCTAACAGCCCCCAACTCTCTCCCCATCATAGTTATGTCACAACGCCCATTGTCTCCACATCACAGGTATGTGACAACCACTAGCTGTCTACGCATCACAGGTATATGTGAGCCCCAGTTCTCTCCCCATCACAGGTGAGTGATACACCCCAGCTTTCTCCCCATCACAGGTTTGTGACAGCCCCCAGCTTATTCCGCATCACAGGAGCCTGACAGCCCCCATCCCTCTCCCCATCACAGGTGAGTAACAGCCTCCAGCTCTCTCCCCATCACAGGTAGAGTGACAGCCCCCAGCTCTCTCCCCATCAGAGCTATTTCACATCCCCCAGCTGTCACCGCATCACAGTTGCCTGACAGCACCCATCTCTCTCCCCATCACAGGTGAGTAACGGCCCCTGTCTGTCTCCACATCACATGTATGTGACAGCCTCCAGCTGTCTCCGCATCAAAGGTGCCTGACAACCCCTCAACTCTCTCCCCATCACAGGTATGTTACAGCCGACAGCTGTCTCCAAATCACAGGTATGTGACAGCCCCCAGCTCTCTCCGCATCACAGGTATGTGAAAGACACCAGCTGTCTCCGCATCACAGGTATCTGACAGTCCCCATCACTTTCCCCATCACAGGAGTGTAAAAGGCCCCAGCTCTCTCCCCATTTTAGGTGAGTAAGAAATCCCAGCTCACTCCCCATCACAGGTATCTGAGAGCCCCCATCTGTCTCCGCATCACAGGACCCTAACAGCCCCCAACTCTCTACCTATCACAGGTACGTCACAACCGCCATTGTCTCCACATCACAGGGATGTGACAACCAGTAGCTGTCTCTGTATCATAGGTATGTGTGAGCCCCCAGCTCTCTCCCCATCACAGGTGAGTGACAGCCCCCAGCTGTCTACCCATCACAGGTGTGTGAAGTCCCCAGCTCTCTCCCCATCACAGGTGAGTGATAGCCCCCAACTGTCTCCCCATCACAGGTATGTGACAGCGCCCAGCTGTCTCCACATCACAAGTATGTGAAATCAACTACCTGACTTCGCATCAAAGGTATGGGACTGGCCCAAGCACTCTCCCCATCAGAAGTGTTTGACAGTCCCCACCTCTTTCCCCTTCACAAATGAGTGACAGCCCCAAGCTCCCTTCCCATCACAGGTGTGTGAGAGCCCCCAACACTCTCCCCATCACAGGTATGTGACAGCCACCAGCTGTCTGCGGATCACAGGTGCCTGACAACCCCCAACTCTCTCCACATCACAGGTATGTGACAGCCCACAGCTCTCCCCATATCACAGGTGGCTGACAGCCCCCAACTCTCTCCCCATCACAGGTATTTGACAGCCCCCATCTCTTTCCCATTACAGGTGAGTAACAGGCCCCAGCTCTCTCCCCATCACAGGTATGTGACAGCCCATAGCTTTCAACGCCTCACAGGTGCGTGACAGCCCCCAACTCTCTCCCCATCATAGGTATATGACAGGCCCCAGCTGTCTCCACATCAAAAGTATGTGACAGCCCCCAGCTGTCTCCCCATTATAGTTGACAGCTCCCAGCTGTCTCCCCATCACAATTGAGGGGCAGCCCACAGCTCTCTCCCCATCACAGGTATGTGATAGCCCCCAGCTGTCTCAGCGTCACAGGTATGTGACTGTCCCCATCTCTCTCCCCATCACAGGTGTGTGACAGCCCCCAGCACTCTCCCCATTTCAGGTGAACAAGAGATCCCAGCTCTCTCCTCATCACAGGTATATGAGAGACCCCATCTTTCTCCGCATCACAGGATCCTAACAGCCCCCAACTCTCTCCCCATCACAGGTATGTCACAACCCCCATTGTCTCCACATCACAGGGATGTGACAACCACTAGCTGTCTCTGCATCATAGGTATGTGTGAGCACCCAGCTCTCTCCCCATCCCCGGTGAGTGACAGCCCCCAGCTGTCCCCCAATCACAGCAGTGTGACAGCCCCCATCTGTCTTAGCATTACAAGTAAGTGACAATCCCCATCTCTCTCCCCATCACATGTGTGTGACAACCCCAAGCTCTCTCCCCATCACAGGTGTGTGACATCCCACAGCTCTCTCCCCATCACCGGTGAGTTACAGCCCCCAGCTCTCTCCCCATCACAGGTATGTGACAGCCCCCAGCTGTCTCCGCATCACAGGTGCATGACAAACCCCAAGTCTCGCCCCATCACAGGTATGTGACAGCCCCCAGCTGTCTCCACATCACAGGTATGTGACAACGCCAAGCTCTCTCCTCGTCACAGGTGTGTGACCATCCCCAGCTGTCTCCATATCACAGGTGCGAGAAAGCCCCAGCTCTTTTCCCTTCACAGGTGGATGACAGCCCCCAGCTCTCGCCCCATCACAGTTGATTGACAGACCCCGTCTCTCTCCCCATCACAAGTGAGTGACAGCCACCAGCTCTCACCCCATCACAGCTGTGTGACCGTCCCCAGCTGTCTCTATATCACAGGTGCGTGACAGCCGCCTACTCTCTCCCCACCACAGGTATGTCACAGCCCCCAGCTGTCTCCCCATTATAGGTATGTGATAGACCACAGCTGTCTCTATATCACAGGTATGTGACAAACCCAAGCTCTCTCCCCATCATAGGTGTTTGACCGTCCCCAGCTGTCTCCATATCACAGGTGAGTGACAACGCCCTGCTCTCTCCCCTTCACAGGTGGATGACAGCCCCCAGCTCTCTCCCCATCACAGGTGAGAGACAGCCCCCATCTCTCTCCTCATTACAGGTGAGTGACAGCCCCCAGCTCTCTCCCCATCACAGGTGAGTGGCGGCCCCCAGCTCTACCCGTCACAGTTATGTGACAGCCCCCAGCTGTCTCAGCGTCACAGGTATGTGACAGTCCCCATCTCTCTCCCCATCAAAGCTGTGTGACAGACCCCAGCTCTCTCCACATCATAGGTGAGTGACAGACCCCAGCTCTCTCCCAATCACAGGTATGTGACAACTCCCAGCTGTCTCCACATCACAGATGCCTGACAGCACCCAACTTTCTCCCCATCACAAGTATGTGTTACCCCTTAGCTGTCTCCACATCAGAGGTATGTGAAAGACACCAGCTGTCTCTGCATCACAGGTATGTGACAGTCCCCATCTCTCTCCCCATCACAGGTGTGTGACAGCCAGAAGCTGTCCCCCCATCACAGGTGAGTGACGGCCCCCAGCCCTCTCCCAATTACAGGTATATGATAGCCCCCAGCAGTCTCCACATCACAGGTATGTGACAACGCCAAGCTATCTCCCCATCACAGGTATGTGACAGTCCCCAGTTGTCTCCATATCACAGGTGTGTGAAAGCCCCTAGCTCTCTCCCCTTCACAGGTGGGTGACAGCCCCAAGCTCTCTCCTGAACACAGGTGAGTGTCAGCCCCCAGCTCTCTCCCCATCACAGGTATGTGACAGCCCCCACCTGTCTCCACATCACAGGTATGTGACAGCCCCCAGCTCTCTCCCCATCACAGGTATGTAACAGCCCCCAGCTGTCTCAGCATAACAGGCATGTGACAGTCCCCATCTCTCTCTGCATCACCGGTGAGTGACAGCCCCCAGCTCTACCCCCATCACCAGTGTGTGACAGCCCCCAGCTGTCTCAGCATTACAAATATGTGACAATCCCCAACTCTCTCCCCATCACAGGTGTGTGACAGCTCCCAGCTCTCTCTGCATCACAAGTATGTGACAGCCCCCAACTCTCTCCTCATCACAAGTATTTGACAGGCCCCAGCTGTCTCCACATCACAGGTATGTGACTGCCCCCAGCTGTCTCCCCATTTATGTATGTGACAGCCCCCAGCTGTCTCCACATCACAGGTATGGGGCAACCCCAAGCACTCTCCCTATCAGAGGTGTTTGAGAGTCCCCAGCTGTCTCAGCATTACAAGTATGTGACAATCCCCAACTCTCTCCCAATCACAGGTGAGTGATAGCCCCCAGCTCTCTCCGCATCACAGGTGTGTGACAGCCCACAGCTCTTTCCCCATCACAGGTGAGTGATAGCCCCCAACTCTCTCCTCATCACAAGTATTTGACAGGCCCCAGCTGTCTCCCCATCACAGGTATGTGACTGCCCCCAGCTGTCTCCCCATTTATGTATGTGACAGCCCCCAGCTGTCTCCACATCACAGGTATGGGGCAACCCCAAGCTCTCTCCCCATCAGAGGTGTCTGAGAGTCCCCAGCTGTCTCAGCATTACAAGTATGTGACAATCCCCAGCTCTCTCCGCATCACAGGTGTGTGACAGCCACCAGCTCTCTCCCCATCACAGGTGAGTGACAGCCCCCAGCTCTCTCCCCATCACAGTGTCTGAGAGCCCCTAGCTATCTCCGCATCAAAGGAGCCTAACAGCCCCCAACTCTCTCCCCATCATAGTTATGTCACAACGCCCATTGTCTCCACATCACAGGTATGTGACAACCACTAGCTGTCTACGCATCACAGGTATATGTGAGCCCCAGTTCTCTCCCCATCACAGGTGAGTGATACACCCCAGCTTTCTCCCCATCACAGGTTTGTGACAGCCCCCAGCTTATTCCGCATCACAGGAGCCTGACAGCCCCCATCCCTCTCCCCATCACAGGTGAGTAACAGCCTCCAGCTCTCTCCCCATCACAGGTAGAGTGACAGCCCCCAGCTCTCTCCCCATCAGAGCTATTTCACATCCCCCAGCTGTCACCGCATCACAGTTGCCTGACAGCACCCATCTCTCTCCCCATCACAGGTGAGTAACGGCCCCTGTCTGTCTCCACATCACATGTATGTGACAGCCTCCAGCTGTCTCCGCATCAAAGGTGCCTGACAACCCCTCAACTCTCTCCCCATCACAGGTATGTTACAGCCGACAGCTGTCTCCAAATCACAGGTATGTGACAGCCCCCAGCTCTCTCCGCATCACAGGTATGTGAAAGACACCAGCTGTCTCCGCATCACAGGTATCTGACAGTCCCCATCACTTTCCCCATCACAGGAGTGTAAAAGGCCCCAGCTCTCTCCCCATTTTAGGTGAGTAAGAAATCCCAGCTCACTCCCCATCACAGGTATCTGAGAGCCCCCATCTGTCTCCGCATCACAGGACCCTAACAGCCCCCAACTCTCTACCTATCACAGGTACGTCACAACCGCCATTGTCTCCACATCACAGGGATGTGACAACCAGTAGCTGTCTCTGTATCATAGGTATGTGTGAGCCCCCAGCTCTCTCCCCATCACAGGTGAGTGACAGCCCCCAGCTGTCTACCCATCACAGGTGTGTGAAGTCCCCAGCTCTCTCCCCATCACAGGTGAGTGATAGCCCCCAACTGTCTCCCCATCACAGGTATGTGACAGCGCCCAGCTGTCTCCACATCACAAGTATGTGAAATCAACTACCTGACTTCGCATCAAAGGTATGGGACTGGCCCAAGCACTCTCCCCATCAGAAGTGTTTGACAGTCCCCACCTCTTTCCCCTTCACAAATGAGTGACAGCCCCAAGCTCCCTTCCCATCACAGGTGTGTGAGAGCCCCCAACACTCTCCCCATCACAGGTATGTGACAGCCACCAGCTGTCTGCGGATCACAGGTGCCTGACAACCCCCAACTCTCTCCACATCACAGGTATGTGACAGCCCACAGCTCTCCCCATATCACAGGTGGCTGACAGCCCCCAACTCTCTCCCCATCACAGGTATTTGACAGCCCCCATCTCTTTCCCATTACAGGTGAGTAACAGGCCCCAGCTCTCTCCCCATCACAGGTATGTGACAGCCCATAGCTTTCAACGCCTCACAGGTGCGTGACAGCCCCCAACTCTCTCCCCATCATAGGTATATGACAGGCCCCAGCTGTCTCCACATCAAAAGTATGTGACAGCCCCCAGCTGTCTCCCCATTATAGTTGACAGCTCCCAGCTGTCTCCCCATCACAATTGAGGGGCAGCCCACAGCTCTCTCCCCATCACAGGTATGTGATAGCCCCCAGCTGTCTCAGCGTCACAGGTATGTGACTGTCCCCATCTCTCTCCCCATCACAGGTGTGTGACAGCCCCCAGCACTCTCCCCATCACAGGTATGTGAAAGCCCACATCTTTCTTCCCATCACAGGTGAGTAAGAGCCCCAGCTCTCTCCCCATCACAGGTATGTTACAGCCCCCACCTGTCTCCACATCACAAGTATGTGACAACCACCAGCTCTCTCCCCATCATAGGTGTTTGACATTCCCCATCTCTCTCCCCGTCATAGGTGTGTGACCGTCCCAAGCTCTCTCCATATCACAGGTGTGTGACAGCCCCAGCTCTCTCCCCATCACAGGTATGTGACAGCCGCCAGCTCTCTCCCCATCACAGGTATATTATAGCCGCCAGCTGTCTTCACATCACAGGTATGTGACTGCCCCCAGGTTTCTCCACATCACAGGTATGTAACAGCCACCAGGCTTTTCCGCATCACAGGTATGTGACAGCCCCCAGCTGTCTCCCCATCACCCGTACCAAACAGCCCCCAACTTTCTCCCTATTACCGGTATGTGACAGCCCAAAAGTCTCTCCCCATCACAGGCGTTTGACAGTCCCCATAACTCTGCCCATCACAGGTGTGTGACAGCCCCCAGGTCTCTCCCCATCACAGGTATGTGACAACTCCCAGCTGTCTCCATATCACAGATACCTGAAAGTACCCAACTTTCTCCCCATCACAGGTATGTGTTAGCCCTTAGCTGTCTCCACATCACAGGTAGGTGAAAGACACCAGCTGTCTCCGCATCACAGGTATGTGACAGCCCCCAGGTCTCTCCCCATCACAGGTGTTTGACAGTCCGCATGTCTTTCCCCATCACAGGTGTGTGATAGCCGCGAGCTCTCTCCCCATTAGAGGTGAGTGACAGCCCCCAGCTCTCTCCCCATCACAGGTGTGTCAGTCCCCAGCTCTTTCCCCATCACAGGGGAGTGACAGTCCCCATCCCTTCCCCTTCACAGGTGTGTGACAGCCCCCAGCTCTCTCCCGATCACAGGTAAGTGACAGCCCCCAGCTCTCTCCACATCACATGTGTGTGACAGCCCCCAGCTCTCTCCCCATCACAGGTGTTTGACAGGCCCCATCTCCCGCGCCATCACAGGTGTGTGACAGCCCCCAGCTCTCCCTCCATCACAGGTGAGTGACAGCCCCCAGCTCTCTCCCCATCACAGGTGTGTGACCGTCCCCAGTTGTCTCAATATCACAGGTGGGTGACAGCCCCAAGCTCTCTCCTGAACACAGGTGAGTGACAGCCCTCAGCTCTCTCCCCATCACAGGTATGTGACAGCCCCCAGCTGTCTCAGCATAACAGGTATGTGACAGTCCCCATCTCTCTCCCCATCACCGGTGAGTGACAGCCCCCAGCTCTACCCCCATCACCGGTGTGTGACAGCCCCCAGCTGTCTCAGGATTACAAGTATGTGACAATCACCAACTGTCTCCCCATCACAGGTTTGTGACAGCCCCCAGCTCTCTCCCCATCACAGGTATGTGACAGCCCACAGCTCTCTCCCAATCACAGGAGAGTGACAGACCCCGGCTCTCTCCTCATCACAGGTATGTTACAACCAGCAGCTGTCTCCACATCACAGGTATGTGACAGCCACCAGCTCTCTCTGCATCACAAGTATGTGACAGCCCCAACTCTCTCCTCATCACAAGTATTTGACAGGCCCCAGCTGTCTCCACATCACAGGTATGTGACTGCCCCCAGCTGTCTCCCCATTTATGTATGTGACAGCCCCCAGCTGTCTCCACATCACAGGTATGGGCCAGCCACCATCTCTAGCTGCATCACAGGTATGTGACAGCCCCCATTTCTCTCCCCATCATAGGTGCTTGACAGTGCCCAGCTCTCTCCCCATCACAGGTGTGTGACAGACCCCAGCTCTCTCCCCATCACAGGTATGTGAGAGCCCCCAGCTGTCTCCATATCACAAGTATGTGACAGCAACTACCTTACTCCGCATCACAGGTATGTGACTGGCCCCAGCACGCTCCCCATCAGAAGTGTTTGACAGTCCCCATCTCTTTCCCCTTCACAAGTGAGTGAGAGGCCCAAGCTCCCTTCCCATCACAGGTGTGTGACATCCCCCAGCTCTCTCCCCATCCCCGGTGAGTGACAGCCCCCAGCTCTCTCCCAATCACAGCAGTGTGACAGCCCCCAGCTCTCTTAGAATTACAATTAAGTGACAATCCCCATCTCTCTCCCCATCACAGGTGTGTGACAACCCCAAGGTCTCTCCCCATCACAGGTGTGTGACATCCCCCAGCTCTCTCCCCATCACCAGTGAGTTACATCCCCCAGCTCTCTCCCCATCACTGGTATGTGACAGCCCCCAGCTGTTCCCGCATCAGAGGTGCCTGACAAACCCCAAGTCTCTCCCCATCAAGGTATGTGAGAACCCCCAGCTGTCGCCACATCATAGGTATGTGACAACGCCAAGCTCTCTCCTCATCACAGGTGTGTGACCATCCCCAGCTGTCTCCATATTACAGGTGCGTGAAAGCCCCCAGCTCCTTCCCCTTCACAGGTGGGTGACAGCCCCCAGCTCTCGCCCCATCACAGTTGATTCACAGCCCCCATCTCTCTCCCCATCACAAGTGAGTGACAGCCCCCAGCTCTCTCCCCATCACAGGTGTGTGAATGACCCCAGCTGTCTCCATATCACAGGTGCGTGAAAGCCCCCAGCTCTCTCCCTTTCACAGGTGGGTGACGGCCCCTAGCTATCGCTCCAACACATGTATGTGACAGCCCCCATCTCTCTCCCCATCACAAGTGAGTGACAGCCCCCAGCTCTCTCCCCATCACAGGTGTGTGACCGTCCCCAGGTGTCTCCAAATCACAGGTGAGTGACAATGCCCAGCTCTCTCCCATTCACAGGTGTGTGACAGCCACCAGCTCTCTCCCCATCACAGGTGAGTGACAGCCCCCAGCTCTCTCCCCATCACAGGTATCTGAGAGCCCCCAGCTGTCTCCGCATCACAGGAGCCTAACAGCCCCCAACTCTTTCCCCATCACAGCTATGTCACAACGCCCATTGTCTCCACATCACAGGGATGTGACAACCAATAGGTGTCTACGCATCACAGGTATGTGTGAGCCCCAGCTCTCTCCCCATCACAGGTGTGCGACAGATCCCAGCTCTCTCCCCATCACAGGTGAGTGATAGACCCCAGCTTTCGCCCCATCACAGGTACGTGACAGCGCCCACCTGATTCCGCATCACAGGAGCCTGACAGCCCCCAACTTTCTCCCCTTCACAGGTATGTGTCAACCCCCAGCTGTCTCCACATCACAGGTATGTGAAACACACCAGCTGTCTCCGCATCACAGGTATCTGACAGCCCACAGGTGTCTCCCCATCACAGGTGTTTGACAGTCCCCATCTCTTTCCCCATCACAGGTGAGTGACAGACCCCAGCTCTCTCCCCATTTCAGGTGAACAAGAGATCCCAGCTCTCTCCTCATCACAGGTATATGAGAGACCCCATCTTTCTCCGCATCACAGGATCCTAACAGCCCCCAACACTCTCCCCGTCACAGGTATGTCACAACCCCCATTGTCTCCACATCACAGGGATGTGACAACCACTAGCTGTCTCTGCATCATAGGTATGTGTGAGCACCCAGCTCTCTCCCCATCCCCGGTGAGTGACAGCCCCCAGCTGTCCCCCAATCACAGCAGTGTGACAGCCCCCATCTGTCTTAGCATTACAAGTAAGTGACAATCCCCATCTCTCTCCCCATCACAGGTGTGTGACAACACCAAGCTCTCTCCCCATCACAGGTGTGTGACATCCCACAGCTCTCTCCCCATCACCGGTGAGTTACAGCCCCCAGCTCTCTCCCCATCACAGGTATGTGACAGCCCCCAGCTGTCTCCGCATCACAGGTGCATGACAAACCCCAAGTCTCGCCCCATCACAGGTATGTGACAGCCCCCAGCTGTCTCCACATCACAGGTATGTGACAACGCCAAGCTCTCTCCTCGTCACAGGTGTGTGACCATCCCCAGCTGTCTCCATATCACAGGTGCGAGAAAGCCCCAGCTCTTTTCCCTTCACAGGTGGATGACAGCCCCCAGCTCTCGCCCCATCACAGTTGATTGACAGCCCCCATCTCTCTCCCCATCACAAGTGAGTGACAGCCACCAGCTCTCACCCCATCACAGCTGTGTGACCGTCCCCAGCTGTCTCTATATCACAGGTGCGTGACAGCCGCCTACTCTCTCCCCACCACAGGTATGTCACAGCCCCCAGCTGTCTCCCCATTATAGGTATGTGATAGACCACAGCTGTCTCTATATCACAGGTATGTGACAAACCCAAGCTCTCTCCCCATCATAGGTGTTTGACCGTCCCCAGCTGTCTCCATATCACAGGTGAGTGACAACGCCCTGCTCTCTCCCCTTCACAGGTGGATGACAGCCCCCATCTCTCTCCTCATTACAGGTGAGTGACAGCCCCCAGCTCTCTCCCCATCACAGGTGAGTGGCGGCCCCCAGCTCTACCCGTCACAGTTATGTGACAGCCCCCAGCTGTCTCAGCGTCACAGGTATGTGACAGTCCCCATCTCTCTGCCCATCAAAGCTGTGTGACAGACCCCAGCTCTCTCCACATCATAGGTGAGTGACAGACCCCAGCTCTCTCCCAATCACAGGTATGTGACAACTCCCAGCTGTCTCCACATCACAGATGCCTGACAGCACCCAACTTTCTCCCCATCACAAGTATGTGTTACCCCTTAGCTGTCTCCACATCAGAGGTATGTGAAAGACACCAGCTGTCTCCGCATCACAGGTATGTGACAGTCCCCATCTCTCGCCCCATCACAGGTGTGTGACAGCCAGAAGCTCTCCCCCCATCACAGGTGAGTGACGGCCCCCAGCCCTCTCCCAATTACAGGTATATGATAGCCCCCAGCAGTCTCCACATCACAGGTATGTGACAACGCCAAGCTCTCTCCCCATCACAGGTATGTGACCGTCCCCAGTTGTCTCCATAACACAGGTGCGTGAAAGCCCCTAGCTCTCTCCCCTTCACAGGTGGGTGACAGCCCCAAGCTCTCTCCTGAACACAGGTGAGTGACAGCCCCCAGCTCTCTCCCCATCACAGGTATGTGACAGCCCCCACCTGTCTCCACATCTCAGGTATGTGACAGCCCCCAGCTCTCTCCCCATCACAGGTATGTGACAGCCCACAGCTCTCTCCCAATCACAGGCGAGTGACAGACCCCGGCTCTCTCCCCATCACAGGTATGTTACAACCACCAGCTGTCTCCACATCACAGGTATGTGACAGCCACCAGCTCTCCCTGCATCACAAGTATGTGACAGCCCCCAACTCTCTCCTCATCACAAGTATTTGACAGGCCCCAGCTGTCTCCACATCACAGGTATGTGACTGCCCCCAGCTGTCTCCCCATTTATGTATGTGACAGCCCCCAGCTGTCTCCACATCACAGGTATGGGGCAACCCCAAGCTCTCTCCCCATCAGAGGTGTCTGAGAGTCCCCAGCTGTCTCAGCATTACAAGTATGTGACAATCCCCAGCTCTCTCCGCATCACAGGTATGTGACAGCCCCCAGCTCTTTCCCCATCACAGGTGAGTGATAGCCCCCAGCTCTCTCCGAATCACAGGTATATGACAGGCCCCAGCTGTCTCCACATCACAGGTATGTGACAGTCCCCAGCTCTCTCCGCATCACAAGTGCCTGACAGGACCCAACTCTCTCCCCATCACAGGTGTGTGACAACCCCCAGCTGTCTCCGCCTCACAGGTATGTGACAGTCCCCATCTCTCTCCCCATCACAGGTGTGTGACAGCCCCCAGCCCTCTCCCCATCACAGGTGAGTGACGGCCCGCGGCTGTCTCCCCATCACAAGTATGTGACAGCCCCCAGCTGTCTCCGCATCAAAGGTGCCTGACAGCTCCCAACTCTCTCCCCATCACAGGTATGTTACAGCCGCAAGGTGTCTCCACATCACAGGTATGTGACAGCCACCAGCTCTATCTGCATCACAGGTATGTGACAGCCCCCAGCTCTCTCCCCATCACAGGTATGTGACAGCCCCCAGCTGTCTCCACATCACAAGTATGTGACAGCAACTACCTTACTCCGCATCACATGTATGTGACTTGCCCCAGCACTCTCACCATCAGAAGTGTTTGACAGTCCCCATCTCTTTCCCCTTCACAAGTGAGTGAGAGCCCCAAGTTCCCTTTCCATCACAGGTGTGTGACATCCCACAGCTCTCTCCCCATCCCCGGTGAGAGACAGCCCCCAGCTCTCTCCCAATCACAGCAGTGTGACAGCCCCCAGCTGTCTTAGAATTACAAGTAAGTGACAATCCCCATCTCTCTCCCCATCACAGGTGTGTGACATCCCCCAGCTCTCTCCCAATCCCCGGTGAGATACAGCCCCCAGATCTCTCCCCATAACAGGTATGTGACAGCCCCCAGAGGTCTCCGCATCACAGGTGCCTGACAAACCCCAAGTCTCTCCCCATCACAGGTATGTGAGAACCCCCAGCTGTCGCCACATCATAGGTATGTGACAACACCAAGCTCTCTCCTCATCACAGGTGTGTTGCCATCCCCAGCTGTCTCCATATCACAGGTGGGTGACATCCCCCAGCTCTCGCCCCATCACAGTTGATTCACAGCCCCCATCTCTCTCCCCATCACAAGTGAGTGATAGCCCCCAGCTCTCTCCCCATCACAGGTGTGTGACCGTCCCCAGCCGTCTCCATATCACAGGTGCGTGAAAGCCCCCAGCTCTCTCCCTTTCACAGGTGGGTGACGGCCCCTAGCTATCGCTCCAACACATGTATGTGACAGCCCAAATCTCTCTCCCCATCACAAGTGAGTGACAGCCCCCAGCTCTCTCTCCATCACAGGTGTGTGACCGTCCCCATGTGTCTCCATATCACAGGTGAGTGACAATGCCCAGCTCTCTCCCATTCACAGGTGTGTGACAGCCACCAGCTCTCTCCCCATCACAGGTGAGTGACAGACCCCAGCTCTCTCCCCATCACAGTGTCTGAGAGCCCCTAGCTATCACCGCATCAAAGGAGCCTAACAGCCCCCAACTCTCTCCCCATCATACTTATGTCACAACGCCCATTGTCTCCACATCACAGGTATGTGACAACCACTAGCTGTCTACGCATCACAGGTATATGTGAGCCCCAGTTCTCTCCCCATCACAGGTGAGTGATACACCCCAGCTTTCTCCCCATCACAGGTTTGTGACAGCCCCCAGCTTATTCCGCATCACAGGAGCCTGACAGCCCCCATCCCTCTCCCCATCACAGGTGAGTAACAGCCTCCAGCTCTCTCCCCATCACAGGTAGAGTGACAGCCCTCAGCTCTCTCCCCATCACAGGTGAGTAACGGCCCCTGTCTGTCTCCACATCACATGTATGTGACAGCCTCCAGCTGTCTCCGCATCAAAGGTGCCTGACAACCCCTCAACTCTCTCCCCATCACAGGTATGTTACAGCCGACAGCTGTCTCCAAATCACAGGTATGTGACAGCCCCCAGCTCTCTCCGCATCACAGGTATGTGAAAGACACCAGCTGTCTCCGCATCACAGGTATCTGACAGTCCCCATCACTTTCCCCATCACAGGAGTGTAAAAGGCCCCAGCTCTCTCCCCATTTTAGGTGAGTAAGAAATCCCAGCTCACTCCCCATCACAGGTATCTGAGAGCCCCCATCTGTCTCCGCATCACAGGACCCTAACAGCCCCCAACTCTCTACCTATCACAGGTACATCACAACCGCCATTGTCTCCACATCACAGGGATGTGACAACCAGTAGCTGTCTCTGTATCATAGGTATGTGTGAGCCCCCAGCTCTCTCCCCATCACAGGTGAGTGACAGCCCCAAGCTCCCTTCCCATCACAGGTGTGTGACATCCCCCAGCTCTCTCCCCATCCCCGGTGAGTGACAGGCCCAAGTTCTCTCCACATCATTTTTGTGTGACAGCCCCCAGCTCTCTCCCCATCACAAGTGTGTGAATGTACCCAGCTCTCTCCCCATCACAGGTATGTAACAGCCCCCATCTCTCGCCCCATCACAGGTGAGTCACCGCCCCCAGCTCTCTACCCATCACAGGTGAATGACAGCCCTTAGCTCTCTCCCCATCACTGGTATGTGACAGCCTCTAGCTGTGTCCGCATCACAGGTGCGTGACAGTCCCGAGCTCTCTCCCCATCACTGGTATGTGACAGCCCCCTGCTGTCTCAACATCACAGGAATGTGACAGCCCCCAACTCTCTCCACATCACAGGTATGTGACAACCCCAAGCTCTCTCCCCATCACACGTGTGTGAATGTCCCCAGCTGTCTCCATATCACAGGTGCGTGAAAGGGCCGAGCTCTCTCCCCTTCACAGATGGGTGACAGCCCCCAGCTCTCTCCCCATCACAGGGGAGGGACAGCCCCCAACTCTCTCCCCATCACAGGTGAGTGACAGCCCCCAGCTCTTCCCCATCACAGGTATGTGACAGCCCCCAGTTGTCTCCGCATCACAGTTGCCCGACAGCACCCAACTCTCTCCCTATCACAGGTATGTGAGAGCCCCCAGCTTTCTCCACAGCACAGGTGCGTGATAGCCCCAAACTCTCTCCCCATTAAAGGGAAGTAACAGCCACTGCCTGTCTCCGCATCACAGGTATGTGACAATCCCCAGCTCTCACCCCATCACAGGTGTGTTACAGCCCCCGGCTCTCTCCCCATCACAGGTATGTGACAGCCCCCAGCTATCTCCCCATCACACGTGTGTGACCGCCCCAGCTGCCTCCATATCACAGGTGCATGACAGCACCCAGGTCTCTTCCTTTCACAGTTGGGTGACAGCCCCCTGCTCTTTCCCCATCACAGGTGTGTGACAGCCCACAGCCCTCCCCCCATTACAGGTGAGTGAGAGCCCCCAACACTCTCCCCATCACAGGTATGTGACAGCCACCAGCTGTCTGCGGATCACAGGTGCCTGACAACCCCCAACTCTCTCCACATCACAGGTATGTGACAGCCCACAGCTCTCCCCATATCACAGGTGAGTGACAGCCCCCAGCACTCTCCCCATCACAGGTGACAGCCCCCAGCTGTCTCCACATCACAGGTATGTGAAAGACCCCAGCTCTCTCCCCATCACAGGTGTGTGACCGTCCCCAGCTGTCTCCATATCATAGGTGCGTGAAAGCCCCCAGCTCTCTCCACATCACTTTTGGGTGACCGCCCCCAGCACTCTCGCCATAACAGGTATGTGACAGCACCCAGCTCTATCCCTATAACAGGTATGTGAGAGCCCCCAGCTGTCTCCACATTACAGGTGGCTGACAGCCCCCAACTCTCTCCCCATCACAGGTATTTGACAGCCCCCATCTCTCTTCCCATTACAGGTGAGTAACAGGCCCCAGCTCTCTCCCCATCACAGGTATGTGACAGCCCATAGCTTTCAACGCCTCACCGGTGCGTGACAGCCCCCAACTCTCTCCCCATCACAGGTATATGACAGGCCCCAGCTGTCTCCACATCAAAAGTATGTGACAGCCCCCAGCTGTCTCCCCATTATAGTTGACAGCTCCCAGCTGTCTCCCCATCACAATTGAGGGGCAGCCCACAGCTCTCTCCCCATCACAGGTATGTGATAGCCCCCAGCTGTCTCAGCGTCACAGGTATGTGACTGTCCCCATCTCTCTCCCCATCACAGGTGTGTGACAGCCCCCAGCACTCTCCCCATCACAGGTATGTGAAAGCCCACATCTTTCTTCCCATCACAGGTGAGTAAGAGCCCCAGCTCTCTCCCCATCACAGGTATGTTACAGCCGCCACCTGTCTCCACATCACAAGTATGTGACAACCACCAGCTCTCTCCCCATCATAGGTGTTTGGCATTCCCCATCTCTCTCCCCGTCATAGGTGTGTGACCGTCCCAAGCTCTCTCCATATCACAGGTGTGTGACAGCCCCAGCTCTCTCCCCATCACAGGTATGTGACAGCCCCCAGCTCTCTCCCCATCACAGGTGTGTCAGTCCCCAGCTCTTTCCCCATCACAGGGGAGTGACAGTCCCCATCCCTTCCCCTTCACAGGTGTGTGACAGCCCCCAGCTCTCTCCCGATCACAGGTAAGTGACAGCCCCCAGCTCTCTCCACATCACATGTGTGTGACAGCCCCCAGCTCTCTCCCCATCACAGGTGTTTGACAGGCCCCATCTCCCGCGCCATCACAGGTGTGTGACAGCCCCCAGCTCTCCCTCCATCACAGGTGAGTGACAGCCCCCAGCTCTCTCCCCATCACAGGTGTGTGACCGTCCCCAGTTGTCTCAATATCACAGGTGGGTGACAGCCCCAAGCTCTCTCCTGAACACAGGTGAGTGACAGCCCTCAGCTCTCTCCCCATCACAGGTATGTGACAGCCCCCAGCTGTCTCAGCATAACAGGTATGTGACAGTCCCCATCTCTCTCCCCATCACCGGTGAGTGACAGCCCCCAGCTCTACCCCCATCACCGGTGTGTGACAGCCCCCAGCTGTCTCAGGATTACAAGTATGTGACAATCACCAACTGTCTCCCCATCACAGGTTTGTGACAGCCCCCAGCTCTCTCCCCATCACAGGTATGTGACAGCCCACAGCTCTCTCCCAATCACAGGAGAGTGACAGACCCCGGCTCTCTCCTCATCACAGGTATGTTACAACCAGCAGCTGTCTCCACATCACAGGTATGTGACAGCCACCAGCTCTCTCTGCATCACAAGTATGTGACAGCCCCAACTCTCTCCTCATCACAAGTATTTGACAGGCCCCAGCTGTCTCCACATCACAGGTATGTGACTGCCCCCAGCTGTCTCCCCATTTATGTATGTGACAGCCCCCAGCTGTCTCCACATCACAGGTATGGGCCAGCCACCATCTCTAGCTGCATCACAGGTATGTGACAGCCCCCATTTCTCTCCCCATCATAGGTGCTTGACAGTGCCCAGCTCTCTCCCCATCACAGGTGTGTGACAGACCCCAGCTCTCTCCCCATCACAGGTATGTGAGAGCCCCCAGCTGTCTCCATATCACAAGTATGTGACAGCAACTACCTTACTCCGCATCACAGGTATGTGACTGGCCCCAGCACGCTCCCCATCAGAAGTGTTTGACAGTCCCCATCTCTTTCCCCTTCACAAGTGAGTGAGAGGCCCAAGCTCCCTTCCCATCACAGGTGTGTGACATCCCCCAGCTCTCTCCCCATCCCCGGTGAGTGACAGCCCCCAGCTCTCTCCCAATCACAGCAGTGTGACAGCCCCCAGCTCTCTTAGAATTACAATTAAGTGACAATCCCCATCTCTCTCCCCATCACAGGTGTGTGACAACCCCAAGGTCTCTCCCCATCACAGGTGTGTGACATCCCCCAGCTCTCTCCCCATCACCAGTGAGTTACATCCCCCAGCTCTCTCCCCATCACTGGTATGTGACAGCCCCCAGCTGTTCCCGCATCAGAGGTGCCTGACAAACCCCAAGTCTCTCCCCATCAAGGTATGTGAGAACCCCCAGCTGTCGCCACATCATAGGTATGTGACAACGCCAAGCTCTCTCCTCATCACAGGTGTGTGACCATCCCCAGCTGTCTCCATATTACAGGTGCGTGAAAGCCCCCAGCTCCTTCCCCTTCACAGGTGGGTGACAGCCCCCAGCTCTCGCCCCATCACAGTTGATTCACAGCCCCCATCTCTCTCCCCATCACAAGTGAGTGACAGCCCCCAGCTCTCTCCCCATCACAGGTGTGTGAATGACCCCAGCTGTCTCCATATCACAGGTGCGTGAAAGCCCCCAGCTCTCTCCCTTTCACAGGTGGGTGACGGCCCCTAGCTATCGCTCCAACACATGTATGTGACAGCCCCCATCTCTCTCCCCATCACAAGTGAGTGACAGCCCCCAGCTCTCTCCCCATCACAGGTGTGTGACCGTCCCCAGGTGTCTCCAAATCACAGGTGAGTGACAATGCCCAGCTCTCTCCCATTCACAGGTGTGTGACAGCCACCAGCTCTCTCCCCATCACAGGTGAGTGACAGCCCCCAGCTCTCTCCCCATCACAGGTATCTGAGAGCCCCCAGCTGTCTCCGCATCACAGGAGCCTAACAGCCCCCAACTCTTTCCCCATCACAGCTATGTCACAACGCCCATTGTCTCCACATCACAGGGATGTGACAACCAATAGGTGTCTACGCATCACAGGTATGTGTGAGCCCCAGCTCTCTCCCCATCACAGGTGTGCGACAGATCCCAGCTCTCTCCCCATCACAGGTGAGTGATAGACCCCAGCTTTCGCCCCATCACAGGTACGTGACAGCGCCCACCTGATTCCGCATCACAGGAGCCTGACAGCCCCCAACTTTCTCCCCTTCACAGGTATGTGTCAACCCCCAGCTGTCTCCACATCACAGGTATGTGAAACACACCAGCTGTCTCCGCATCACAGGTATCTGACAGCCCACAGGTGTCTCCCCATCACAGGTGTTTGACAGTCCCCATCTCTTTCCCCATCACAGGTGAGTGACAGACCCCAGCTCTCTCCCCATTTCAGGTGAACAAGAGATCCCAGCTCTCTCCTCATCACAGGTATATGAGAGACCCCATCTTTCTCCGCATCACAGGATCCTAACAGCCCCCAACACTCTCCCCGTCACAGGTATGTCACAACCCCCATTGTCTCCACATCACAGGGATGTGACAACCACTAGCTGTCTCTGCATCATAGGTATGTGTGAGCACCCAGCTCTCTCCCCATCCCCGGTGAGTGACAGCCCCCAGCTGTCCCCCAATCACAGCAGTGTGACAGCCCCCATCTGTCTTAGCATTACAAGTAAGTGACAATCCCCATCTCTCTCCCCATCACAGGTGTGTGACAACACCAAGCTCTCTCCCCATCACAGGTGTGTGACATCCCACAGCTCTCTCCCCATCACCGGTGAGTTACAGCCCCCAGCTCTCTCCCCATCACAGGTATGTGACAGCCCCCAGCTGTCTCCGCATCACAGGTGCATGACAAACCCCAAGTCTCGCCCCATCACAGGTATGTGACAGCCCCCAGCTGTCTCCACATCACAGGTATGTGACAACGCCAAGCTCTCTCCTCGTCACAGGTGTGTGACCATCCCCAGCTGTCTCCATATCACAGGTGCGAGAAAGCCCCAGCTCTTTTCCCTTCACAGGTGGATGACAGCCCCCAGCTCTCGCCCCATCACAGTTGATTGACAGCCCCCATCTCTCTCCCCATCACAAGTGAGTGACAGCCACCAGCTCTCACCCCATCACAGCTGTGTGACCGTCCCCAGCTGTCTCTATATCACAGGTGCGTGACAGCCGCCTACTCTCTCCCCACCACAGGTATGTCACAGCCCCCAGCTGTCTCCCCATTATAGGTATGTGATAGACCACAGCTGTCTCTATATCACAGGTATGTGACAAACCCAAGCTCTCTCCCCATCATAGGTGTTTGACCGTCCCCAGCTGTCTCCATATCACAGGTGAGTGACAACGCCCTGCTCTCTCCCCTTCACAGGTGGATGACAGCCCCCATCTCTCTCCTCATTACAGGTGAGTGACAGCCCCCAGCTCTCTCCCCATCACAGGTGAGTGGCGGCCCCCAGCTCTACCCGTCACAGTTATGTGACAGCCCCCAGCTGTCTCAGCGTCACAGGTATGTGACAGTCCCCATCTCTCTGCCCATCAAAGCTGTGTGACAGACCCCAGCTCTCTCCACATCATAGGTGAGTGACAGACCCCAGCTCTCTCCCAATCACAGGTATGTGACAACTCCCAGCTGTCTCCACATCACAGATGCCTGACAGCACCCAACTTTCTCCCCATCACAAGTATGTGTTACCCCTTAGCTGTCTCCACATCAGAGGTATGTGAAAGACACCAGCTGTCTCCGCATCACAGGTATGTGACAGTCCCCATCTCTCGCCCCATCACAGGTGTGTGACAGCCAGAAGCTCTCCCCCCATCACAGGTGAGTGACGGCCCCCAGCCCTCTCCCAATTACAGGTATATGATAGCCCCCAGCAGTCTCCACATCACAGGTATGTGACAACGCCAAGCTCTCTCCCCATCACAGGTATGTGACCGTCCCCAGTTGTCTCCATAACACAGGTGCGTGAAAGCCCCTAGCTCTCTCCCCTTCACAGGTGGGTGACAGCCCCAAGCTCTCTCCTGAACACAGGTGAGTGACAGCCCCCAGCTCTCTCCCCATCACAGGTATGTGACAGCCCCCACCTGTCTCCACATCTCAGGTATGTGACAGCCCCCAGCTCTCTCCCCATCACAGGTATGTGACAGCCCACAGCTCTCTCCCAATCACAGGCGAGTGACAGACCCCGGCTCTCTCCCCATCACAGGTATGTTACAACCACCAGCTGTCTCCACATCACAGGTATGTGACAGCCACCAGCTCTCCCTGCATCACAAGTATGTGACAGCCCCCAACTCTCTCCTCATCACAAGTATTTGACAGGCCCCAGCTGTCTCCACATCACAGGTATGTGACTGCCCCCAGCTGTCTCCCCATTTATGTATGTGACAGCCCCCAGCTGTCTCCACATCACAGGTATGGGGCAACCCCAAGCTCTCTCCCCATCAGAGGTGTCTGAGAGTCCCCAGCTGTCTCAGCATTACAAGTATGTGACAATCCCCAGCTCTCTCCGCATCACAGGTATGTGACAGCCCCCAGCTCTTTCCCCATCACAGGTGAGTGATAGCCCCCAGCTCTCTCCGAATCACAGGTATATGACAGGCCCCAGCTGTCTCCACATCACAGGTATGTGACAGTCCCCAGCTCTCTCCGCATCACAAGTGCCTGACAGGACCCAACTCTCTCCCCATCACAGGTGTGTGACAACCCCCAGCTGTCTCCGCCTCACAGGTATGTGACAGTCCCCATCTCTCTCCCCATCACAGGTGTGTGACAGCCCCCAGCCCTCTCCCCATCACAGGTGAGTGACGGCCCGCGGCTGTCTCCCCATCACAAGTATGTGACAGCCCCCAGCTGTCTCCGCATCAAAGGTGCCTGACAGCTCCCAACTCTCTCCCCATCACAGGTATGTTACAGCCGCAAGGTGTCTCCACATCACAGGTATGTGACAGCCACCAGCTCTATCTGCATCACAGGTATGTGACAGCCCCCAGCTCTCTCCCCATCACAGGTATGTGACAGCCCCCAGCTGTCTCCACATCACAAGTATGTGACAGCAACTACCTTACTCCGCATCACATGTATGTGACTTGCCCCAGCACTCTCACCATCAGAAGTGTTTGACAGTCCCCATCTCTTTCCCCTTCACAAGTGAGTGAGAGCCCCAAGTTCCCTTTCCATCACAGGTGTGTGACATCCCACAGCTCTCTCCCCATCCCCGGTGAGAGACAGCCCCCAGCTCTCTCCCAATCACAGCAGTGTGACAGCCCCCAGCTGTCTTAGAATTACAAGTAAGTGACAATCCCCATCTCTCTCCCCATCACAGGTGTGTGACATCCCCCAGCTCTCTCCCAATCCCCGGTGAGATACAGCCCCCAGATCTCTCCCCATAACAGGTATGTGACAGCCCCCAGAGGTCTCCGCATCACAGGTGCCTGACAAACCCCAAGTCTCTCCCCATCACAGGTATGTGAGAACCCCCAGCTGTCGCCACATCATAGGTATGTGACAACACCAAGCTCTCTCCTCATCACAGGTGTGTTGCCATCCCCAGCTGTCTCCATATCACAGGTGGGTGACATCCCCCAGCTCTCGCCCCATCACAGTTGATTCACAGCCCCCATCTCTCTCCCCATCACAAGTGAGTGATAGCCCCCAGCTCTCTCCCCATCACAGGTGTGTGACCGTCCCCAGCCGTCTCCATATCACAGGTGCGTGAAAGCCCCCAGCTCTCTCCCTTTCACAGGTGGGTGACGGCCCCTAGCTATCGCTCCAACACATGTATGTGACAGCCCAAATCTCTCTCCCCATCACAAGTGAGTGACAGCCCCCAGCTCTCTCTCCATCACAGGTGTGTGACCGTCCCCATGTGTCTCCATATCACAGGTGAGTGACAATGCCCAGCTCTCTCCCATTCACAGGTGTGTGACAGCCACCAGCTCTCTCCCCATCACAGGTGAGTGACAGACCCCAGCTCTCTCCCCATCACAGTGTCTGAGAGCCCCTAGCTATCACCGCATCAAAGGAGCCTAACAGCCCCCAACTCTCTCCCCATCATACTTATGTCACAACGCCCATTGTCTCCACATCACAGGTATGTGACAACCACTAGCTGTCTACGCATCACAGGTATATGTGAGCCCCAGTTCTCTCCCCATCACAGGTGAGTGATACACCCCAGCTTTCTCCCCATCACAGGTTTGTGACAGCCCCCAGCTTATTCCGCATCACAGGAGCCTGACAGCCCCCATCCCTCTCCCCATCACAGGTGAGTAACAGCCTCCAGCTCTCTCCCCATCACAGGTAGAGTGACAGCCCTCAGCTCTCTCCCCATCACAGGTGAGTAACGGCCCCTGTCTGTCTCCACATCACATGTATGTGACAGCCTCCAGCTGTCTCCGCATCAAAGGTGCCTGACAACCCCTCAACTCTCTCCCCATCACAGGTATGTTACAGCCGACAGCTGTCTCCAAATCACAGGTATGTGACAGCCCCCAGCTCTCTCCGCATCACAGGTATGTGAAAGACACCAGCTGTCTCCGCATCACAGGTATCTGACAGTCCCCATCACTTTCCCCATCACAGGAGTGTAAAAGGCCCCAGCTCTCTCCCCATTTTAGGTGAGTAAGAAATCCCAGCTCACTCCCCATCACAGGTATCTGAGAGCCCCCATCTGTCTCCGCATCACAGGACCCTAACAGCCCCCAACTCTCTACCTATCACAGGTACATCACAACCGCCATTGTCTCCACATCACAGGGATGTGACAACCAGTAGCTGTCTCTGTATCATAGGTATGTGTGAGCCCCCAGCTCTCTCCCCATCACAGGTGAGTGACAGCCCCAAGCTCCCTTCCCATCACAGGTGTGTGACATCCCCCAGCTCTCTCCCCATCCCCGGTGAGTGACAGGCCCAAGTTCTCTCCACATCATTTTTGTGTGACAGCCCCCAGCTCTCTCCCCATCACAAGTGTGTGAATGTACCCAGCTCTCTCCCCATCACAGGTATGTAACAGCCCCCATCTCTCGCCCCATCACAGGTGAGTCACCGCCCCCAGCTCTCTACCCATCACAGGTGAATGACAGCCCTTAGCTCTCTCCCCATCACTGGTATGTGACAGCCTCTAGCTGTGTCCGCATCACAGGTGCGTGACAGTCCCGAGCTCTCTCCCCATCACTGGTATGTGACAGCCCCCTGCTGTCTCAACATCACAGGAATGTGACAGCCCCCAACTCTCTCCACATCACAGGTATGTGACAACCCCAAGCTCTCTCCCCATCACACGTGTGTGAATGTCCCCAGCTGTCTCCATATCACAGGTGCGTGAAAGGGCCGAGCTCTCTCCCCTTCACAGATGGGTGACAGCCCCCAGCTCTCTCCCCATCACAGGGGAGGGACAGCCCCCAACTCTCTCCCCATCACAGGTGAGTGACAGCCCCCAGCTCTTCCCCATCACAGGTATGTGACAGCCCCCAGTTGTCTCCGCATCACAGTTGCCCGACAGCACCCAACTCTCTCCCTATCACAGGTATGTGAGAGCCCCCAGCTTTCTCCACAGCACAGGTGCGTGATAGCCCCAAACTCTCTCCCCATTAAAGGGAAGTAACAGCCACTGCCTGTCTCCGCATCACAGGTATGTGACAATCCCCAGCTCTCACCCCATCACAGGTGTGTTACAGCCCCCGGCTCTCTCCCCATCACAGGTATGTGACAGCCCCCAGCTATCTCCCCATCACACGTGTGTGACCGCCCCAGCTGCCTCCATATCACAGGTGCATGACAGCACCCAGGTCTCTTCCTTTCACAGTTGGGTGACAGCCCCCTGCTCTTTCCCCATCACAGGTGTGTGACAGCCCACAGCCCTCCCCCCATTACAGGTGAGTGAGAGCCCCCAACACTCTCCCCATCACAGGTATGTGACAGCCACCAGCTGTCTGCGGATCACAGGTGCCTGACAACCCCCAACTCTCTCCACATCACAGGTATGTGACAGCCCACAGCTCTCCCCATATCACAGGTGAGTGACAGCCCCCAGCACTCTCCCCATCACAGGTGACAGCCCCCAGCTGTCTCCACATCACAGGTATGTGAAAGACCCCAGCTCTCTCCCCATCACAGGTGTGTGACCGTCCCCAGCTGTCTCCATATCATAGGTGCGTGAAAGCCCCCAGCTCTCTCCACATCACTTTTGGGTGACCGCCCCCAGCACTCTCGCCATAACAGGTATGTGACAGCACCCAGCTCTATCCCTATAACAGGTATGTGAGAGCCCCCAGCTGTCTCCACATTACAGGTGGCTGACAGCCCCCAACTCTCTCCCCATCACAGGTATTTGACAGCCCCCATCTCTCTTCCCATTACAGGTGAGTAACAGGCCCCAGCTCTCTCCCCATCACAGGTATGTGACAGCCCATAGCTTTCAACGCCTCACCGGTGCGTGACAGCCCCCAACTCTCTCCCCATCACAGGTATATGACAGGCCCCAGCTGTCTCCACATCAAAAGTATGTGACAGCCCCCAGCTGTCTCCCCATTATAGTTGACAGCTCCCAGCTGTCTCCCCATCACAATTGAGGGGCAGCCCACAGCTCTCTCCCCATCACAGGTATGTGATAGCCCCCAGCTGTCTCAGCGTCACAGGTATGTGACTGTCCCCATCTCTCTCCCCATCACAGGTGTGTGACAGCCCCCAGCACTCTCCCCATCACAGGTATGTGAAAGCCCACATCTTTCTTCCCATCACAGGTGAGTAAGAGCCCCAGCTCTCTCCCCATCACAGGTATGTTACAGCCGCCACCTGTCTCCACATCACAAGTATGTGACAACCACCAGCTCTCTCCCCATCATAGGTGTTTGGCATTCCCCATCTCTCTCCCCGTCATAGGTGTGTGACCGTCCCAAGCTCTCTCCATATCACAGGTGTGTGACAGCCCCAGCTCTCTCCCCATCACAGGTATGTGACAGCCCCCAGCTCTCTCCCCATCACAGGTGTGTCAGTCCCCAGCTCTTTCCCCATCACAGGGGAGTGACAGTCCCCATCCCTTCCCCTTCACAGGTGTGTGACAGCCCCCAGCTCTCTCCCGATCACAGGTAAGTGACAGCCCCCAGCTCTCTCCACATCACATGTGTGTGACAGCCCCCAGCTCTCTCCCCATCACAGGTGTTTGACAGGCCCCATCTCCCGCGCCATCACAGGTGTGTGACAGCCCCCAGCTCTCCCTCCATCACAGGTGAGTGACAGCCCCCAGCTCTCTCCCCATCACAGGTGTGTGACCGTCCCCAGTTGTCTCAATATCACAGGTGGGTGACAGCCCCAAGCTCTCTCCTGAACACAGGTGAGTGACAGCCCTCAGCTCTCTCCCCATCACAGGTATGTGACAGCCCCCAGCTGTCTCAGCATAACAGGTATGTGACAGTCCCCATCTCTCTCCCCATCACCGGTGAGTGACAGCCCCCAGCTCTACCCCCATCACGGGTGTGTGACAGCCCCCAGCTGTCTCAGCATTACAAGTATGTGACAATCCCCAACTGTCTCCCCATCACAGGTTTGTGACAGCCCCCAGCTCTCTCCCCATCACAGGTATGTGACAGCCCACAGCTCTCTCCCAATCACAGGAGAGTGACAGACCCCGGCTCTCTCCCCATCACAGGTATGTTACAACCAGCAGCTGTCACCACATCACAGGTATGTGACAGCCACCAGCTCTCTCTGCATCACAAGTATGTGACAGCCCCAACTCTCTCCTCATCACAAGTATTTGACAGGCCCCAGCTGTCTCCACATCACAGGTATGTGACTGCCCCCAGCTGTCTCCCCATTTATGTGTGTGACAGCCCCCAGCTGTCTCCACATCACACGTATGGGCCAGCCACCAGCTCTAGCTGCATCACAGGTATGTGACAGCCCCCATTTCTCTCCCCATCATAGGTGCTTGACAGTGCCCAGCTTTCTCCCCATCACAGGTGTGTGACAGACCCCAGCTCTCTCCCCATCACAGGTATGTGAGAGCCCCCAGCTGTCTCCATATCACAAGTATGTGACAGCAACTACCTTACTCCGCATCACAGGTATGTGACTGGCCCCAGCACTCTCCCCATCAGAAGTGTTTGACAGTCCCCGTCTCTTTCCCCTTCACAAGTGAGTGAGAGGCCCAAGCTCCCTTCCCATCACAGGTGTGTGACATCCCCCAGCTCTCTCCCCATCCCCGGTGAGTGACAGCCCCCATCTCTCTCCCAATCACAGCAGTGTGACAGCCCCCAGCTCTCTTAGAATTACAATTAAGTGACAATCCCCATCTCTCTCCCCATCACAGGTGTGTGACAACCCCAAGGTCTCTCCCCATCACAGGTGTGTGACATCCCCCAGCTCTCTCCCCATCACCAGTGAGTTACATCCCCCAGCTCTCTCCCCATCACTGGTATGTGACAGCCCCCAGCTGTTCCCGCATCAGAGGTGCCTGACAAACCCCAAGTCTCTCCCCATCAAGGTATGTGAGAACCCCCAGCTGTCGCCACATCATAGGTATGTGACAACGCCAAGCTCTCTCCTCATCACAGGTGTGTGACCATCCCCAGCTGTCTCCATATTACAGGTGCGTGAAAGCCCCCAGCTCTTTCCCCTTCACAGGTGGGTGACAGCCCCCAGCTCTCGCCCCATCACAGTTGATTCACAGCCCCCATCTCTCTCCCCATCACAAGTGAGTGACAGCCCCCAGCTCTCTCCCCATCACAGGTGTGTGAATGACCCCAGCTGTCTCCATATCACAGGTGCGTGAAAGCCCCCAGCTCTCTCCCTTTCACAGGTGGGTGACGGCCCCTAGCTATCGCTCCAGCACATGTATGTGACAGCCCCCATCTCTCTCCCCATCACAAGTGAGTGACAGCCCCCAGCTCTCTCCCCATCACAGGTGTGTGACCGTCCCCAGGTGTCTCCAAATCACAGGTGAGTGACAATGCCCAGCTCTCTCCCATTCACAGGTGTGTGACAGCCACCAGCTCTCTCCCCATCACAGGTGAGTGACAGCCCCCAGCTCTCTCCCCATCACAGGTATCTGAGAGCCCCCAGCTGTCTCCGCATCACAGGAGCCTAACAGCCCCCAACTCTTTCCCCATCACAGCTATGTCACAACGCCCATTGTCTCCACATCACAGGGATGTGACAACCAATAGGTGTCTACGCATCACAGGTATGTGTGAACCCCAGCTCTCTCCCCATCACAGGTGTGCGACAGATCCCAGCTCTCTCCCCATCACAGGTGAGTGATAGACCCCAGCTTTCGCCCCATCACAGGTACGTGACAGCGCCCACCTGATTCCGCATCACAGGAGCCTGACAGCCCCCAACTTTCTCCCCTTCACAGGTATGTGTCAACCCCCAGCTGTCTCCACATCACAGGTATGTGAAACACACCAGCTGTCTCCGCATCACAGGTATCTGACAGCCCACAGGTGTCTCCCCATCACAGGTGTTTGACAGTCCCCATCTCTTTCCCCATCACAGGTGTGTGACAGACCCCAGCTCTCTCCCCATTTCAGGTGAACAAGAGATCCCAGCTCTCTCCTCATCACAGGTATATGAGAGACCCCATCTTTCTCCGCATCACAGGATCCTAACAGCCCCCAACTCTCTCCCCATCACAGGTATGTCACAACCCCCATTGTCTCCACATCACAGGGATGTGACAACCACTAGCTGTCTCTGCATCATAGGTATGTGTGAGCACCCAGCTCTCTCCCCATCCCCGGTGAGTGACAGCCCCCAGCTGTCCCCCAATCACAGCAGTGTGACAGCCCCCATCTGTCTTAGCATTACAAGTAAGTGACAATCCCCATCTCTCTCCCCATCACAGGTGTGTGACAACCCCAAGCTCTCTCCCCATCACAGGTGTGTGACATCCCACAGCTCTCTCCCCATCACCGGTGAGTTACAGCCCCCAGCTCTCTCCGCATCACAGGTATGTGACAGCACACAGCTCTCTCCGCATCACAGGTGCATGACAAACCCCAAGTCTCGCCCCATCACAGGTATGTGACAGCCCCCAGCTGTCTCCACATCACAGGTATGTGACAACGCCAAGCTCTCTCCTCGTCACAGGTGTGTGACCATCCCCAGCTGTCTCCATATCACAGGTGCGAGAAAGCCCCAGCTCTTTTCCCTTCACAGGTGGATGACAGCCCCCAGCTCTCGCCCCATCACAGTTGATTGACAGCCCCCATCTCTCTCCCCATCACAAGTGAGTGACAGCCACCAGCTCTCACCCCATCACAGCTGTGTGACCGTCCCCAGCTGTCTCTATATCACAGGTGCGTGACAGCCGCCTACTCTCTCCCCATCACAGGTATGTCACAGCCCCCAGCTGTCTCCCCATTATAGGTATGTGATAGACCACAGCTGTCTCTATATCACAGGTATGTGACAAACCCAAGCTCTCTCCCCATCATAGGTGTTTGACCGTCCCCAGCTGTCTCCATATCACAGGTGAGTGACAACGCCCTGCTCTCTCCCCTTCACAGGTGGATGACAGCCCCCAGCTCTCTCCCCATCACAGGTGAGAGACAGCCCCCATCTCTCTCCTCATTACAGGTGAGTGACAGCCCCCAGCTCTCTCCCCATCACAGGTGAGTGGCGGCCCCCAGCTCTACCCGTCACAGTTATGTGACAGCCCCCAGCTGTCTCAGCGTCACAGGTATGTGACAGTCCCCATCTCTCTCCCCATCAAAGCTGTGTGACAGACCCCAGCTCTCTCCACATCATAGGTGAGTGACAGACCCCAGCGCTCTCCCAATCACAGGTATGTGACAACTCCCAGCTGTCTCCACATCACAGATGCCTGACAGCACCCAACTTTCTCCCCATCACAAGTATGAGTTACACCTTTGCTGATTCCACATCAGAGGTATGTGAAAGAAACCAGCTGTCTCCGCATCACAGGTATGTGACAGTCCCCATCTCTCTCCCCATCACAGGTGTGTGACAGTCAGAAGCTGTCCCCCCATCACAGGTGAGTGACGGCCCCCAGCCCTCTCCCAATTACAGGTATATGATAGCCCCCAGCAGTCTCCACATCACAGGTATGTGACAACGCCAAGCTCTCTCCCCATCACAGGTATGTGACCGTCCCCAGTTGTCTCCATATCACAGGTGCGTGAAAGACCCTAGCTCTCTCCCCTTCACAGGTGGGTGACAGCCCCAAGCTCTCTCCTGAACACAGGTGAGTGACAGCCCCCAGCTCTCTCCCCATCACAGGTATGTGACAGCCCCCACCTGTCTCCACATCACAGGTATGTGACAGCCCCCAGCTCTCTCCCCATCACAGGTATGTGACAGCCCCCACCTGTTTCCACATCACAGGTATGTGACAGCCCCCAGCTCTCTCCCCATCACAGGTATGTGACAGCCCACAGCTCTCTCCCAATCACAGGCGAGTGACAGACCCCGGCTCTCTCCCCATCACAGGTATGTTACAACCACCAGCTGTCTCCACATCACAGGTATGTGACAGCCACCAGCTCTCCCTGCATCACAAGTATGTGACAGCCCCCAACTCTCTCCTCATCACAAGTATTTGACAGGCCCCAGCTGTCTCCACATCACAGGTATGTGACTGCCCCCAGCTGTCTCCCCATTTATGTATGTGACAGCCCCCAGCTGTCTCCACATCACAGGTATGGGGCAACCCCAAACTCTCTCCCCATCAGAGGCGTTTGAGAGTCCCCAGCTGTCTCAGCATTACAAGTATGTGACAATCCCCAACTCTCTACCCATCACAGGTGTGTGACAGCCCCCAGCTCTTTTCCCATCACAGGTGAGTGATAGCCCCCAGCACTCTCCCCATCACAGGTATGTGAGAGCCCCCAGCTGTCTCCACATCACAGGTATGTGACAGCTCCCAACTCTCTCCCCATCACAGGTATATTACAGCCACAAGCTGTCTCCACATCACAGGTATGGGCCAGCCACCAGCTCTAGCTGCATCACAGGTATGTGACAGCCCCCAGTTCTCTCCTCATCATAGGTGCTTGACAGTGCCCAGCTCTCTCCCCATCACAGGTGTGTGACAGCCAGAAGCTGTCCCCCCATCACAGGTGAGTGACGGCCCCCAGCCCTCTCCCAATTACAGGTATATGTTAGCCCCCAGCAGTCTCCACATCACAGGTATGTGACAACGCCAAGCTCTCTGCCCATCACAGGTATGTGACCGTCCCCAGTTGTCTCCATATCACAGGTGCGTGAAAGCCCCTAGCTCTCTCCCCTTCACAGGTGGGTGACAGCCCCAAGCTCTCTCCTGAACACAGGTGAGTGACAGCCCCCAGCTCTCTCCCCATCACAGGTATGTGACAGCCCCCACCTGTCTCCACATCACAGGTATGTGACAGCCCCCAGCTCTCTCCCCATCACAGGTGTGTGACAGCCAGAACCTGTCCCCCCATCACAGGTGAGTGACGGCCCCCAGCCCTCTCCCAATTACAGGTATATGATAGCCCCCAGCAGTTTCCACATCACAGGTATGTGACAACGCCAAGCTCTCTGCCCATCACAGGTATGTGACCGTCCCCAGGTGTCTCCATATCACAGGTGCGTGAAAGCCCCTAGCTCTCTCCCCTTCACAGGTGGGTGACAGCCCCAAGCTCTCTCCTGAACACAGGTGAGTGACAGCCCCCAGCTCTCTCCCCATCACAGGTATGTGACAGCCCCCACCTGTCTCCACATCTCAGGTATGTGACAGCCCCCAGCTCTCTCCCCATCACAGGTATGTGACAGCCCACAGCTCTCTCCCAATCACAGGCGAGTGACATACACCGGCTCTCTCCCCATCACAGGTATGTTACAACCACCAGCTGTCTCCACATCACAGGTATGTGACAGCCACCAGCTCTCTCTGCATCACAAGTATGTGACAGCCCCCAGTTCTCTCCCCATCATAGGTGCTTGACAGTGCCCAGCTCTCTCCCCATCACAGGTGTGTGACAGACCCCAGCTCTCTCCCCATCACAGGTATGTGAGAGCCCCCAGCTGTCTCCATACCACAAGTATGTGACAGCAACTACCTTACTCCGCATCACAGGTATGTGACTGGCCCCAGCACTCTCCCCATCAGAAGTGTTTGACAGTCCCCATTTCATTCCCCTTCACAAGTGAGTGAGAGGCCCAAGCTCCCTTCCCATCACAGGTGTGTGACAGCCCCCAGCTCTCTCCCAATCACAGCAGTGTGACAGCCCCCAGCTCTCTTAGAATTACAATTAAGTGACAATCCCCATCTGTCTCCCCATCACAGGTGTGTGACAACCCCAAGGTCTCTCCCCATCACAGGTGTGTGACATCCCCCAGCTCTCTCCCCATCACCAGTGAGTTACGTCCCCCAGCTCTCGCCCCATCACAGTTGATTCACAGCGCCCATCTCTCTCCCCATCACAAGTGAGTGACAGCCCCCAGCTCTCTCCCCATCACAGGTGTGTGAATGACCCCAGCTGTCTCCATATCACAGGTGCGTGAAAGCCCCCAGCTCTCTCCCTTTCACAGGTGGGTGACGGCCCCTAGCTATCGCTCCAACACATGTATGTGACAGCCCCCATCTCTCTCCCCATCACAAGTGAGTGACAGCCCCCAGCTCTCTCCCCATCACAGGTGTGTGACCGTCCCCAGGTGTCTCCAAATCACAGGTGAGTGACAATGCCCAGCTCTCTCCCATTCACAGGTGTGTGACAGCCACCAGCTCTCTCCCCATCACAGGTGAGTGACAGCCCCCAGCTCTCTCCCCATCACAGGTATCTGAGAGCCCCCAGCTGTCTCCGCATCACAGGAGCCTAACAGCCCCCAACTCTTTCCCCATCACAGCTATGTCACAACGCCCATTGTCTCCACATCACAGGGATGTGACAACCAATAGGTGTCTACGCATCACAGGTATGTGTGAGCCCCAGCTCTCTCCCCATCACAGGTGTGCGACAGATCCCAGCTCTCTCCCCATCACAGGTGAGTGATAGACCCCAGCTTTCGCCCCATCACAGGTACGTGACAGCGCCCACCTGATTCCGCATCACAGGAGCCTGACAGCCCCCAACTTTCTCCCCTTCACAGGTATGTGTCAACCCCCAGCTGTCTCCACATCACAGGTATGTGAAACACACCAGCTGTCTCCGCATCACAGGTATCTGACAGCCCACAGGTGTCTCCCCATCACAGGTGTTTGACAGTCCCCATCTCTTTCCCCATCACAGGTGTGTGACAGACCCCAGCTCTCTCCCCATTTCAGGTGAACAAGAGATCCCAGCTCTCTCCTCATCACAGGTATATGAGAGACCCCATCTTTCTCCGCATCACAGGATCCTAACAGCCCCCAACTCTCTCCCCATCACAGGTATGTCACAACCCCCATTGTCTCCACATCACAGGGATGTGACAACCACTAGCTGTCTCTGCATCATAGGTATGTGTGAGCACCCAGCTCTCTCCCCATCCCCGGTGAGTGACAGCCCCCAGCTGTCCCCCAATCACAGCAGTGTGACAGCCCCCATCTGTCTTAGCATTACAAGTAAGTGACAATCCCCATCTCTCTCCCCATCACAGGTGTGTGACAACCCCAAGCTCTCTCCCCATCACAGGTGTGTGACATCCCACAGCTCTCTCCCCATCACCGGTGAGTTACAGCCCCCAGCTCTCTCCCCATCACAGGTATGTGACAGCCCCCAGCTGTCTCCGCATCACAGGTGCATGACAAACCCCAAGTCTCGCCCCATCACAGGTATGTGACAGCCCCCAGCTGTCTCCACATCACAGGTATGTGACAACGCCAAGCTCTCTCCTCGTCACAGGTGTGTGACCATCCCCAGCTGTCTCCATATCACAGGTGCGAGAAAGCCCCAGCTCTTTTCCCTTCACAGGTGGATGACAGCCCCCAGCTCTCGCCCCATCACAGTTGATTGACAGCCCCCATCTCTCTCCCCATCACAAGTGAGTGACAGCCACCAGCTCTCACCCCATCACAGCTGTGTGACCGTCCCCAGCTGTCTCTATATCACAGGTGCGTGACAGCCGCCTACTCTCTCCCCATCACAGGTATGTCACAGCCCCCAGCTGTCTCCCCATTATAGGTATGTGATAGACCACAGCTGTCTCTATATCACAGGTATGTGACAAACCCAAGCTCTCTCCCCATCATAGGTGTTTGACCGTCCCCAGCTGTCTCCATATCACAGGTGAGTGACAACGCCCTGCTCTCTCCCCTTCACAGGTGGATGACAGCCCCCAGCTCTCTCCCCATCACAGGTGAGAGACAGCCCCCATCTCTCTCCTCATTACAGGTGAGTGACAGCCCCCAGCTCTCTCCCCATCACAGGTGAGTGGCGGCCCCCAGCTCTACCCGTCACAGTTATGTGACAGCCCCCAGCTGTCTCAGCGTCACAGGTATGTGACAGTCCCCATCTCTCTCCCCATCAAAGCTGTGTGACAGACCCCAGCTCTCTCCACATCATAGGTGAGTGACAGACCCCAGCTCTCTCCCAATCACAGGTATGTGACAACTCCCAGCTGTCTCCACATCACAGATGCCTGACAGCACCCAACTTTCTCCCCATCACAAGTATGTGTTACCCCTTAGCTGTCTCCACATCAGAGGTATGTGAAAGACACCAGCTGTCTCCGCATCACAGGTATGTGACAGTCCCCATCTCTCTCCCCATCACAGGTGTGTGACAGCCAGAAGCTGTCCCCCCATCACAGGTGAGTGACGGCCCCCAGCCCTCTCCCAATTACAGGTATATGATAGCCCCCAGCAGTCTCCACATCACAGGTATGTGACAACGCCAAGCTCTCTCCCCATCACAGGTATGTGACCGTCCCCAGTTGTCTCCATATCACAGGTGCGTGAAAGACCCTAGCTCTCTCCCCTTCACAGGTGGGTGACAGCCCCAAGCTCTCTCCTGAACACAGGTGAGTGACAGCCCCCAGCTCTCTCCCCATCACAGGTATGTGACAGCCCCCACCTGTCTCCACATCACAGGTATGTGACAGCCCCCAGCTCTCTCCCCATCACAGGTGTGTGACAGCCAGAACCTGTCCCCCCATCACAGGTGAGTGACGGCCCCCAGCCCTCTCCCAATTACAGGTATATGATAGCCCCCAGCAGTCTCCACATCACAGGTATGTGACAACGCCAAGCTCTCTCTCCATCACAGGTATGTGACCGTCCCCAGTTGTCTCCATATCACAGGTGCGTGAAAGCCCCTAGCTCTCTCCCCTTCACAGGTGGGTGACAGCCCCAAGCTCTCTCCTGAACACAGGTGAGTGACAGCCCCCAGCTCTCTCCCCATCACAGGTATGTGACAGCCCCCACCTGTCTCCACATCTCAGGTATGTGACAGCCCCCAGCTCTCTCCCCATCACAGGTATGTGACAGCCCACAGCTCTCTCCCAATCACAGGCGAGTGACAGACCCCGGCTCTCTCCCCATCACAGGTATGTTACAACCACCAGCTGTCTCCACATCACAGGTATGTGACAGCCACCAGCTCTCTCTGCATCACAAGTATGTGACAGCCCCAACTCTCTCCTCATCACAAGTATTTGACAGGCCCCAGCTGTCTCCACATCACAGGTATGTGACTGCCCCCAGCTGTCTCCCCATTTCTGTATGTGACAGCCCCCAGCTGTCTCCACATCACAGGTATGGGGCAACCCCAAGCTCTCTCCCCATCAGAGGCGTTTGAGAGTCCCCAGCTGTCTCAGCATTACAAGTATGTGACAATCCCCAACTCTCTACCCATCACAGGTGTGTGACAGCCCCCAGCTCTTTCCCCATCACAGGTGAGTGATAGCCCCCAGCACTCTCCCCATCACAGGTATGTGAGAGCCCCCAGCTGTCTCCACATCACAGGTATGTGACAGCTCCCAACTCTCTCCCCATCACAGGTATATTACAGCCACAAGCTGTCTCCACATCACAGGTATGGGCCAGCCACCAGCTCTAGCTGCATCACAGGTATGTGACAGCCCCCAGTTCTCTCCCCATCATAGGTGCTTGACAGTGCCCAGCTCTCTCCCCATCACAGGTGTGTGACAGACCCCAGCTCTCTCCCCATCACAGGTATGTGAGAGCCCCCAGCTGTCTCCATATCACAAGTATGTGACAGCAACTACCTTACTCCGCATCACAGGTATGTGACTGGCCCCAGCACTCTCCCCATCAGAAGTGTTTGACAGTCCCCATCTCATTCCCCTTCACAAGTGAGTGAGAGGCCCAAGCTCCCTTCCCATCACAGGTGTGTGACATCCCCCAGCTCTCTCCCCATCCCCGGTGAGTGACAGCCCCAAGCTCTCTCCCAATCACAGCAGTGTGACAGCCCCCAGCTCTCTTAGAATTACAATTAAGTGACAATCCCCATCTCTCTCCCCATCACAGGTGTGTGACATCCCCCAGCTCTCTCCCCATCACCAGTGAGTTACATCCCCCAGCTCTCTCCCCATCACTGGTATGTGACAGCCCCCAGCTGTTCCCGCATCAGAGGTGCCTGACAAACCCCAAGTCTCTCCCCATCAAGGTATGTGAGAACCCCCAGCTGTTGCCACATCATAGGTATGTGACAACGCCAAGCTCTCTCCTCATCACAGGTGTGTGACCATCCCCAGCTGTCTCCATATTACAGGTGCGTGAAAGCCCCCAGCTCTTTCCCCTTCACAGGTGGGTGACAGCCCCCAGCTCTCGCCCCATCACAGTTGATTCACAGCCCCCATCTCTCTCCCCATCACAAGTGAGTGACAGCCCCCAGCTCTCTCCCCATCACAGGTGTGTGAATGACCCCAGCTGTCTCCATATCACAGGTGCGTGAAAGCCCCCAGCTCTCTCCCTTTCACAGGTGGGTGACGGCCCCTAGCTATCGCTCCAACACATGTATGTGACAGCCCCCATCTCTCTCCCCATCACAAGTGAGGGACAGCCCCCAGCTCTCTCCCCATCACAGGTGTGTGACAGCCACCAGCTCTCTCCCCATCACAGGTGAGTGACAATGCCCAGCTCTCTCCCATTCACAGGTGTGTGACAGCCACCAGCTCTCTCCCCATCACAGGTGAGTGACAGCCCCCAGCTCTCTCCCCATCACAGGTATCTGAGAGCCCCCAGCTGTCTCCGCATCACAGGAGCCTAACAGTCCCCAACTCTTTCCCCATCACAGCTATGTCACAACGCCCATTGTCTCCACATCACAGGTATGTGACAACCAATAGGTGTCTACGCATCACAGGTATGTGTGAACCCCAGCTCTCTCCCCATCACAGGTGTGCGACAGATCCCAGCTCTCTCCCCATCACAGGTGAGTGATAGACCCCAGCTTTCGCCCCATCACAGGTACGTGACAGCGCCCACCTGATTCCGCATCACAGGAGCCTGACAGCCCCCAACTTTCTCCCCTTCACAGGTATGTGTCAACCCCCAGCTGTCTCCACATCACAGGTATGTGAAACACACCAGCTGTCTCCGCATCACAGGTATCTGACAGCCCACAGGTGTCTCCCCATCACAGGTGTGTGACATCCCACAGCTCTCTCCCCATCACCGGTGAGTTACAGCCCCCAGCTCTCTCCCCATCACAGGTATGTGACAGCCCACAGCTGTCTCCTCATCACAGGTGCATGACAAACCCCAAGTCTCGCCCCATCACAGGTATGTGACAGCCCCCAGCTTTCTCCACATCACAGGTATGTGACAACGCCAAGCTCTCTCCTCGTCACAGGTGTGTGACCATCCCCAGCTGTCTCCATATCACAGGTGCGAGAAAGCCCCAGCTCTTTTCCCTTCACAGGTGGATGACAGCCCCCAGCTCTCGCCCCATCACAGTTGATTGACAGCCCCCATCTCTCTCCCCATCACAAGTGAGTGACAGCCCCCAGCTCTCTCCCCATCACAGGTGTGTGAATGACCCCAGCTGTCTCCATATCACAGGTGCGTGAAAGCCCCCAGCTCTCTCCCTTTCACAGGTGGGTGACGGCCCCTAGCTATCGCTCCAACACATGTATGTGACAGCCCCCATCTCTCTCCCCATCACAAGTGAGTGACAGCCCCCAGCTCTCTCCCCATCACAGGTGTGTGACCGTCCCCAGGTGTCTCCAAATCACAGGTGAGTGACAATGCCCAGCTCTCTCCCATTCACAGGTGTGTGACAGCCCACAGCTGTCTCCGCATCACAGGTGCATGACAAACCCCAAGTCTCGCCCCATCACAGGTATGTGACAGCCCCCAGCTGTCTCCACATCACAGGTATGTGACAACGCCAAGCTCTCTCCTCGTCACAGGTGTGTGACCATCCCCAGCTGTCTCCATATCACAGGTGCGAGAAAGCCCCAGCTCTTTTCCCTTCACAGGTGGATGACAGCCCCCAGCTCTCGCCCCATCACAGTTGATTGACAGCCCCCATCTCTCTCCCCATCACAAGTGAGTGACAGCCACCAGCTCTCACCCCATCACAGCTGTGTGACCGTCCCCAGCTGTCTCTATATCACAGGTGCGTGACAGCCGCCTACTCTCTCCCCATCACAGGTATGTCACAGCCCCCAGCTGTCTCCCCATTATAGGTATGTGATAGACCACAGCTGTCTCTATATCACAGGTATGTGACAAACCCAAGCTCTCTCCCCATCATAGGTGTTTGACCGTCCCCAGCTGTCTCCATATCACAGGTGAGTGACAACGCCCTGCTCTCTCCCCTTCACAGGTGGATGACAGCCCCCAGCTCTCTCCCCATCACAGGTGAGAGACAGCCCCCATCTCTCTCCTCATTACAGGTGAGTGACAGCCCCCAGCTCTCTCCCCATCACAGGTGAGTGGCGGCCCCCAGCTCTACCCGTCACAGTTATGTGACAGCCCCCAGCTGTCTCAGCGTCACAGGTATGTGACAGTCCCCATCTCTCTCCCCATCAAAGCTGTGTGACAGACCCCAGCTCTCTCCACATCATAGGTGAGTGACAGACCCCAGCTCTCTCCCAATCACAGGTATGTGACAACTCCCAGCTGTCTCCACATCACAGATGCCTGACAGCACCCAACTTTCTCCCCATCACAAGTATGTGTTACCCCTTAGCTGTCTCCACATCAGAGGTATGTGAAAGACACCAGCTGTCTCCGCATCACAGGTATGTGACAGTCCCCATCTCTCTCCCCATCACAGGTGTGTGACAGCCAGAAGCTGTCCCCCCATCACAGGTGAGTGACGGCCCCCAGCCCTCTCCCAATTACAGGTATATGATAGCCCCCAGCTGTCTCCACATCACAGGTATGTGACAACGCCAAGCTCTCTCTCCATCACAGGTATGTGACCATCCCCAGTTGTCTCCATATCACAGGTGCGTGAAAGCCCCTAGCTCTCTCCCCTTCACAGGTGGGTGACAGCCCCAAGCTCTCTCCTGAACACAGGTGAGTGACAGCCCCCAGCTCTCTCCCCATCACAGGTATGTGACATCCCCCACCTGTCTCCACATCACAGCTATGTGACAGCCCCCAGCTCTCTCCCCATCACAGGTATGTGACAGCCCACAGCTCTCTCCCAATCACAGGCGAGTGACAGACCCCGGCTCTCTCCCCATCACAGGTATGTTACAACCACCAGCTGTCTCCACATCACAGGTATGTGACAGCCACCAGCTCTCTCTGCATCACAAGTATGTGACAGCCCCAACTCTCTCCTCATCACAAGTATTTGACAGGCCCCAGCTGTCTCCACATCACAGGTATGTGACTGCCCCCAGCTGTCTCCCCATTTCTGTATGTGACAGCCCCCAGCTGTCTCCACATCACAGGTATGGGGCAACCCCAAGCTCTCTCCCCATCAGAGGCGTTTGAGAGTCCCCAGCTGTCTCAGCATTACAAGTATGTGACAATCCCCAACTCTCTACCCATCACAGGTGTGTGACAGCCCCCAGCTCTTTCCCCATCACAGGTGAGTGATAGCCCCCAGCACTCTCCCCATCACAGGTATGTGAGAGCCCCCAGCTGTCTCCACATCACAGGTATGTGACAGCTCCCAACTCTCTCCCCATCACAGGTATATTACAGCCACAAGCTGTCTCCACATCACAGGTATGGGCCAGCCACCAGCTCTAGCTGCATCACAGGTATGTGACAGCCCCCAGTTCTCTCCCCATCATAGGTGCTTGACAGTGCCCAGCTCTCTCCCCATCACAGGTGTGTGACAGACCCCAGCTCTCTCCCCATCACAGGTATGTGAGAGCCCCCAGCTGTCTCCATATCACAAGTATGTGACAGCAACTACCTTACTCCGCATCACAGGTATGTGACTGGCCCCAGCACTCTCCCCATCAGAAGTGTTTGACAGTCCCCATCTCATTCCCCTTCACAAGTGAGTGAGAGGCCCAAGCTCCCTTCCCATCACAGGTGTGTGACATCCCCCAGCTCTCTCCCCATCCCCGGTGAGTGACAGCCCCAAGCTCTCTCCCAATCACAGCAGTGTGACAGCCCCCAGCTCTCTTAGAATTACAATTAAGTGACAATCCCCATCTCTCTCCCTATCACAGGTGTGTGACAACCCCAAGGTCTCTCCCCATCACAGGTGTGTGACATCCCCCAGCTCTCTCCCCATCACCAGTGAGTTACGTCCCCCAGCTCTCTCCCCATCACTGGTATGTGACAGCCCCCAGCTGTTCCCGCATCAGAGGTGCCTGACAAACCCCAAGTCTCTCCCCATCAAGGTATGTGAGAACCCCCAGCTGTCGCCACATCATAGGTATGTGACAACGCCAAGCTCTCTCCTCATCACAGGTGTGTGACCATCCCCAGCTGTCTCCATATTACAGGTGCGTGAAAGCCCCCAGCTCTTTCCCCTTCACAGGTGGGTGACAGCCCCCAGCTCTCGCCCCATCACAGTTGATTCACAGCCCCCAGCTCTCGCCCCATCACAGTTGATTCACAGCCCCCAGCTCTCTCCCCATCACAGGTGTGTGAATGACCCCAGCTGTCTCCATATCACAGGTGCGTGAAAGCCCCCAGCTCTCTCCCTTTCACAGGTGGGTGACGGCCCCTAGCTATCGCTCCAACACATGTATGTGACAGCCCCCATCTCTCTCCCCATCACAAGTGAGTGACAGCCCCCAGCTCTCTCCCCATCACAGGTGTGTGACCGTCCCCAGGTGTCTCCAAATCACAGGTGAGTGACAATGCCCAGCTCTCTCCCATTCACAGGTGTGTGACAGCCACCAGCTCTCTCCCCATCACAGGTGAGTGACAGCCCCCAGCTCTCTCCCCATCACAGGTATCTGAGAGCCCCCAGCTGTCTCCGCATCACAGGAGCCTAACAGCCCCCAACTCTTTCCCCATCACAGCTATGTCACAACGCCCATTGTCTCCACATCACAGGGATGTGACAACCAATAGGTGTCTACGCATCACAGGTATGTGTGAGCCCCAGCTCTCTCCCCATCACAGGTGTGCGACAGATCCCAGCTCTCTCCCCATCACAGGTGAGTGATAGACCCCAGCTTTCGCCCCATCACAGGTACGTGACAGCGCCCACCTGATTCCGCATCACAGGAGCCTGACAGCCCCCAACTTTCTCCCCTTCACAGGTATGTGTCAACCCCCAGCTGTCTCCACATCACAGGTATGTGAAACACACCAGCTGTCTCCGCATCACAGGTATCTGACAGCCCACAGGTGTCTCCCCATCACAGGTGTTTGACAGTCCCCATCTCTTTCCCCATCACAGGTGTGTGACAGACCCCAGCTCTCTCCCCATTTCAGGTGAACAAGAGATCCCAGCTCTCTCCTCATCACAGGTATATGAGAGACCCCATCTTTCTCCGCATCACAGGATCCTAACAGCCCCCAACTCTCTCCCCATCACAGGTATGTCACAACCCCCATTGTCTCCACATCACAGGGATGTGACAACCACTAGCTGTCTCTGCATCATAGGTATGTGTGAGCACCCAGCTCTCTCCCCATCCCCGGTGAGTGACAGCCCCCAGCTGTCCCCCAATCACAGCAGTGTGACAGCCCCCATCTGTCTTAGCATTACAAGTAAGTGACAATCCCCATCTCTCTCCCCATCACAGGTGTGTGACAACCCCAAGCTCTCTCCCCATCACAGGTGTGTGACATCCCACAGCTCTCTCCCCATCACCGGTGAGTTACAGCCCCCAGCTCTCTCCCCATCACAGGTATGTGACAGCCCCCAGCTGTCTCCGCATCACAGGTGCATGACAAACCCCAAGTCTCGCCCCATCACAGGTATGTGACAGCCCCCAGCTGTCTCCACATCACAGGTATGTGACAACGCCAAGCTCTCTCCTCGTCACAGGTGTGTGACCATCCCCAGCTGTCTCCATATCACAGGTGCGAGAAAGCCCCAGCTCTTTTCCCTTCACAGGTGGATGACAGCCCCCAGCTCTCGCCCCATCACAGTTGATTGACAGCCCCCATCTCTCTCCCCATCACAAGTGAGTGACAGCCACCAGCTCTCACCCCATCACAGCTGTGTGACCGTCCCCAGCTGTCTCTATATCACAGGTGCGTGACAGCCGCCTACTCTCTCCCCATCACAGGTATGTCACAGCCCCCAGCTGTCTCCCCATTATAGGTATGTGATAGACCACAGCTGTCTCTATATCACAGGTATGTGACAAACCCAAGCTCTCTCCCCATCATAGGTGTTTGACCGTCCCCAGCTGTCTCCATATCACAGGTGAGTGACAACGCCCTGCTCTCTCCCCTTCACAGGTGGATGACAGCCCCCAGCTCTCTCCCCATCACAGGTGAGAGACAGCCCCCATCTCTCTCCTCATTACAGGTGAGTGACAGCCCCCAGCTCTCTCCCCATCACAGGTGAGTGGCGGCCCCCAGCTCTACCCGTCACAGTTATGTGACAGCCCCCAGCTGTCTCAGCGTCACAGGTATGTGACAGTCCCCATCTCTCTCCCCATCAAAGCTGTGTGACAGACCCCAGCTCTCTCCACATCATAGGTGAGTGACAGACCCCAGCTCTCTCCCAATCACAGGTATGTGACAACTCCCAGCTGTCTCCACATCACAGATGCCTGACAGCACCCAACTTTCTCCCCATCACAAGTATGTGTTACCCCTTAGCTGTCTCCACATCAGAGGTATGTGAAAGACACCAGCTGTCTCCGCATCACAGGTATGTGACAGTCCCCATCTCTCTCCCCATCACAGGTGTGTGACAGCCAGAAGCTCTCCCCCCATCACAGGTGAGTGACGGCCCCCAGCCCTCTCCCAATTACAGGTATATGATAGCCCCCAGCAGTCTCCACATCACAGGTATGTGACAACGCCAAGCTCTCTCCCCATCACAGGTATGTGACCGTCCCCAGTTGTCTCCATATCACAGGTGCGTGAAAGACCCTAGCTCTCTCCCCTTCACAGGTGGGTGACAGCCCCAAGCTCTCTCCTGAACACAGGTGAGTGACAGCCCCCAGCTCTCTCCCCATCACAGGTATGTGACAGCCCCCACCTGTCTCCACATCACAGGTATGTGACAGCCCCCAGCTCTCTCCCCATCACAGGTGTGTGACAGCCAGAACCTGTCCCCCCATCACAGGTGAGTGACGGCCCCCAGCCCTCTCCCAATTACAGGTATATGATAGCCCCCAGCAGTCTCCACATCACAGGTATGTGACAACGCCAAGCTCTCTCTCCATCACAGGTATGTGACCGTCCCCAGTTGTCTCCATATCACAGGTGCGTGAAAGCCCCTAGCTCTCTCCCCTTCACAGGTGGGTGACAGCCCCAAGCTCTCTCCTGAACACAGGTGAGTGACAGCCCCCAGCTCTCTCCCCATCACAGGTATGTGACAGCCCCCACCTGTCTCCACATCTCAGGTATGTGACAGCCCCCAGCTCTCTCCCCATCACAGGTATGTGACAGCCCACAGCTCTCTCCCAATCACAGGCGAGTGACAGACCCCGGCTCTCTCCCCATCACAGGTATGTTACAACCACCAGCTGTCTCCACATCACAGGTATGTGACAGCCACCAGCTCTCTCTGCATCACAAGTATGTGACAGCCCCAACTCTCTCCTCATCACAAGTATTTGACAGGCCCCAGCTGTCTCCACATCACAGGTATGTGACTGCCCCCAGCTGTCTCCCCATTTCTGTATGTGACAGCCCCCAGCTGTCTCCACATCACAGGTATGGGGCAACCCCAAGCTCTCTCCCCATCAGAGGCGTTTGAGAGTCCCCAGCTGTCTCAGCATTACAAGTATGTGACAATCCCCAACTCTCTACCCATCACAGGTGTGTGACAGCCCCCAGCTCTTTCCCCATCACAGGTGAGTGATAGCCCCCAGCACTCTCCCCATCACAGGTATGTGAGAGCCCCCAGCTGTCTCCACATCACAGGTATGTGACAGCTCCCAACTCTCTCCCCATCACAGGTATATTACAGCCACAAGCTGTCTCCACATCACAGGTATGGGCCAGCCACCAGCTCTAGCTGCATCACAGGTATGTGACAGCCCCCAGTTCTCTCCCCATCATAGGTGCTTGACAGTGCCCAGCTCTCTCCCCATCACAGGTGTGTGACAGACCCCAGCTCTCTCCCCATCACAGGTATGTGAGAGCCCCCAGCTGTCTCCATATCACAAGTATGTGACAGCAACTACCTTACTCCGCATCACAGGTATGTGACTGGCCCCAGCACTCTCCCCATCAGAAGTGTTTGACAGTCCCCATCTCATTCCCCTTCACAAGTGAGTGAGAGGCCCAAGCTCCCTTCCCATCACAGGTGTGTGACATCCCCCAGCTCTCTCCCCATCCCCGGTGAGTGACAGCCCCAAGCTCTCTCCCAATCACAGCAGTGTGACAGCCCCCAGCTCTCTTAGAATTACAATTAAGTGACAATCCCCATCTCTCTCCCCATCACAGGTGTGTGACATCCCCCAGCTCTCTCCCCATCACCAGTGAGTTACATCCCCCAGCTCTCTCCCCATCACTGGTATGTGACAGCCCCCAGCTGTTCCCGCATCAGAGGTGCCTGACAAACCCCAAGTCTCTCCCCATCAAGGTATGTGAGAACCCCCAGCTGTTGCCACATCATAGGTATGTGACAACGCCAAGCTCTCTCCTCATCACAGGTGTGTGACCATCCCCAGCTGTCTCCATATTACAGGTGCGTGAAAGCCCCCAGCTCTTTCCCCTTCACAGGTGGGTGACAGCCCCCAGCTCTCGCCCCATCACAGTTGATTCACAGCCCCCATCTCTCTCCCCATCACAAGTGAGTGACAGCCCCCAGCTCTCTCCCCATCACAGGTGTGTGAATGACCCCAGCTGTCTCCATATCACAGGTGCGTGAAAGCCCCCAGCTCTCTCCCTTTCACAGGTGGGTGACGGCCCCTAGCTATCGCTCCAACACATGTATGTGACAGCCCCCATCTCTCTCCCCATCACAAGTGAGGGACAGCCCCCAGCTCTCTCCCCATCACAGGTGTGTGACAGCCACCAGCTCTCTCCCCATCACAGGTGAGTGACAATGCCCAGCTCTCTCCCATTCACAGGTGTGTGACAGCCACCAGCTCTCTCCCCATCACAGGTGAGTGACAGCCCCCAGCTCTCTCCCCATCACAGGTATCTGAGAGCCCCCAGCTGTCTCCGCATCACAGGAGCCTAACAGTCCCCAACTCTTTCCCCATCACAGCTATGTCACAACGCCCATTGTCTCCACATCACAGGTATGTGACAACCAATAGGTGTCTACGCATCACAGGTATGTGTGAACCCCAGCTCTCTCCCCATCACAGGTGTGCGACAGATCCCAGCTCTCTCCCCATCACAGGTGAGTGATAGACCCCAGCTTTCGCCCCATCACAGGTACGTGACAGCGCCCACCTGATTCCGCATCACAGGAGCCTGACAGCCCCCAACTTTCTCCCCTTCACAGGTATGTGTCAACCCCCAGCTGTCTCCACATCACAGGTATGTGAAACACACCAGCTGTCTCCGCATCACAGGTATCTGACAGCCCACAGGTGTCTCCCCATCACAGGTGTGTGACATCCCACAGCTCTCTCCCCATCACCGGTGAGTTACAGCCCCCAGCTCTCTCCCCATCACAGGTATGTGACAGCCCACAGCTGTCTCCTCATCACAGGTGCATGACAAACCCCAAGTCTCGCCCCATCACAGGTATGTGACAGCCCCCAGCTTTCTCCACATCACAGGTATGTGACAACGCCAAGCTCTCTCCTCGTCACAGGTGTGTGACCATCCCCAGCTGTCTCCATATCACAGGTGCGAGAAAGCCCCAGCTCTTTTCCCTTCACAGGTGGATGACAGCCCCCAGCTCTCGCCCCATCACAGTTGATTGACAGCCCCCATCTCTCTCCCCATCACAAGTGAGTGACAGCCCCCAGCTCTCTCCCCATCACAGGTGTGTGAATGACCCCAGCTGTCTCCATATCACAGGTGCGTGAAAGCCCCCAGCTCTCTCCCTTTCACAGGTGGGTGACGGCCCCTAGCTATCGCTCCAACACATGTATGTGACAGCCCCCATCTCTCTCCCCATCACAAGTGAGTGACAGCCCCCAGCTCTCTCCCCATCACAGGTGTGTGACCGTCCCCAGGTGTCTCCAAATCACAGGTGAGTGACAATGCCCAGCTCTCTCCCATTCACAGGTGTGTGACAGCCACCAGCTCTCTCCCCATCACAGGTGTGTGACATCCCACAGCTCTCTCCCCATCACCGGTGAGTTACAGCCCCCAGCTCTCTCCCCATCACAGGTATGTGACAGCCCACAGCTGTCTCCGCATCACAGGTGCATGACAAACCCCAAGTCTCGCCCCATCACAGGTATGTGACAGCCCCCAGCTGTCTCCACATCACAGGTATGTGACAACGCCAAGCTCTCTCCTCGTCACAGGTGTGTGACCATCCCCAGCTGTCTCCATATCACAGGTGCGAGAAAGCCCCAGCTCTTTTCCCTTCACAGGTGGATGACAGCCCCCAGCTCTCGCCCCATCACAGTTGATTGACAGCCCCCATCTCTCTCCCCATCACAAGTGAGTGACAGCCACCAGCTCTCACCCCATCACAGCTGTGTGACCGTCCCCAGCTGTCTCTATATCACAGGTGCGTGACAGCCGCCTACTCTCTCCCCATCACAGGTATGTCACAGCCCCCAGCTGTCTCCCCATTATAGGTATGTGATAGACCACAGCTGTCTCTATATCACAGGTATGTGACAAACCCAAGCTCTCTCCCCATCATAGGTGTTTGACCGTCCCCAGCTGTCTCCATATCACAGGTGAGTGACAACGCCCTGCTCTCTCCCCTTCACAGGTGGATGACAGCCCCCAGCTCTCTCCCCATCACAGGTGAGAGACAGCCCCCATCTCTCTCCTCATTACAGGTGAGTGACAGCCCCCAGCTCTCTCCCCATCACAGGTGAGTGGCGGCCCCCAGCTCTACCCGTCACAGTTATGTGACAGCCCCCAGCTGTCTCAGCGTCACAGGTATGTGACAGTCCCCATCTCTCTCCCCATCAAAGCTGTGTGACAGACCCCAGCTCTCTCCACATCATAGGTGAGTGACAGACCCCAGCTCTCTCCCAATCACAGGTATGTGACAACTCCCAGCTGTCTCCACATCACAGATGCCTGACAGCACCCAACTTTCTCCCCATCACAAGTATGTGTTACCCCTTAGCTGTCTCCACATCAGAGGTATGTGAAAGACACCAGCTGTCTCCGCATCACAGGTATGTGACAGTCCCCATCTCTCTCCCCATCACAGGTGTGTGACAGCCAGAAGCTGTCCCCCCATCACAGGTGAGTGACGGCCCCCAGCCCTCTCCCAATTACAGGTATATGATAGCCCCCAGCTGTCTCCACATCACAGGTATGTGACAACGCCAAGCTCTCTCTCCATCACAGGTATGTGACCATCCCCAGTTGTCTCCATATCACAGGTGCGTGAAAGCCCCTAGCTCTCTCCCCTTCACAGGTGGGTGACAGCCCCAAGCTCTCTCCTGAACACAGGTGAGTGACAGCCCCCAGCTCTCTCCCCATCACAGGTATGTGACATCCCCCACCTGTCTCCACATCACAGCTATGTGACAGCCCCCAGCTCTCTCCCCATCACAGGTATGTGACAGCCCACAGCTCTCTCCCAATCACAGGCGAGTGACAGACCCCGGCTCTCTCCCCATCACAGGTATGTTACAACCACCAGCTGTCTCCACATCACAGGTATGTGACAGCCACCAGCTCTCTCTGCATCACAAGTATGTGACAGCCCCAACTCTCTCCTCATCACAAGTATTTGACAGGCCCCAGCTGTCTCCACATCACAGGTATGTGACTGCCCCCAGCTGTCTCCCCATTTCTGTATGTGACAGCCCCCAGCTGTCTCCACATCACAGGTATGGGGCAACCCCAAGCTCTCTCCCCATCAGAGGCGTTTGAGAGTCCCCAGCTGTCTCAGCATTACAAGTATGTGACAATCCCCAACTCTCTACCCATCACAGGTGTGTGACAGCCCCCAGCTCTTTCCCCATCACAGGTGAGTGATAGCCCCCAGCACTCTCCCCATCACAGGTATGTGAGAGCCCCCAGCTGTCTCCACATCACAGGTATGTGACAGCTCCCAACTCTCTCCCCATCACAGGTATATTACAGCCACAAGCTGTCTCCACATCACAGGTATGGGCCAGCCACCAGCTCTAGCTGCATCACAGGTATGTGACAGCCCCCAGTTCTCTCCCCATCATAGGTGCTTGACAGTGCCCAGCTCTCTCCCCATCACAGGTGTGTGACAGACCCCAGCTCTCTCCCCATCACAGGTATGTGAGAGCCCCCAGCTGTCTCCATATCACAAGTATGTGACAGCAACTACCTTACTCCGCATCACAGGTATGTGACTGGCCCCAGCACTCTCCCCATCAGAAGTGTTTGACAGTCCCCATCTCATTCCCCTTCACAAGTGAGTGAGAGGCCCAAGCTCCCTTCCCATCACAGGTGTGTGACATCCCCCAGCTCTCTCCCCATCCCCGGTGAGTGACAGCCCCAAGCTCTCTCCCAATCACAGCAGTGTGACAGCCCCCAGCTCTCTTAGAATTACAATTAAGTGACAATCCCCATCTCTCTCCCCATCACAGGTGTGTGACAACCCCAAGGTCTCTCCCCATCACAGGTGTGTGACATCCCCCAGCTCTCTCCCCATCACCAGTGAGTTACGTCCCCCAGCTCTCTCCCCATCACTGGTATGTGACAGCCCCCAGCTGTTCCCGCATCAGAGGTGCCTGACAAACCCCAAGTCTCTCCCCATCAAGGTATGTGAGAACCCCCAGCTGTCGCCACATCATAGGTATGTGACAACGCCAAGCTCTCTCCTCATCACAGGTGTGTGACCATCCCCAGCTGTCTCCATATTACAGGTGCGTGAAAGCCCCCAGCTCTTTCCCCTTCACAGGTGGGTGACAGCCCCCAGCTCTCGCCCCATCACAGTTGATTCACAGCCCCCAGCTCTCGCCCCATCACAGTTGATTCACAGCCCCCAGCTCTCTCCCCATCACAGGTGTGTGAATGACCCCAGCTGTCTCCATATCACAGGTGCGTGAAAGCCCCCAGCTCTCTCCCTTTCACAGGTGGGTGACGGCCCCTAGCTATCGCTCCAACACATGTATGTGACAGCCCCCATCTCTCTCCCCATCACAAGTGAGTGACAGCCCCCAGCTCTCTCCCCATCACAGGTGTGTGACCGTCCCCAGGTGTCTCCAAATCACAGGTGAGTGACAATGCCCAGCTCTCTCCCATTCACAGGTGTGTGACAGCCACCAGCTCTCTCCCCATCACAGGTGAGTGACAGCCCCCAGCTCTCTCCCCATCACAGGTATCTGAGAGCCCCCAGCTGTCTCCGCATCACAGGAGCCTAACAGCCCCCAACTCTTTCCCCATCACAGCTATGTCACAACGCCCATTGTCTCCACATCACAGGGATGTGACAACCAATAGGTGTCTACGCATCACAGGTATGTGTGAGCCCCAGCTCTCTCCCCATCACAGGTGTGCGACAGATCCCAGCTCTCTCCCCATCACAGGTGAGTGATAGACCCCAGCTTTCACCCCATCACAGGTACGTGACAGCGCCCACCTGATTCCGCATCACAGGAGCCTGACAGCCCCCAACTTTCTCCCCTTCACAGGTATGTGTCAACCCCCAGCTGTCTCCACATCACAGGTATGTGAAACACACCAGCTGTCTCCGCATCACAGGTATCTGACAGCCCACAGGTGTCTCCCCATCACAGGTGTTTGACAGTCCCCATCTCTTTCCCCATCACAGGTGTGTGACAGACCCCAGCTCTCTCCCCATTTCAGGTGAACAAGAGATCCCAGCTCTCTCCTCATCACAGGTATATGAGAGACCCCATCTTTCTCCGCATCACAGGATCCTAACAGCCCCCAACTCTCTCCCCATCACAGGTATGTCACAACCCCCATTGTCTCCACATCACAGGGATGTGACAACCACTAGCTGTCTCTGCATCATAGGTATGTGTGAGCACCCAGCTCTCTCCCCATCCCCGGTGAGTGACAGCCCCCAGCTGTCCCCCAATCACAGCAGTGTGACAGCCCCCATCTGTCTTAGCATTACAAGTAAGTGACAATCCCCATCTCTCTCCCCATCACATGTGTGTGACAACCCCAAGCTCTCTCCCCATCACAGGTGTGTGACATCCCACAGCTCTCTCCCCATCACCGGTGAGTTACAGCCCCCAGCTCTCTCCCCATCACAGGTATGTGACAGCCCCCAGCTGTCTCCGCATCACAGGTGCATGACAAACCCCAAGTCTCGCCCCATCACAGGTATGTGACAGCCCCCAGCTGTCTCCACATCACAGGTATGTGACAACGCCAAGCTCTCTCCTCGTCACAGGTGTGTGACCATCCCCAGCTGTCTCCATATCACAGGTGCGAGAAAGCCCCAGCTCTTTTCCCTTCACAGGTGGATGACAGCCCCCAGCTCTCGCCCCATCACAGTTGATTGACAGCCCCCATCTCTCTCCCCATCACAAGTGAGTGACAGCCACCAGCTCTCACCCCATCACAGCTGTGTGACCGTCCCCAGCTGTCTCTATATCACAGGTGCGTGACAGCCGCCTACTCTCTCCCCATCACAGGTATGTCACAGCCCCCAGCTGTCTCCCCATTATAGGTATGTGATAGACCACAGCTGTCTCTATATCACAGGTATGTGACAAACCCAAGCTCTCTCCCCATCATAGGTGTTTGACCGTCCCCAGCTGTCTCCATATCACAGGTGAGTGACAACGCCCTGCTCTCTCCCCTTCACAGGTGGATGACAGCCCCCAGCTCTCTCCCCATCACAGGTGAGAGACAGCCCCCATCTCTCTCCTCATTACAGGTGAGTGACAGCCCCCAGCTCTCTCCCCATCACAGGTGAGTGGCGGCCCCCAGCTCTACCCGTCACAGTTATGTGACAGCCCCCAGCTGTCTCAGCGTCACAGGTATGTGACAGTCCCCATCTCTCTCCCCATCAAAGCTGTGTGACAGACCCCAGCTCTCTCCACATCATAGGTGAGTGACAGACCCCAGCTCTCTCCCAATCACAGGTATGTGACAACTCCCAGCTGTCTCCACATCACAGATGCCTGACAGCACCCAACTTTCTCCCCATCACAAGTATGTGTTACCCCTTAGCTGTCTCCACATCAGAGGTATGTGAAAGACACCAGCTGTCTCCGCATCACAGGTATGTGACAGTCCCCATCTCTCTCCCCATCACAGGTGTGTGACAGCCAGAAGCTGTCCCCCCATCACAGGTGAGTGACGGCCCCCAGCCCTCTCCCAATTACAGGTATATGATAGCCCCCAGCAGTCTCCACATCACAGGTATGTGACAACGCCAAGCTCTCTCCCCATCACAGGTATGTGACCGTCCCCAGTTGTCTCCATATCACAGGTGCGTGAAAGACCCTAGCTCTCTCCCCTTCACAGGTGGGTGACAGCCCCAAGCTCTCTCCTGAACACAGGTGAGTGACAGCCCCCAGCTCTCTCCCCATCACAGGTATGTGACAGCCCCCACCTGTCTCCACATCACAGGTATGTGACAGCCCCCAGCTCTCTCCCCATCACAGGTGTGTGACAGCCAGAACCTGTCCCCCCATCACAGGTGAGTGACGGCCCCCAGCCCTCTCCCAATTACAGGTATATGATAGCCCCCAGCAGTCTCCACATCACAGGTATGTGACAACGCCAAGCTCTCTCTCCATCACAGGTATGTGACCGTCCCCAGTTGTCTCCATATCACAGGTGCGTGAAAGCCCCTAGCTCTCTCCCCTTCACAGGTGGGTGACAGCCCCAAGCTCTCTCCTGAACACAGGTGAGTGACAGCCCCCAGCTCTCTCCCCATCACAGGTATGTGACAGCCCCCACCTGTCTCCACATCTCAGGTATGTGACAGCCCCCAGCTCTCTCCCCATCACAGGTATGTGACAGCCCACAGCTCTCTCCCAATCACAGGCGAGTGACAGACCCCGGCTCTCTCCCCATCACAGGTATGTTACAACCACCAGCTGTCTCCACATCACAGGTATGTGACAGCCACCAGCTCTCTCTGCATCACAAGTATGTGACAGCCCCAACTCTCTCCTCATCACAAGTATTTGACAGGCCCCAGCTGTCTCCACATCACAGGTATGTGACTGCCCCCAGCTGTCTCCCCATTTCTGTATGTGACAGCCCCCAGCTGTCTCCACATCACAGGTATGGGGCAACCCCAAGCTCTCTCCCCATCAGAGGCGTTTGAGAGTCCCCAGCTGTCTCAGCATTACAAGTATGTGACAATCCCCAACTCTCTACCCATCACAGGTGTGTGACAGCCCCCAGCTCTTTCCCCATCACAGGTGAGTGATAGCCCCCAGCACTCTCCCCATCACAGGTATGTGAGAGCCCCCAGCTGTCTCCACATCACAGGTATGTGACAGCTCCCAACTCTCTCCCCATCACAGGTATATTACAGCCACAAGCTGTCTCCACATCACAGGTATGGGCCAGCCACCAGCTCTAGCTGCATCACAGGTATGTGACAGCCCCCAGTTCTCTCCCCATCATAGGTGCTTGACAGTGCCCAGCTCTCTCCCCATCACAGGTGTGTGACAGACCCCAGCTCTCTCCCCATCACAGGTATGTGAGAGCCCCCAGCTGTCTCCATATCACAAGTATGTGACAGCAACTACCTTACTCCGCATCACAGGTATGTGACTGGCCCCAGCACTCTCCCCATCAGAAGTGTTTGACAGTCCCCATCTCATTCCCCTTCACAAGTGAGTGAGAGGCCCAAGCTCCCTTCCCATCACAGGTGTGTGACATCCCCCAGCTCTCTCCCCATCCCCGGTGAGTGACAGCCCCAAGCTCTCTCCCAATCACAGCAGTGTGACAGCCCCCAGCTCTCTTAGAATTACAATTAAGTGACAATCCCCATCTCTCTCCCCATCACAGGTGTGTGACATCCCCCAGCTCTCTCCCCATCACCAGTGAGTTACATCCCCCAGCTCTCTCCCCATCACTGGTATGTGACAGCCCCCAGCTGTTCCCGCATCAGAGGTGCCTGACAAACCCCAAGTCTCTCCCCATCAAGGTATGTGAGAACCCCCAGCTGTTGCCACATCATAGGTATGTGACAACGCCAAGCTCTCTCCTCATCACAGGTGTGTGACCATCCCCAGCTGTCTCCATATTACAGGTGCGTGAAAGCCCCCAGCTCTTTCCCCTTCACAGGTGGGTGACAGCCCCCAGCTCTCGCCCCATCACAGTTGATTCACAGCCCCCATCTCTCTCCCCATCACAAGTGAGTGACAGCCCCCAGCTCTCTCCCCATCACAGGTGTGTGAATGACCCCAGCTGTCTCCATATCACAGGTGCGTGAAAGCCCCCAGCTCTCTCCCTTTCACAGGTGGGTGACGGCCCCTAGCTATCGCTCCAACACATGTATGTGACAGCCCCCATCTCTCTCCCCATCACAAGTGAGGGACAGCCCCCAGCTCTCTCCCCATCACAGGTGTGTGACAGCCACCAGCTCTCTCCCCATCACAGGTGAGTGACAATGCCCAGCTCTCTCCCATTCACAGGTGTGTGACAGCCACCAGCTCTCTCCCCATCACAGGTGAGTGACAGCCCCCAGCTCTCTCCCCATCACAGGTATCTGAGAGCCCCCAGCTGTCTCCGCATCACAGGAGCCTAACAGTCCCCAACTCTTTCCCCATCACAGCTATGTCACAACGCCCATTGTCTCCACATCACAGGTATGTGACAACCAATAGGTGTCTACGCATCACAGGTATGTGTGAACCCCAGCTCTCTCCCCATCACAGGTGTGCGACAGATCCCAGCTCTCTCCCCATCACAGGTGAGTGATAGACCCCAGCTTTCGCCCCATCACAGGTACGTGACAGCGCCCACCTGATTCCGCATCACAGGAGCCTGACAGCCCCCAACTTTCTCCCCTTCACAGGTATGTGTCAACCCCCAGCTGTCTCCACATCACAGGTATGTGAAACACACCAGCTGTCTCCGCATCACAGGTATCTGACAGCCCACAGGTGTCTCCCCATCACAGGTGTGTGACATCCCACAGCTCTCTCCCCATCACCGGTGAGTTACAGCCCCCAGCTCTCTCCCCATCACAGGTATGTGACAGCCCACAGCTGTCTCCTCATCACAGGTGCATGACAAACCCCAAGTCTCGCCCCATCACAGGTATGTGACAGCCCCCAGCTTTCTCCACATCACAGGTATGTGACAACGCCAAGCTCTCTCCTCGTCACAGGTGTGTGACCATCCCCAGCTGTCTCCATATCACAGGTGCGAGAAAGCCCCAGCTCTTTTCCCTTCACAGGTGGATGACAGCCCCCAGCTCTCGCCCCATCACAGTTGATTGACAGCCCCCATCTCTCTCCCCATCACAAGTGAGTGACAGCCCCCAGCTCTCTCCCCATCACAGGTGTGTGAATGACCCCAGCTGTCTCCATATCACAGGTGCGTGAAAGCCCCCAGCTCTCTCCCTTTCACAGGTGGGTGACGGCCCCTAGCTATCGCTCCAACACATGTATGTGACAGCCCCCATCTCTCTCCCCATCACAAGTGAGTGACAGCCCCCAGCTCTCTCCCCATCACAGGTGTGTGACCGTCCCCAGGTGTCTCCAAATCACAGGTGAGTGACAATGCCCAGCTCTCTCCCATTCACAGGTGTGTGACAGCCACCAGCTCTCTCCCCATCACAGGTGTGTGACATCCCACAGCTCTCTCCCCATCACCGGTGAGTTACAGCCCCCAGCTCTCTCCCCATCACAGGTATGTGACAGCCCACAGCTGTCTCCGCATCACAGGTGCATGACAAACCCCAAGTCTCGCCCCATCACAGGTATGTGACAGCCCCCAGCTGTCTCCACATCACAGGTATGTGACAACGCCAAGCTCTCTCCTCGTCACAGGTGTGTGACCATCCCCAGCTGTCTCCATATCACAGGTGCGAGAAAGCCCCAGCTCTTTTCCCTTCACAGGTGGATGACAGCCCCCAGCTCTCGCCCCATCACAGTTGATTGACAGCCCCCATCTCTCTCCCCATCACAAGTGAGTGACAGCCACCAGCTCTCACCCCATCACAGCTGTGTGACCGTCCCCAGCTGTCTCTATATCACAGGTGCGTGACAGCCGCCTACTCTCTCCCCATCACAGGTATGTCACAGCCCCCAGCTGTCTCCCCATTATAGGTATGTGATAGACCACAGCTGTCTCTATATCACAGGTATGTGACAAACCCAAGCTCTCTCCCCATCATAGGTGTTTGACCGTCCCCAGCTGTCTCCATATCACAGGTGAGTGACAACGCCCTGCTCTCTCCCCTTCACAGGTGGATGACAGCCCCCAGCTCTCTCCCCATCACAGGTGAGAGACAGCCCCCATCTCTCTCCTCATTACAGGTGAGTGACAGCCCCCAGCTCTCTCCCCATCACAGGTGAGTGGCGGCCCCCAGCTCTACCCGTCACAGTTATGTGACAGCCCCCAGCTGTCTCAGCGTCACAGGTATGTGACAGTCCCCATCTCTCTCCCCATCAAAGCTGTGTGACAGACCCCAGCTCTCTCCACATCATAGGTGAGTGACAGACCCCAGCTCTCTCCCAATCACAGGTATGTGACAACTCCCAGCTGTCTCCACATCACAGATGCCTGACAGCACCCAACTTTCTCCCCATCACAAGTATGTGTTACCCCTTAGCTGTCTCCACATCAGAGGTATGTGAAAGACACCAGCTGTCTCCGCATCACAGGTATGTGACAGTCCCCATCTCTCTCCCCATCACAGGTGTGTGACAGCCAGAAGCTGTCCCCCCATCACAGGTGAGTGACGGCCCCCAGCCCTCTCCCAATTACAGGTATATGATAGCCCCCAGCTGTCTCCACATCACAGGTATGTGACAACGCCAAGCTCTCTCTCCATCACAGGTATGTGACCATCCCCAGTTGTCTCCATATCACAGGTGCGTGAAAGCCCCTAGCTCTCTCCCCTTCACAGGTGGGTGACAGCCCCAAGCTCTCTCCTGAACACAGGTGAGTGACAGCCCCCAGCTCTCTCCCCATCACAGGTATGTGACAGCCCCCACCTGTCTCCACATCACAGCTATGTGACAGCCCCCAGCTCTCTCCCCATCACAGGTATGTGACAGCCCACAGCTCTCTCCCAATCACAGGCGAGTGACAGACCCCGGCTCTCTCCCCATCACAGGTATGTTACAACCACCAGCTGTCTCCACATCACAGGTATGTGACAGCCACCAGCTCTCTCTGCATCACAAGTATGTGACAGCCCCAACTCTCTCCTCATCACAAGTATTTGACAGGCCCCAGCTGTCTCCACATCACAGGTATGTGACTGCCCCCAGCTGTCTCCCCATTTCTGTATGTGACAGCCCCCAGCTGTCTCCACATCACAGGTATGGGGCAACCCCAAGCTCTCTCCCCATCAGAGGCGTTTGAGAGTCCCCAGCTGTCTCAGCATTACAAGTATGTGACAATCCCCAACTCTCTACCCATCACAGGTGTGTGACAGCCCCCAGCTCTTTCCCCATCACAGGTGAGTGATAGCCCCCAGCACTCTCCCCATCACAGGTATGTGAGAGCCCCCAGCTGTCTCCACATCACAGGTATGTGACAGCTCCCAACTCTCTCCCCATCACAGGTATATTACAGCCACAAGCTGTCTCCACATCACAGGTATGGGCCAGCCACCAGCTCTAGCTGCATCACAGGTATGTGACAGCCCCCAGTTCTCTCCCCATCATAGGTGCTTGACAGTGCCCAGCTCTCTCCCCATCACAGGTGTGTGACAGACCCCAGCTCTCTCCCCATCACAGGTATGTGAGAGCCCCCAGCTGTCTCCATATCACAAGTATGTGACAGCAACTACCTTACTCCGCATCACAGGTATGTGACTGGCCCCAGCACTCTCCCCATCAGAAGTGTTTGACAGTCCCCATCTCATTCCCCTTCACAAGTGAGTGAGAGGCCCAAGCTCCCTTCCCATCACAGGTGTGTGACATCCCCCAGCTCTCTCCCCATCCCCGGTGAGTGACAGCCCCAAGCTCTCTCCCAATCACAGCAGTGTGACAGCCCCCAGCTCTCTTAGAATTACAATTAAGTGACAATCCCCATCTCTCTCCCCATCACAGGTGTGTGACAACCCCAAGGTCTCTCCCCATCACAGGTGTGTGACATCCCCCAGCTCTCTCCCCATCACCAGTGAGTTACGTCCCCCAGCTCTCTCCCCATCACTGGTATGTGACAGCCCCCAGCTGTTCCCGCATCAGAGGTGCCTGACAAACCCCAAGTCTCTCCCCATCAAGGTATGTGAGAACCCCCAGCTGTCGCCACATCATAGGTATGTGACAACGCCAAGCTCTCTCCTCATCACAGGTGTGTGACCATCCCCAGCTGTCTCCATATTACAGGTGCGTGAAAGCCCCCAGCTCTTTCCCCTTCACAGGTGGGTGACAGCCCCCAGCTCTCGCCCCATCACAGTTGATTCACAGCCCCCAGCTCTCGCCCCATCACAGTTGATTCACAGTCCCCAGCTCTCTCCCCATCACAGGTGTGTGAATGACCCCAGCTGTCTCCATATCACAGGTGCGTGAAAGCCCCCAGCTCTCTCCCTTTCACAGGTGGGTGACGGCCCCTAGCTATCGCTCCAACACATGTATGTGACAGCCCCCATCTCTCTCCCCATCACAAGTGAGTGACAGCCCCCAGCTCTCTCCCCATCACAGGTGTGTGACCGTCCCCAGGTGTCTCCAAATCACAGGTGAGTGACAATGCCCAGCTCTCTCCCATTCACAGGTGTGTGACAGCCACCAGCTCTCTCCCCATCACAGGTGAGTGACAGCCCCCAGCTCTCTCCCCATCACAGGTATCTGAGAGCCCCCAGCTGTCTCCGCATCACAGGAGCCTAACAGCCCCCAACTCTTTCCCCATCACAGCTATGTCACAACGCCCATTGTCTCCACATCACAGGGATGTGACAACCAATAGGTGTCTACGCATCACAGGTATGTGTGAGCCCCAGCTCTCTCCCCATCACAGGTGTGCGACAGATCCCAGCTCTCTCCCCATCACAGGTGAGTGATAGACCCCAGCTTTCACCCCATCACAGGTACGTGACAGCGCCCACCTGATTCCGCATCACAGGAGCCTGACAGCCCCCAACTTTCTCCCCTTCACAGGTATGTGTCAACCCCCAGCTGTCTCCACATCACAGGTATGTGAAACACACCAGCTGTCTCCGCATCACAGGTATCTGACAGCCCACAGGTGTCTCCCCATCACAGGTGTTTGACAGTCCCCATCTCTTTCCCCATCACAGGTGTGTGACAGACCCCAGCTCTCTCCCCATTTCAGGTGAACAAGAGATCCCAGCTCTCTCCTCATCACAGGTATATGAGAGACCCCATCTTTCTCCGCATCACAGGATCCTAACAGCCCCCAACTCTCTCCCCATCACAGGTATGTCACAACCCCCATTGTCTCCACATCACAGGGATGTGACAACCACTAGCTGTCTCTGCATCATAGGTATGTGTGAGCACCCAGCTCTCTCCCCATCCCCGGTGAGTGACAGCCCCCAGCTGTCCCCCAATCACAGCAGTGTGACAGCCCCCATCTGTCTTAGCATTACAAGTAAGTGACAATCCCCATCTCTCTCCCCATCACATGTGTGTGACAACCCCAAGCTCTCTCCCCATCACAGGTGTGTGACATCCCACAGCTCTCTCCCCATCACCGGTGAGTTACAGCCCCCAGCTCTCTCCGCATCACAGGTATGTGACAGCACACAGCTCTCTCCGCATCACAGGTGCATGACAAACCCCAAGTCTCGCCCCATCACAGGTATGTGACAGCCCCCAGCTGTCTCCACATCACAGGTATGTGACAACGCCAAGCTCTCTCCTCGTCACAGGTGCGTGACCATCCCCAGCTGTCTCCATATCACAGGTGCGAGAAAGCCCCAGCTCTTTTCCCTTCACAGGTGGATGACAGCCCCCAGCTCTCGCCCCATCACAGTTGATTGACAGCCCCCATCTCTCTCCCCATCACAAGTGAGTGACAGCCACCAGCTCTCACCCCATCACAGCTGTGTGACCGTCCCCAGCTGTCTCTATATCACAGGTGCGTGACAGCCGCCTACTCTCTCCCCATCACAGGTATGTCACAGCCCCCAGCTGTCTCCCCATTATAGGTATGTGATAGACCACAGCTGTCTCTATATCACAGGTATGTGACAAACCCAAGCTCTCTCCCCATCATAGGTGTTTGACCGTCCCCAGCTGTCTCCATATCACAGGTGAGTGACAACGCCCTGCTCTCTCCCCTTCACAGGTGGATGACAGCCCCCAGCTCTCTCCCCATCACAGGTGAGAGACAGCCCCCATCTCTCTCCTCATTACAGGTGAGTGACAGCCCCCAGCTCTCTCCCCATCACAGGTGAGTGGCGGCCCCCAGCTCTACCCGTCACAGTTATGTGACAGCCCCCAGCTGTCTCAGCGTCACAGGTATGTGACAGTCCCCATCTCTCTCCCCATCAAAGCTGTGTGACAGACCCCAGCTCTCTCCACATCATAGGTGAGTGACAGACCCCAGCGCTCTCCCAATCACAGGTATGTGACAACTCCCAGCTGTCTCCACATCACAGATGCCTGACAGCACCCAACTTTCTCCCCATCACAAGTATGAGTTACACCTTTGCTGATTCCACATCAGAGGTATGTGAAAGAAACCAGCTGTCTCCGCATCACAGGTATGTGACAGTCCCCATCTCTCTCCCCATCACAGGTGTGTGACAGTCAGAAGCTGTCCCCCCATCACAGGTGAGTGACGGCCCCCAGCCCTCTCCCAATTACAGGTATATGATAGCCCCCAGCAGTCTCCACATCACAGGTATGTGACAACGCCAAGCTCTCTCCCCATCACAGGTATGTGACCGTCCCCAGTTGTCTCCATATCACAGGTGCGTGAAAGCCCCTAGCTCTCTCCCCTTCACAGGTGGGTGACAGCCCCAAGCTCTCTCCTGAACACAGGTGAGTGACAGCCCCCAGCTCTCTCCCCATCACAGGTATGTGACAGCCCCCACCTGTTTCCACATCACAGGTATGTGACAGCCCCCAGCTCTCTCCCCATCACAGGTATGTGACAGCCCACAGCTCTCTCCCAATCACAGGCGAGTGACAGACCCCGGCTCTCTCCCCATCACAGGTATGTTACAACCACCAGCTGTCTCCACATCACAGGTATGTGACAGCCACCAGCTCTCCCTGCATCACAAGTATGTGACAGCCCCCAACTCTCTCCTCATCACAAGTATTTGACAGGCCCCAGCTGTCTCCACATCACAGGTATGTGACTGCCCCCAGCTGTCTCCCCATTTATGTATGTGACAGCCCCCAGCTGTCTCCACATCACAGGTATGGGGCAACCCCAAACTCTCTCCCCATCAGAGGCGTTTGAGAGTCCCCAGCTGTCTCAGCATTACAAGTATGTGACAATCCCCAACTCTCTACCCATCACAGGTGTGTGACAGCCCCCAGCTCTTTTCCCATCACAGGTGAGTGATAGCCCCCAGCACTCTCCCCATCACAGGTATGTGAGAGCCCCCAGCTGTCTCCACATCACAGGTATGTGACAGCTCCCAACTCTCTCCCCATCACAGGTATATTACAGCCACAAGCTGTCTCCACATCACAGGTATGGGCCAGCCACCAGCTCTAGCTGCATCACAGGTATGTGACAGCCCCCAGTTCTCTCCTCATCATAGGTGCTTGACAGTGCCCAGCTCTCTCCCCATCACAGGTGTGTGACAGCCAGAAGCTGTCCCCCCATCACAGGTGAGTGACGGCCCCCAGCCCTCTCCCAATTACAGGTATATGTTAGCCCCCAGCAGTCTCCACATCACAGGTATGTGACAACGCCAAGCTCTCTGCCCATCACAGGTATGTGACCGTCCCCAGTTGTCTCCATATCACAGGTGCGTGAAAGCCCCTAGCTCTCTCCCCTTCACAGGTGGGTGACAGCCCCAAGCTCTCTCCTGAACACAGGTGAGTGACAGCCCCCAGCTCTCTCCCCATCACAGGTATGTGACAGCCCCCACCTGTCTCCACATCACAGGTATGTGACAGCCCCCAGCTCTCTCCCCATCACAGGTGTGTGACAGCCAGAACCTGTCCCCCCATCACAGGTGAGTGACGGCCCCCAGCCCTCTCCCAATTACAGGTATATGATAGCCCCCAGCAGTTTCCACATCACAGGTATGTGACAACGCCAAGCTCTCTGCCCATCACAGGTATGTGACCGTCCCCAGGTGTCTCCATATCACAGGTGCGTGAAAGCCCCTAGCTCTCTCCCCTTCACAGGTGGGTGACAGCCCCAAGCTCTCTCCTGAACACAGGTGAGTGACAGCCCCCAGCTCTCTCCCCATCACAGGTATGTGACAGCCCCCACCTGTCTCCACATCTCAGGTATGTGACAGCCCCCAGCTCTCTCCCCATCACAGGTATGTGACAGCCCACAGCTCTCTCCCAATCACAGGCGAGTGACATACACCGGCTCTCTCCCCATCACAGGTATGTTACAACCACCAGCTGTCTCCACATCACAGGTATGTGACAGCCACCAGCTCTCTCTGCATCACAAGTATGTGACAGCCCCCAGTTCTCTCCCCATCATAGGTGCTTGACAGTGCCCAGCTCTCTCCCCATCACAGGTGTGTGACAGACCCCAGCTCTCTCCCCATCACAGGTATGTGAGAGCCCCCAGCTGTCTCCATACCACAAGTATGTGACAGCAACTACCTTACTCCGCATCACAGGTATGTGACTGGCCCCAGCACTCTCCCCATCAGAAGTGTTTGACAGTCCCCATCTCATTCCCCTTCACAAGTGAGTGAGAGGCCCAAGCTCCCTTCCCATCACAGGTGTGTGACAGCCCCCAGCTCTCTCCCAATCACAGCAGTGTGACAGCCCCCAGCTCTCTTAGAATTACAATTAAGTGACAATCCCCATCTGTCTCCCCATCACAGGTGTGTGACAACCCCAAGGTCTCTCCCCATCACAGGTGTGTGACATCCCCCAGCTCTCTCCCCATCACCAGTGAGTTACGTCCCCCAGCTCTCGCCCCATCACAGTTGATTCACAGCGCCCATCTCTCTCCCCATCACAAGTGAGTGACAGCCCCCAGCTCTCTCCCCATCACAGGTGTGTGAATGACCCCAGCTGTCTCCATATCACAGGTGCGTGAAAGCCCCCAGCTCTCTCCCTTTCACAGGTGGGTGACGGCCCCTAGCTATCGCTCCAACACATGTATGTGACAGCCCCCATCTCTCTCCCCATCACAAGTGAGTGACAGCCCCCAGCTCTCTCCCCATCACAGGTGTGTGACCGTCCCCAGGTGTCTCCAAATCACAGGTGAGTGACAATGCCCAGCTCTCTCCCATTCACAGGTGTGTGACAGCCACCAGCTCTCTCCCCATCACAGGTGAGTGACAGCCCCCAGCTCTCTCCCCATCACAGGTATCTGAGAGCCCCCAGCTGTCTCCGCATCACAGGAGCCTAACAGCCCCCAACTCTTTCCCCATCACAGCTATGTCACAACGCCCATTGTCTCCACATCACAGGGATGTGACAACCAATAGGTGTCTACGCATCACAGGTATGTGTGAGCCCCAGCTCTCTCCCCATCACAGGTGTGCGACAGATCCCAGCTCTCTCCCCATCACAGGTGAGTGATAGACCCCAGCTTTCGCCCCATCACAGGTACGTGACAGCGCCCACCTGATTCCGCATCACAGGAGCCTGACAGCCCCCAACTTTCTCCCCTTCACAGGTATGTGTCAACCCCCAGCTGTCTCCACATCACAGGTATGTGAAACACACCAGCTGTCTCCGCATCACAGGTATCTGACAGCCCACAGGTGTCTCCCCATCACAGGTGTTTGACAGTCCCCATCTCTTTCCCCATCACAGGTGTGTGACAGACCCCAGCTCTCTCCCCATTTCAGGTGAACAAGAGATCCCAGCTCTCTCCTCATCACAGGTATATGAGAGACCCCATCTTTCTCCGCATCACAGGATCCTAACAGCCCCCAACTCTCTCCCCATCACAGGTATGTCACAACCCCCATTGTCTCCACATCACAGGGATGTGACAACCACTAGCTGTCTCTGCATCATAGGTATGTGTGAGCACCCAGCTCTCTCCCCATCCCCGGTGAGTGACAGCCCCCAGCTGTCCCCCAATCACAGCAGTGTGACAGCCCCCATCTGTCTTAGCATTACAAGTAAGTGACAATCCCCATCTCTCTCCCCATCACAGGTGTGTGACAACCCCAAGCTCTCTCCCCATCACAGGTGTGTGACATCCCACAGCTCTCTCCCCATCACCGGTGAGTTACAGCCCCCAGCTCTCTCCCCATCACAGGTATGTGACAGCCCCCAGCTGTCTCCGCATCACAGGTGCATGACAAACCCCAAGTCTCGCCCCATCACAGGTATGTGACAGCCCCCAGCTGTCTCCACATCACAGGTATGTGACAACGCCAAGCTCTCTCCTCGTCACAGGTGTGTGACCATCCCCAGCTGTCTCCATATCACAGGTGCGAGAAAGCCCCAGCTCTTTTCCCTTCACAGGTGGATGACAGCCCCCAGCTCTCGCCCCATCACAGTTGATTGACAGCCCCCATCTCTCTCCCCATCACAAGTGAGTGACAGCCACCAGCTCTCACCCCATCACAGCTGTGTGACCGTCCCCAGCTGTCTCTATATCACAGGTGCGTGACAGCCGCCTACTCTCTCCCCATCACAGGTATGTCACAGCCCCCAGCTGTCTCCCCATTATAGGTATGTGATAGACCACAGCTGTCTCTATATCACAGGTATGTGACAAACCCAAGCTCTCTCCCCATCATAGGTGTTTGACCGTCCCCAGCTGTCTCCATATCACAGGTGAGTGACAACGCCCTGCTCTCTCCCCTTCACAGGTGGATGACAGCCCCCAGCTCTCTCCCCATCACAGGTGAGAGACAGCCCCCATCTCTCTCCTCATTACAGGTGAGTGACAGCCCCCAGCTCTCTCCCCATCACAGGTGAGTGGCGGCCCCCAGCTCTACCCGTCACAGTTATGTGACAGCCCCCAGCTGTCTCAGCGTCACAGGTATGTGACAGTCCCCATCTCTCTCCCCATCAAAGCTGTGTGACAGACCCCAGCTCTCTCCACATCATAGGTGAGTGACAGACCCCAGCTCTCTCCCAATCACAGGTATGTGACAACTCCCAGCTGTCTCCACATCACAGATGCCTGACAGCACCCAACTTTCTCCCCATCACAAGTATGTGTTACCCCTTAGCTGTCTCCACATCAGAGGTATGTGAAAGACACCAGCTGTCTCCGCATCACAGGTATGTGACAGTCCCCATCTCTCTCCCCATCACAGGTGTGTGACAGCCAGAAGCTCTCCCCCCATCACAGGTGAGTGACGGCCCCCAGCCCTCTCCCAATTACAGGTATATGATAGCCCCCAGCAGTCTCCACATCACAGGTATGTGACAACGCCAAGCTCTCTCCCCATCACAGGTATGTGACCGTCCCCAGTTGTCTCCATATCACAGGTGCGTGAAAGACCCTAGCTCTCTCCCCTTCACAGGTGGGTGACAGCCCCAAGCTCTCTCCTGAACACAGGTGAGTGACAGCCCCCAGCTCTCTCCCCATCACAGGTATGTGACAGCCCCCACCTGTCTCCACATCACAGGTATGTGACAGCCCCCAGCTCTCTCCCCATCACAGGTGTGTGACAGCCAGAACCTGTCCCCCCATCACAGGTGAGTGACGGCCCCCAGCCCTCTCCCAATTACAGGTATATGATAGCCCCCAGCAGTCTCCACATCACAGGTATGTGACAACGCCAAGCTCTCTCTCCATCACAGGTATGTGACCGTCCCCAGTTGTCTCCATATCACAGGTGCGTGAAAGCCCCTAGCTCTCTCCCCTTCACAGGTGGGTGACAGCCCCAAGCTCTCTCCTGAACACAGGTGAGTGACAGCCCCCAGCTCTCTCCCCATCACAGGTATGTGACAGCCCCCACCTGTCTCCACATCTCAGGTATGTGACAGCCCCCAGCTCTCTCCCCATCACAGGTATGTGACAGCCCACAGCTCTCTCCCAATCACAGGCGAGTGACAGACCCCGGCTCTCTCCCCATCACAGGTATGTTACAACCACCAGCTGTCTCCACATCACAGGTATGTGACAGCCACCAGCTCTCTCTGCATCACAAGTATGTGACAGCCCCAACTCTCTCCTCATCACAAGTATTTGACAGGCCCCAGCTGTCTCCACATCACAGGTATGTGACTGCCCCCAGCTGTCTCCCCATTTCTGTATGTGACAGCCCCCAGCTGTCTCCACATCACAGGTATGGGGCAACCCCAAGCTCTCTCCCCATCAGAGGCGTTTGAGAGTCCCCAGCTGTCTCAGCATTACAAGTATGTGACAATCCCCAACTCTCTACCCATCACAGGTGTGTGACAGCCCCCAGCTCTTTCCCCATCACAGGTGAGTGATAGCCCCCAGCACTCTCCCCATCACAGGTATGTGAGAGCCCCCAGCTGTCTCCACATCACAGGTATGTGACAGCTCCCAACTCTCTCCCCATCACAGGTATATTACAGCCACAAGCTGTCTCCACATCACAGGTATGGGCCAGCCACCAGCTCTAGCTGCATCACAGGTATGTGACAGCCCCCAGTTCTCTCCCCATCATAGGTGCTTGACAGTGCCCAGCTCTCTCCCCATCACAGGTGTGTGACAGACCCCAGCTCTCTCCCCATCACAGGTATGTGAGAGCCCCCAGCTGTCTCCATATCACAAGTATGTGACAGCAACTACCTTACTCCGCATCACAGGTATGTGACTGGCCCCAGCACTCTCCCCATCAGAAGTGTTTGACAGTCCCCATCTCATTCCCCTTCACAAGTGAGTGAGAGGCCCAAGCTCCCTTCCCATCACAGGTGTGTGACATCCCCCAGCTCTCTCCCCATCCCCGGTGAGTGACAGCCCCAAGCTCTCTCCCAATCACAGCAGTGTGACAGCCCCCAGCTCTCTTAGAATTACAATTAAGTGACAATCCCCATCTCTCTCCCCATCACAGGTGTGTGACATCCCCCAGCTCTCTCCCCATCACCAGTGAGTTACATCCCCCAGCTCTCTCCCCATCACTGGTATGTGACAGCCCCCAGCTGTTCCCGCATCAGAGGTGCCTGACAAACCCCAAGTCTCTCCCCATCAAGGTATGTGAGAACCCCCAGCTGTTGCCACATCATAGGTATGTGACAACGCCAAGCTCTCTCCTCATCACAGGTGTGTGACCATCCCCAGCTGTCTCCATATTACAGGTGCGTGAAAGCCCCCAGCTCTTTCCCCTTCACAGGTGGGTGACAGCCCCCAGCTCTCGCCCCATCACAGTTGATTCACAGCCCCCATCTCTCTCCCCATCACAAGTGAGTGACAGCCCCCAGCTCTCTCCCCATCACAGGTGTGTGAATGACCCCAGCTGTCTCCATATCACAGGTGCGTGAAAGCCCCCAGCTCTCTCCCTTTCACAGGTGGGTGACGGCCCCTAGCTATCGCTCCAACACATGTATGTGACAGCCCCCATCTCTCTCCCCATCACAAGTGAGGGACAGCCCCCAGCTCTCTCCCCATCACAGGTGTGTGACAGCCACCAGCTCTCTCCCCATCACAGGTGAGTGACAATGCCCAGCTCTCTCCCATTCACAGGTGTGTGACAGCCACCAGCTCTCTCCCCATCACAGGTGAGTGACAGCCCCCAGCTCTCTCCCCATCACAGGTATCTGAGAGCCCCCAGCTGTCTCCGCATCACAGGAGCCTAACAGTCCCCAACTCTTTCCCCATCACAGCTATGTCACAACGCCCATTGTCTCCACATCACAGGTATGTGACAACCAATAGGTGTCTACGCATCACAGGTATGTGTGAACCCCAGCTCTCTCCCCATCACAGGTGTGCGACAGATCCCAGCTCTCTCCCCATCACAGGTGAGTGATAGACCCCAGCTTTCGCCCCATCACAGGTACGTGACAGCGCCCACCTGATTCCGCATCACAGGAGCCTGACAGCCCCCAACTTTCTCCCCTTCACAGGTATGTGTCAACCCCCAGCTGTCTCCACATCACAGGTATGTGAAACACACCAGCTGTCTCCGCATCACAGGTATCTGACAGCCCACAGGTGTCTCCCCATCACAGGTGTGTGACATCCCACAGCTCTCTCCCCATCACCGGTGAGTTACAGCCCCCAGCTCTCTCCCCATCACAGGTATGTGACAGCCCACAGCTGTCTCCTCATCACAGGTGCATGACAAACCCCAAGTCTCGCCCCATCACAGGTATGTGACAGCCCCCAGCTTTCTCCACATCACAGGTATGTGACAACGCCAAGCTCTCTCCTCGTCACAGGTGTGTGACCATCCCCAGCTGTCTCCATATCACAGGTGCGAGAAAGCCCCAGCTCTTTTCCCTTCACAGGTGGATGACAGCCCCCAGCTCTCGCCCCATCACAGTTGATTGACAGCCCCCATCTCTCTCCCCATCACAAGTGAGTGACAGCCCCCAGCTCTCTCCCCATCACAGGTGTGTGAATGACCCCAGCTGTCTCCATATCACAGGTGCGTGAAAGCCCCCAGCTCTCTCCCTTTCACAGGTGGGTGACGGCCCCTAGCTATCGCTCCAACACATGTATGTGACAGCCCCCATCTCTCTCCCCATCACAAGTGAGTGACAGCCCCCAGCTCTCTCCCCATCACAGGTGTGTGACCGTCCCCAGGTGTCTCCAAATCACAGGTGAGTGACAATGCCCAGCTCTCTCCCATTCACAGGTGTGTGACAGCCACCAGCTCTCTCCCCATCACAGGTGTGTGACATCCCACAGCTCTCTCCCCATCACCGGTGAGTTACAGCCCCCAGCTCTCTCCCCATCACAGGTATGTGACAGCCCACAGCTGTCTCCGCATCACAGGTGCATGACAAACCCCAAGTCTCGCCCCATCACAGGTATGTGACAGCCCCCAGCTGTCTCCACATCACAGGTATGTGACAACGCCAAGCTCTCTCCTCGTCACAGGTGTGTGACCATCCCCAGCTGTCTCCATATCACAGGTGCGAGAAAGCCCCAGCTCTTTTCCCTTCACAGGTGGATGACAGCCCCCAGCTCTCGCCCCATCACAGTTGATTGACAGCCCCCATCTCTCTCCCCATCACAAGTGAGTGACAGCCACCAGCTCTCACCCCATCACAGCTGTGTGACCGTCCCCAGCTGTCTCTATATCACAGGTGCGTGACAGCCGCCTACTCTCTCCCCATCACAGGTATGTCACAGCCCCCAGCTGTCTCCCCATTATAGGTATGTGATAGACCACAGCTGTCTCTATATCACAGGTATGTGACAAACCCAAGCTCTCTCCCCATCATAGGTGTTTGACCGTCCCCAGCTGTCTCCATATCACAGGTGAGTGACAACGCCCTGCTCTCTCCCCTTCACAGGTGGATGACAGCCCCCAGCTCTCTCCCCATCACAGGTGAGAGACAGCCCCCATCTCTCTCCTCATTACAGGTGAGTGACAGCCCCCAGCTCTCTCCCCATCACAGGTGAGTGGCGGCCCCCAGCTCTACCCGTCACAGTTATGTGACAGCCCCCAGCTGTCTCAGCGTCACAGGTATGTGACAGTCCCCATCTCTCTCCCCATCAAAGCTGTGTGACAGACCCCAGCTCTCTCCACATCATAGGTGAGTGACAGACCCCAGCTCTCTCCCAATCACAGGTATGTGACAACTCCCAGCTGTCTCCACATCACAGATGCCTGACAGCACCCAACTTTCTCCCCATCACAAGTATGTGTTACCCCTTAGCTGTCTCCACATCAGAGGTATGTGAAAGACACCAGCTGTCTCCGCATCACAGGTATGTGACAGTCCCCATCTCTCTCCCCATCACAGGTGTGTGACAGCCAGAAGCTGTCCCCCCATCACAGGTGAGTGACGGCCCCCAGCCCTCTCCCAATTACAGGTATATGATAGCCCCCAGCTGTCTCCACATCACAGGTATGTGACAACGCCAAGCTCTCTCTCCATCACAGGTATGTGACCGTCCCCAGTTGTCTCCATATCACAGGTGCGTGAAAGCCCCTAGCTCTCTCCCCTTCACAGGTGGGTGACAGCCCCAAGCTCTCTCCTGAACACAGGTGAGTGACAGCCCCCAGCTCTCTCCCCATCACAGGTATGTGACATCCCCCACCTGTCTCCACATCACAGCTATGTGACAGCCCCCAGCTCTCTCCCCATCACAGGTATGTGACAGCCCACAGCTCTCTCCCAATCACAGGCGAGTGACAGACCCCGGCTCTCTCCCCATCACAGGTATGTTACAACCACCAGCTGTCTCCACATCACAGGTATGTGACAGCCACCAGCTCTCTCTGCATCACAAGTATGTGACAGCCCCAACTCTCTCCTCATCACAAGTATTTGACAGGCCCCAGCTGTCTCCACATCACAGGTATGTGACTGCCCCCAGCTGTCTCCCCATTTCTGTATGTGACAGCCCCCAGCTGTCTCCACATCACAGGTATGGGGCAACCCCAAGCTCTCTCCCCATCAGAGGCGTTTGAGAGTCCCCAGCTGTCTCAGCATTACAAGTATGTGACAATCCCCAACTCTCTACCCATCACAGGTGTGTGACAGCCCCCAGCTCTTTCCCCATCACAGGTGAGTGATAGCCCCCAGCACTCTCCCCATCACAGGTATGTGAGAGCCCCCAGCTGTCTCCACATCACAGGTATGTGACAGCTCCCAACTCTCTCCCCATCACAGGTATATTACAGCCACAAGCTGTCTCCACATCACAGGTATGGGCCAGCCACCAGCTCTAGCTGCATCACAGGTATGTGACAGCCCCCAGTTCTCTCCCCATCATAGGTGCTTGACAGTGCCCAGCTCTCTCCCCATCACAGGTGTGTGACAGACCCCAGCTCTCTCCCCATCACAGGTATGTGAGAGCCCCCAGCTGTCTCCATATCACAAGTATGTGACAGCAACTACCTTACTCCGCATCACAGGTATGTGACTGGCCCCAGCACTCTCCCCATCAGAAGTGTTTGACAGTCCCCATCTCATTCCCCTTCACAAGTGAGTGAGAGGCCCAAGCTCCCTTCCCATCACAGGTGTGTGACATCCCCCAGCTCTCTCCCCATCCCCGGTGAGTGACAGCCCCAAGCTCTCTCCCAATCACAGCAGTGTGACAGCCCCCAGCTCTCTTAGAATTACAATTAAGTGACAATCCCCATCTCTCTCCCCATCACAGGTGTGTGACAACCCCAAGGTCTCTCCCCATCACAGGTGTGTGACATCCCCCAGCTCTCTCCCCATCACCAGTGAGTTACGTCCCCCAGCTCTCTCCCCATCACTGGTATGTGACAGCCCCCAGCTGTTCCCGCATCAGAGGTGCCTGACAAACCCCAAGTCTCTCCCCATCAAGGTATGTGAGAACCCCCAGCTGTCGCCACATCATAGGTATGTGACAACGCCAAGCTCTCTCCTCATCACAGGTGTGTGACCATCCCCAGCTGTCTCCATATTACAGGTGCGTGAAAGCCCCCAGCTCTTTCCCCTTCACAGGTGGGTGACAGCCCCCAGCTCTCGCCCCATCACAGTTGATTCACAGCCCCCAGCTCTCGCCCCATCACAGTTGATTCACAGCCCCCAGCTCTCTCCCCATCACAGGTGTGTGAATGACCCCAGCTGTCTCCATATCACAGGTGCGTGAAAGCCCCCAGCTCTCTCCCTTTCACAGGTGGGTGACGGCCCCTAGCTATCGCTCCAACACATGTATGTGACAGCCCCCATCTCTCTCCCCATCACAAGTGAGTGACAGCCCCCAGCTCTCTCCCCATCACAGGTGTGTGACCGTCCCCAGGTGTCTCCAAATCACAGGTGAGTGACAATGCCCAGCTCTCTCCCATTCACAGGTGTGTGACAGCCACCAGCTCTCTCCCCATCACAGGTGAGTGACAGCCCCCAGCTCTCTCCCCATCACAGGTATCTGAGAGCCCCCAGCTGTCTCCGCATCACAGGAGCCTAACAGCCCCCAACTCTTTCCCCATCACAGCTATGTCACAACGCCCATTGTCTCCACATCACAGGGATGTGACAACCAATAGGTGTCTACGCATCACAGGTATGTGTGAGCCCCAGCTCTCTCCCCATCACAGGTGTGCGACAGATCCCAGCTCTCTCCCCATCACAGGTGAGTGATAGACCCCAGCTTTCACCCCATCAGAGGTACGTGACAGCGCCCACCTGATTCCGCATCACAGGAGCCTGACAGCCCCCAACTTTCTCCCCTTCACAGGTATGTGTCAACCCCCAGCTGTCTCCACATCACAGGTATGTGAAACACACCAGCTGTCTCCGCATCACAGGTATCTGACAGCCCACAGGTGTCTCCCCATCACAGGTGTTTGACAGTCCCCATCTCTTTCCCCATCACAGGTGTGTGACAGACCCCAGCTCTCTCCCCATTTCAGGTGAACAAGAGATCCCAGCTCTCTCCTCATCACAGGTATATGAGAGACCCCATCTTTCTCCGCATCACAGGATCCTAACAGCCCCCAACTCTCTCCCCATCACAGGTATGTCACAACCCCCATTGTCTCCACATCACAGGGATGTGACAACCACTAGCTGTCTCTGCATCATAGGTATGTGTGAGCACCCAGCTCTCTCCCCATCCCCGGTGAGTGACAGCCCCCAGCTGTCCCCCAATCACAGCAGTGTGACAGCCCCCATCTGTCTTAGCATTACAAGTAAGTGACAATCCCCATCTCTCTCCCCATCACAGGTGTGTGACAACCCCAAGCTCTCTCCCCATCACAGGTGTGTGACATCCCACAGCTCTCTCCCCATCACCGGTGAGTTACAGCCCCCAGCTCTCTCCGCATCACAGGTATGTGACAGCACACAGCTCTCTCCGCATCACAGGTGCATGACAAACCCCAAGTCTCGCCCCATCACAGGTATGTGACAGCCCCCAGCTGTCTCCACATCACAGGTATGTGACAACGCCAAGCTCTCTCCTCGTCACAGGTGCGTGACCATCCCCAGCTGTCTCCATATCACAGGTGCGAGAAAGCCCCAGCTCTTTTCCCTTCACAGGTGGATGACAGCCCCCAGCTCTCGCCCCATCACAGTTGATTGACAGCCCCCATCTCTCTCCCCATCACAAGTGAGTGACAGCCACCAGCTCTCACCCCATCACAGCTGTGTGACCGTCCCCAGCTGTCTCTATATCACAGGTGCGTGACAGCCGCCTACTCTCTCCCCATCACAGGTATGTCACAGCCCCCAGCTGTCTCCCCATTATAGGTATGTGATAGACCACAGCTGTCTCTATATCACAGGTATGTGACAAACCCAAGCTCTCTCCCCATCATAGGTGTTTGACCGTCCCCAGCTGTCTCCATATCACAGGTGAGTGACAACGCCCTGCTCTCTCCCCTTCACAGGTGGATGACAGCCCCCAGCTCTCTCCCCATCACAGGTGAGAGACAGCCCCCATCTCTCTCCTCATTACAGGTGAGTGACAGCCCCCAGCTCTCTCCCCATCACAGGTGAGTGGCGGCCCCCAGCTCTACCCGTCACAGTTATGTGACAGCCCCCAGCTGTCTCAGCGTCACAGGTATGTGACAGTCCCCATCTCTCTCCCCATCAAAGCTGTGTGACAGACCCCAGCTCTCTCCACATCATAGGTGAGTGACAGACCCCAGCGCTCTCCCAATCACAGGTATGTGACAACTCCCAGCTGTCTCCACATCACAGATGCCTGACAGCACCCAACTTTCTCCCCATCACAAGTATGAGTTACACCTTTGCTGATTCCACATCAGAGGTATGTGAAAGAAACCAGCTGTCTCCGCATCACAGGTATGTGACAGTCCCCATCTCTCTCCCCATCACAGGTGTGTGACAGTCAGAAGCTGTCCCCCCATCACAGGTGAGTGACGGCCCCCAGCCCTCTCCCAATTACAGGTATATGATAGCCCCCAGCAGTCTCCACATCACAGGTATGTGACAACGCCAAGCTCTCTCCCCATCACAGGTATGTGACCGTCCCCAGTTGTCTCCATATCACAGGTGCGTGAAAGCCCCTAGCTCTCTCCCCTTCACAGGTGGGTGACAGCCCCAAGCTCTCTCCTGAACACAGGTGAGTGACAGCCCCCAGCTCTCTCCCCATCACAGGTATGTGACAGCCCCCACCTGTTTCCACATCACAGGTATGTGACAGCCCCCAGCTCTCTCCCCATCACAGGTATGTGACAGCCCACAGCTCTCTCCCAATCACAGGCGAGTGACAGACCCCGGCTCTCTCCCCATCACAGGTATGTTACAACCACCAGCTGTCTCCACATCACAGGTATGTGACAGCCACCAGCTCTCCCTGCATCACAAGTATGTGACAGCCCCCAACTCTCTCCTCATCACAAGTATTTGACAGGCCCCAGCTGTCTCCACATCACAGGTATGTGACTGCCCCCAGCTGTCTCCCCATTTATGTATGTGACAGCCCCCAGCTGTCTCCACATCACAGGTATGGGGCAACCCCAAACTCTCTCCCCATCAGAGGCGTTTGAGAGTCCCCAGCTGTCTCAGCATTACAAGTATGTGACAATCCCCAACTCTCTACCCATCACAGGTGTGTGACAGCCCCCAGCTCTTTTCCCATCACAGGTGAGTGATAGCCCCCAGCACTCTCCCCATCACAGGTATGTGAGAGCCCCCAGCTGTCTCCACATCACAGGTATGTGACAGCTCCCAACTCTCTCCCCATCACAGGTATATTACAGCCACAAGCTGTCTCCACATCACAGGTATGGGCCAGCCACCAGCTCTAGCTGCATCACAGGTATGTGACAGCCCCCAGTTCTCTCCTCATCATAGGTGCTTGACAGTGCCCAGCTCTCTCCCCATCACAGGTGTGTGACAGCCAGAAGCTGTCCCCCCATCACAGGTGAGTGACGGCCCCCAGCCCTCTCCCAATTACAGGTATATGTTAGCCCCCAGCAGTCTCCACATCACAGGTATGTGACAACGCCAAGCTCTCTGCCCATCACAGGTATGTGACCGTCCCCAGTTGTCTCCATATCACAGGTGCGTGAAAGCCCCTAGCTCTCTCCCCTTCACAGGTGGGTGACAGCCCCAAGCTCTCTCCTGAACACAGGTGAGTGACAGCCCCCAGCTCTGTCCCCATCACAGGTATGTGACAGCCCCCACCTGTCTCCACATCACAAGTATGTGACAGCCCCCAGCTCTCTCCCCATCACAGGTGTGTGACAGCCAGAACCTGTCCCCCCATCACAGGTGAGTGACGGCCCCCAGCCCTCTCCCAATTACAGGTATATGATAGCCCCCAGCAGTCTCCACATCACAGGTATGTGACAACGCCAAGCTCTCTGCCCATCACAGGTATGTGACCGTCCCCAGGTGTCTCCATATCACAGGTGCGTGAAAGTCCCTAGCTCTCTCCCCTTCACAGGTGGGTGACAGCCCCAAGCTCTCTCCTGAACACAGGTGAGTGACAGCCCCCAGCTCTCTCCCCATCACAGGTATGTGACAGCCCCCACCTGTCTCCACATCTCAGGTATGTGACAGCCCCCAGCTCTCTCCCCATCACAGGTATGTGACAGCCCACAGCTCTCTCCCAATCACAGGCGAGTGACATACACCGGCTCTCTCCCCATCACAGGTATGTTACAACCACCAGCTGTCTCCACATCACAGGTATGTGACAGCCACCAGCTCTCTCTGCATCACAAGTATGTGACAGCCCCCAGTTCTCTCCCCATCATAGGTGCTTGACAGTGCCCAGCTCTCTCCCCATCACAGGTGTGTGACAGACCCCAGCTCTCTCCCCATCACAGGTATGTGAGAGCCCCCAGCTGTCTCCATACCACAAGTATGTGACAGCAACTACCTTACTCCGCATCACAGGTATGTGACTGGCCCCAGCATTCTCCCCATCAGAAGTGTTTGACAGTCCCCATCTCATTCCCCTTCACAAGTGAGTGAGAGGCCCAAGCTCCCTTCCCATCACAGGTGTGTGACAGCCCCCAGCTCTCTCCCAATCACAGCAGTGTGACAGCCCCCAGCTCTCTTAGAATTACAATTAAGTGACAATCCCCATCTGTCTCCCCATCACAGGTGTGTGACAACCCCAAGGTCTCTCCCCATCACAGGTGTGTGACATCCCCCAGCTCTCTCCCCATCACCAGTGAGTTACGTCCCCCAGCTCTCGCCCCATCACAGTTGATTCACAGCGCCCATCTCTCTCCCCATCACAAGTGAGTGACAGCCCCCAGCTCTCTCCCCATCACAGGTGTGTGAATGACCCCAGCTGTCTCCATATCACAGGTGCGTGAAAGCCCCCAGCTCTCTCCCTTTCACAGGTGGGTGACGGCCCCTAGCTATCGCTCCAACACATGTATGTGACAGCCCCCATCTCTCTCCCCATCACAAGTGAGTGACAGCCCCCAGCTCTCTCCCCATCACAGGTGTGTGACCGTCCCCAGGTGTCTCCAAATCACAGGTGAGTGACAATGCCCAGCTCTCTCCCATTCACAGGTGTGTGACAGCCACCAGCTCTCTCCCCATCACAGGTGAGTGACAGCCCCCAGCTCTCTCCCCATCACAGGTATCTGAGAGCCCCCAGCTGTCTCCGCATCACAGGAGCCTAACAGCCCCCAACTCTTTCCCCATCACAGCTATGTCACAACGCCCATTGTCTCCACATCACAGGGATGTGACAACCAATAGGTGTCTACGCATCACAGGTATGTGTGAGCCCCAGCTCTCTCCCCATCACAGGTGTGCGACAGATCCCAGCTCTCTCCCCATCACAGGTGAGTGATAGACCCCAGCTTTCGCCCCATCACAGGTACGTGACAGCGCCCACCTGATTCCGCATCACAGGAGCCTGACAGCCCCCAACTTTCTCCCCTTCACAGGTATGTGTCAACCCCCAGCTGTCTCCACATCACAGGTATGTGAAACACACCAGCTGTCTCCGCATCACAGGTATCTGACAGCCCACAGGTGTCTCCCCATCACAGGTGTTTGACAGTCCCCATCTCTTTCCCCATCACAGGTGTGTGACAGACCCCAGCTCTCTCCCCATTTCAGGTGAACAAGAGATCCCAGCTCTCTCCTCATCACAGGTATATGAGAGACCCCATCTTTCTCCGCATCACAGGATCCTAACAGCCCCCAACTCTCTCCCCATCACAGGTATGTCACAACCCCCATTGTCTCCACATCACAGGGATGTGACAACCACTAGCTGTCTCTGCATCATAGGTATGTGTGAGCACCCAGCTCTCTCCCCATCCCCGGTGAGTGACAGCCCCCAGCTGTCCCCCAATCACAGCAGTGTGACAGCCCCCATCTGTCTTAGCATTACAAGTAAGTGACAATCCCCATCTCTCTCCCCATCACAGGTGTGTGACAACCCCAAGCTCTCTCCCCATCACAGGTGTGTGACATCCCACAGCTCTCTCCCCATCACCGGTGAGTTACAGCCCCCAGCTCTCTCCCCATCACAGGTATGTGACAGCCCACAGCTGTCTCCGCATCACAGGTGCATGACAAACCCCAAGTCTCGCCCCATCACAGGTATGTGACAGCCCCCAGCTGTCTCCACATCACAGGTATGTGACAACGCCAAGCTCTCTCCTCGTCACAGGTGTGTGACCATCCCCAGCTGTCTCCATATCACAGGTGCGAGAAAGCCCCAGCTCTTTTCCCTTCACAGGTGGATGACAGCCCCCAGCTCTCGCCCCATCACAGTTGATTGACAGACCCCATCTCTCTCCCCATCACAAGTGAGTGACAGCCACCAGCTCTCACCCCATCACAGCTGTGTGACCGTCCCCAGCTGTCTCTATATCACAGGTGCGTGACAGCCGCCTACTCTCTCCCCATCACAGGTATGTCACAGCCCCCAGCTGTCTCCCCATTATAGGTATGTGATAGACCACAGCTGTCTCTATATCACAGGTATGTGACAAACCCAAGCTCTCTCCCCATCATAGGTGTTTGACCGTCCCCAGCTGTCTCCATATCACAGGTGAGTGACAACGCCCTGCTCTCTCCCCTTCACAGGTGGATGACAGCCCCCAGCTCTCTCCCCATCACAGGTGAGAGACAGCCCCCATCTCTCTCCTCATTACAGGTGAGTGACAGCCCCCAGCTCTCTCCCCATCACAGGTGAGTGGCGGCCCCCAGCTCTACCCGTCACAGTTATGTGACAGCCCCCAGCTGTCTCAGCGTCACAGGTATGTGACAGTCCCCATCTCTCTCCCCATCAAAGCTGTGTGACAGACCCCAGCTCTCTCCACATCATAGGTGAGTGACAGACCCCAGCTCTCTCCCAATCACAGGTATGTGACAACTCCCAGCTGTCTCCACATCACAGATGCCTGACAGCACCCAACTTTCTCCCCATCACAAGTATGTGTTACCCCTTAGCTGTCTCCACATCAGAGGTATGTGAAAGACACCAGCTGTCTCCACATCACAGGTATGTGACAACCAATAGGTGTCTACGCATCACAGGTATGTGTGAACCCCAGCTCTCTCCCCATCACAGGTGTGCGACAGATCCCAGCTCTCTCCCCATCACAGGTGAGTGATAGACCCCAGCTTTCGCCCCATCACAGGTACGTGACAGCGCCCACCTGATTCCGCATCACAGGAGCCTGACAGCCCCCAACTTTCTCCCCTTCACAGGTATGTGTCAACCCCCAGCTGTCTCCACATCACAGGTATGTGAAACACACCAGCTGTCTCCGCATCACAGGTATCTGACAGCCCACAGGTGTCTCCCCATCACAGGTGTGTGACATCCCACAGCTCTCTCCCCATCACCGGTGAGTTACAGCCCCCAGCTCTCTCCCCATCACAGGTATGTGACAGCCCACAGCTGTCTCCTCATCACAGGTGCATGACAAACCCCAAGTCTCGCCCCATCACAGGTATGTGACAGCCCCCAGCTTTCTCCACATCACAGGTATGTGACAACGCCAAGCTCTCTCCTCGTCACAGGTGTGTGACCATCCCCAGCTGTCTCCATATCACAGGTGCGAGAAAGCCCCAGCTCTTTTCCCTTCACAGGTGGATGACAGCCCCCAGCTCTCGCCCCATCACAGTTGATTGACAGCCCCCATCTCTCTCCCCATCACAAGTGAGTGACAGCCCCCAGCTCTCTCCCCATCACAGGTGTGTGAATGACCCCAGCTGTCTCCATATCACAGGTGCGTGAAAGCCCCCAGCTCTCTCCCTTTCACAGGTGGGTGACGGCCCCTAGCTATCGCTCCAACACATGTATGTGACAGCCCCCATCTCTCTCCCCATCACAAGTGAGTGACAGCCCCCAGCTCTCTCCCCATCACAGGTGTGTGACCGTCCCCAGGTGTCTCCAAATCACAGGTGAGTGACAATGCCCAGCTCTCTCCCATTCACAGGTGTGTGACAGCCACCAGCTCTCTCCCCATCACAGGTGTGTGACATCCCACAGCTCTCTCCCCATCACCGGTGAGTTACAGCCCCCAGCTCTCTCCCCATCACAGGTATGTGACAGCCCACAGCTGTCTCCGCATCACAGGTGCATGACAAACCCCAAGTCTCGCCCCATCACAGGTATGTGACAGCCCCCAGCTGTCTCCACATCACAGGTATGTGACAACGCCAAGCTCTCTCCTCGTCACAGGTGTGTGACCATCCCCAGCTGTCTCCATATCACAGGTGCGAGAAAGCCCCAGCTCTTTTCCCTTCACAGGTGGATGACAGCCCCCAGCTCTCGCCCCATCACAGTTGATTGACAGCCCCCATCTCTCTCCCCATCACAAGTGAGTGACAGCCACCAGCTCTCACCCCATCACAGCTGTGTGACCGTCCCCAGCTGTCTCTATATCACAGGTGCGTGACAGCCGCCTACTCTCTCCCCATCACAGGTATGTCACAGCCCCCAGCTGTCTCCCCATTATAGGTATGTGATAGACCACAGCTGTCTCTATATCACAGGTATGTGACAAACCCAAGCTCTCTCCCCATCATAGGTGTTTGACCGTCCCCAGCTGTCTCCATATCACAGGTGAGTGACAACGCCCTGCTCTCTCCCCTTCACAGGTGGATGACAGCCCCCAGCTCTCTCCCCATCACAGGTGAGAGACAGCCCCCATCTCTCTCCTCATTACAGGTGAGTGACAGCCCCCAGCTCTCTCCCCATCACAGGTGAGTGGCGGCCCCCAGCTCTACCCGTCACAGTTATGTGACAGCCCCCAGCTGTCTCAGCGTCACAGGTATGTGACAGTCCCCATCTCTCTCCCCATCAAAGCTGTGTGACAGACCCCAGCTCTCTCCACATCATAGGTGAGTGACAGACCCCAGCTCTCTCCCAATCACAGGTATGTGACAACTCCCAGCTGTCTCCACCTCACAGATGCCTGACAGCACCCAACTTTCTCCCCATCACAAGTATGTGTTACCCCTTAGCTGTCTCCACATCAGAGGTATGTGAAAGACACCAGCTGTCTCCGCATCACAGGTATGTGACAGTCCCCATCTCTCTCCCCATCACAGGTGTGTGACAGCCAGAAGCTGTCCCCCCATCACAGGTGAGTGACGGCCCCCAGCCCTCTCCCAATTACAGGTATATGATAGCCCCCAGCAGTCTCCACATCACAGGTATGTGACAACGCCAAGCTCTCTCTCCATCACAGGTATGTGACCGTCCCCAGTTGTCTCCATATCACAGGTGCGTGAAAGCCCCTAGCTCTCTCCCCTTCACAGGTGGGTGACAGCCCCAAGCTCTCTCCTGAACACAGGTGAGTGACAGCCCCCAGCTCTCTCCCCATCACAGGTATGTGACAGCCCCCACCTGTCTCCACATCACAGGTATGTGACAGCCCCCAGCTGTCTCCCCATCACAGGTATGTGACAGCCCACAGCTCTCTCCCAATCACAGGCGAGTGACAGACCCCGGCTCTCTCCCCATCACAGGTATGTTACAACCACCAGCTGTCTCCACATCACAGGTATGTGACAGCCACCAGCTCTCTCTGCATCACAAGTATGTGACAGCCCCAACTCTCTCCTCATCACAAGTATTTGACAGGCCCCAGCTGTCTCCACATCACAGGTATGTGACTGCCCCCAGCTGTCTCCCCATTTCTGTATGTGACAGCCCCCAGCTGTCTCCACATCACAGGTATGGGGCAACCCCAAGCTCTCTCCCCATCAGAGGCGTTTGAGAGTCCCCAGCTGTCTCAGCATTACAAGTATGTGACAATCCCCAACTCTCTACCCATCACAGGTGTGTGACAGCCCCCAGCTCTTTCCCCATCACAGGTGAGTGATAGCCCCCAGCACTCTCCCCATCACAGGTATGTGAGAGCCCCCAGCTGTCTCCACATCACAGGTATGTGACAGCTCCCAACTCTCTCCCCATCACAGGTATATTACAGCCACAAGCTGTCTCCACATCACAGGTATGGGCCAGCCACCAGCTCTAGCTGCATCACAGGTATGTGACAGCCCCCAGTTCTCTCCCCATCATAGGTGCTTGACAGTGCCCAGCTCTCTCCCCATCACAGGTGTGTGACAGACCCCAGCTCTCTCCCCATCACAGGTATGTGAGAGCCCCCAGCTGTCTCCATATCACAAGTATGTGACAGCAACTACCTTACTCCGCATCACAGGTATGTGACTGGCCCCAGCACTCTCCCCATCAGAAGTGTTTGACAGTCCCCATCTCATTCCCCTTCACAAGTGAGTGAGAGGCCCAAGCTCCCTTCCCATCACAGGTGTGTGACATCCCCCAGCTCTCTCCCCATCCCCGGTGAGTGACAGCCCCAAGCTCTCTCCCAATCACAGCAGTGTGACAGCCCCCAGCTCTCTTAGAATTACAATTAAGTGACAATCCCCATCTCTCTCCCCATCACAGGTGTGTGACAACCCCAAGGTCTCTCCCCATCACAGGTGTGTGACATCCCCCAGCTCTCTCCCCATCACCAGTGAGTTACGTCCCCCAGCTCTCTCCCCATCACTGGTATGTGACAGCCCCCAGCTGTTCCCGCATCAGAGGTGCCTGACAAACCCCAAGTCTCTCCCCATCAAGGTATGTGAGAACCCCCAGCTGTCGCCACATCATAGGTATGTGACAACGCCAAGCTCTCTCCTCATCACAGGTGTGTGACCATCCCCAGCTGTCTCCATATTACAGGTGCGTGAAAGCCCCCAGCTCTTTCCCCTTCACAGGTGGGTGACAGCCCCCAGCTCTCGCCCCATCACAGTTGATTCACAGCCCCCAGCTCTCGCCCCATCACAGTTGATTCACAGCCCCCAGCTCTCTCCCCATCACAGGTGTGTGAATGACCCCAGCTGTCTCCATATCACAGGTGCGTGAAAGCCCCCAGCTCTCTCCCTTTCACAGGTGGGTGACGGCCCCTAGCTATCGCTCCAACACATGTATGTGACAGCCCCCATCTCTCTCCCCATCACAAGTGAGTGACAGCCCCCAGCTCTCTCCCCATCACAGGTGTGTGACCGTCCCCAGGTGTCTCCAAATCACAGGTGAGTGACAATGCCCAGCTCTCTCCCATTCACAGGTGTGTGACAGCCACCAGCTCTCTCCCCATCACAGGTGAGTGACAGCCCCCAGCTCTCTCCCCATCACAGGTATCTGAGAGCCCCCAGCTGTCTCCGCATCACAGGAGCCTAACAGCCCCCAACTCTTTCCCCATCACAGCTATGTCACAACGCCCATTGTCTCCACATCACAGGGATGTGACAACCAATAGGTGTCTACGCATCACAGGTATGTGTGAGCCCCAGCTCTCTCCCCATCACAGGTGTGCGACAGATCCCAGCTCTCTCCCCATCACAGGTGAGTGATAGACCCCAGCTTTCGCCCCATCACAGGTACGTGACAGCGCCCACCTGATTCCGCATCACAGGAGCCTGACAGCCCCCAACTTTCTCCCCTTCACAGGTATGTGTCAACCCCCAGCTGTCTCCACATCACAGGTATGTGAAACACACCAGCTGTCTCCGCATCACAGGTATCTGACAGCCCACAGGTGTCTCCCCATCACAGGTGTTTGACAGTCCCCATCTCTTTCCCCATCACAGGTGTGTGACAGACCCCAGCTCTCTCCCCATTTCAGGTGAACAAGAGATCCCAGCTCTCTCCTCATCACAGGTATATGAGAGACCCCATCTTTCTCCGCATCACAGGATCCTAACAGCCCCCAACTCTCTCCCCATCACAGGTATGTCACAACCCCCATTGTCTCCACATCACAGGGATGTGACAACCACTAGCTGTCTCTGCATCATAGGTATGTGTGAGCACCCAGCTCTCTCCCCATCCCCGGTGAGTGACAGCCCCCAGCTGTCCCCCAATCACAGCAGTGTGACAGCCCCCATCTGTCTTAGCATTACAAGTAAGTGACAATCCCCATCTCTCTCCCCATCACAGGTGTGTGACAACCCCAAGCTCTCTCCCCATCACAGGTGTGTGACATCCCACAGCTCTCTCCCCATCACCGGTGAGTTACAGCCCCCAACTCTCTCCGCATCACAGGTATGTGACAGCACACAGCTCTCTCCGCATCACAGGTGCATGACAAACCCCAAGTCTCGCCCCATCACAGGTATGTGACAGCCCCCAGCTGTCTCCACATCACAGGTATGTGACAACGCCAAGCTCTCTCCTCGTCACAGGTGTGTGACCATCCCCAGCTGTCTCCATATCACAGGTGCGAGAAAGCCCCAGCTCTTTTCCCTTCACAGGTGGATGACAGCCCCCAGCTCTCGCCCCATCACAGTTGATTGACAGCCCCCATCTCTCTCCCCATCACAAGTGAGTGACAGCCACCAGCTCTCACCCCATCACAGCTGTGTGACCGTCCCCAGCTGTCTCTATATCACAGGTGCGTGACAGCCGCCTACTCTCTCCCCATCACAGGTATGTCACAGCCCCCAGCTGTCTCCCCATTATAGGTATGTGATAGACCACAGCTGTCTCTATATCACAGGTATGTGACAAACCCAAGCTCTCTCCCCATCATAGGTGTTTGACCGTCCCCAGCTGTCTCCATATCACAGGTGAGTGACAACGCCCTGCTCTCTCCCCTTCACAGGTGGATGACAGCCCCCAGCTCTCTCCCCATCACAGGTGAGAGACAGCCCCCATCTCTCTCCTCATTACAGGTGAGTGACAGCCCCCAGCTCTCTCCCCATCACAGGTGAGTGGCGGCCCCCAGCTCTACCCGTCACAGTTATGTGACAGCCCCCAGCTGTCTCAGCGTCACAGGTATGTGACAGTCCCCATCTCTCTCCCCATCAAAGCTGTGTGACAGACCCCAGCTCTCTCCACATCATAGGTGAGTGACAGACCCCAGCGCTCTCCCAATCACAGGTATGTGACAACTCCCAGCTGTCTCCACATCACAGATGCCTGAGAGCACCCAACTTTCTCCCCATCACAAGTATGAGTTACACCTTTGCTGATTCCACATCAGAGGTATGTGAAAGAAACCAGCTGTCTCCGCATCACAGGTATGTGACAGTCCCCATCTCTCTCCCCATCACAGGTGTGTGACAGTCAGAAGCTGTCCCCCCATCACAGGTGAGTGACGGCCCCCAGCCCTCTCCCAATTACAGGTATATGATAGCCCCCAGCAGTCTCCACATCACAGGTATGTGACAACGCCAAGCTCTCTCCCCATCACAGGTATGTGACCGTCCCCAGTTGTCTCCATATCACAGGTGCGTGAAAGACCCTAGCTCTCTCCCCTTCACAGGTGGGTGACAGCCCCAAGCTCTCTCCTGAACACAGGTGAGTGACAGCCCCCAGCTCTCTCCCCATCACAGGTATGTGACAGCCCCCACCTGTCTCCACATCACAGGTATGTGACAGCCCCCAGCTCTCTCCCCATCACAGGTGTGTGACAGCCAGAACCTGTCCCCCCATCACAGGTGAGTGACGGCCCCCAGCCCTCTCCCAATTACAGGTATATGATAGCCCCCAGCAGTCTCCACATCACAGGTATGTGACAACGCCAAGCTCTCTCTCCATCACAGGTATGTGACCGTCCCCAGTTGTCTCCATATCACAGGTGCGTGAAAGCCCCTAGCTCTCTCCCCTTCACAGGTGGGTGACAGCCCCAAGCTCTCTCCTGAACACAGGTGAGTGACAGCCCCCAGCTCTCTCCCCATCACAGGTATGTGACAGCCCCCACCTGTCTCCACATCTCAGGTATGTGACAGCCCCCAGCTCTCTCCCCATCACAGGTATGTGACAGCCCACAGCTCTCTCCCAATCACAGGCGAGTGACAGACCCCGGCTCTCTCCCCATCACAGGTATGTTACAACCACCAGCTGTCTCCACATCACAGGTATGTGACAGCCACCAGCTCTCTCTGCATCACAAGTATGTGACAGCCCCAACTCTCTCCTCATCACAAGTATTTGACAGGCCCCAGCTGTCTCCACATCACAGGTATGTGACTGCCCCCAGCTGTCTCCCCATTTCTGTATGTGACAGCCCCCAGCTGTCTCCACATCACAGGTATGGGGCAACCCCAAGCTCTCTCCCCATCAGAGGCGTTTGAGAGTCCCCAGCTGTCTCAGCATTACAAGTATGTGACAATCCCCAACTCTCTACCCATCACAGGTGTGTGACAGCCCCCAGCTCTTTCCCCATCACAGGTGAGTGATAGCCCCCAGCACTCTCCCCATCACAGGTATGTGAGAGCCCCCAGCTGTCTCCACATCACAGGTATGTGACAGCTCCCAACTCTCTCCCCATCACAGGTATATTACAGCCACAAGCTGTCTCCACATCACAGGTATGGGCCAGCCACCAGCTCTAGCTGCATCACAGGTATGTGACAGCCCCCAGTTCTCTCCCCATCATAGGTGCTTGACAGTGCCCAGCTCTCTCCCCATCACAGGTGTGTGACAGACCCCAGCTCTCTCCCCATCACAGGTATGTGAGAGCCCCCAGCTGTCTCCATATCACAAGTATGTGACAGCAACTACCTTACTCCGCATCACAGGTATGTGACTGGCCCCAGCACTCTCCCCATCAGAAGTGTTTGACAGTCCCCATCTCATTCCCCTTCACAAGTGAGTGAGAGGCCCAAGCTCCCTTCCCATCACAGGTGTGTGACATCCCCCAGCTCTCTCCCCATCCCCGGTGAGTGACAGCCCCAAGCTCTCTCCCAATCACAGCAGTGTGACAGCCCCCAGCTCTCTTAGAATTACAATTAAGTGACAATCCCCATCTCTCTCCCCATCACAGGTGTGTGACAACCCCAAGGTCTCTCCCCATCACAGGTGTGTGACATCCCCCAGCTCTCTCCCCATCACCAGTGAGTTACATCCCCCAGCTCTCTCCCCATCACTGGTATGTGACAGCCCCCAGCTGTTCCCGCATCAGAGGTGCCTGACAAACCCCAAGTCTCTCCCCATCAAGGTATGTGAGAACCCCCAGCTGTTGCCACATCATAGGTATGTGACAACGCCAAGCTCTCTCCTCATCACAGGTGTGTGACCATCCCCAGCTGTCTCCATATTACAGGTGCGTGAAAGCCCCCAGCTCTTTCCCCTTCACAGGTGGGTGACAGCCCCCAGCTCTCGCCCCATCACAGTTGATTCACAGCCCCCATCTCTCTCCCCATCACAAGTGAGTGACAGCCCCCAGCTCTCTCCCCATCACAGGTGTGTGAATGACCCCAGCTGTCTCCATATCACAGGTGCGTGAAAGCCCCCAGCTCTCTCCCTTTCACAGGTGGGTGACGGCCCCTAGCTATCGCTCCAACACATGTATGTGACAGCCCCCATCTCTCTCCCCATCACAAGTGAGGGACAGCCCCCAGCTCTCTCCCCATCACAGGTGTGTGACAGCCACCAGCTCTCTCCCCATCACAGGTGAGTGACAATGCCCAGCTCTCTCCCATTCACAGGTGTGTGACAGCCACCAGCTCTCTCCCCATCACAGGTGAGTGACAGCCCCCAGCTCTCTCCCCATCACAGGTATCTGAGAGCCCCCAGCTGTCTCCGCATCACAGGAGCCTAACAGTCCCCAACTCTTTCCCCATCACAGCTATGTCACAACGCCCATTGTCTCCACATCACAGGTATGTGACAACCAATAGGTGTCTACGCATCACAGGTATGTGTGAACCCCAGCTCTCTCCCCATCACAGGTGTGCGACAGATCCCAGCTCTCTCCCCATCACAGGTGAGTGATAGACCCCAGCTTTCGCCCCATCACAGGTACGTGACAGCGCCCACCTGATTCCGCATCACAGGAGCCTGACAGCCCCCAACTTTCTCCCCTTCACAGGTATGTGTCAACCCCCAGCTGTCTCCACATCACAGGTATGTGAAACACACCAGCTGTCTCCGCATCACAGGTATCTGACAGCCCACAGGTGTCTCCCCATCACAGGTGTGTGACATCCCACAGCTCTCTCCCCATCACCGGTGAGTTACAGCCCCCAGCTCTCTCCCCATCACAGGTATGTGACAGCCCACAGCTGTCTCCTCATCACAGGTGCATGACAAACCCCAAGTCTCGCCCCATCACAGGTATGTGACAGCCCCCAGCTTTCTCCACATCACAGGTATGTGACAACGCCAAGCTCTCTCCTCGTCACAGGTGTGTGACCATCCCCAGCTGTCTCCATATCACAGGTGCGAGAAAGCCCCAGCTCTTTTCCCTTCACAGGTGGATGACAGCCCCCAGCTCTCGCCCCATCACAGTTGATTGACAGCCCCCATCTCTCTCCCCATCACAAGTGAGTGACAGCCCCCAGCTCTCTCCCCATCACAGGTGTGTGAATGACCCCAGCTGTCTCCATATCACAGGTGCGTGAAAGCCCCCAGCTCTCTCCCTTTCACAGGTGGGTGACGGCCCCTAGCTATCGCTCCAACACATGTATGTGACAGCCCCCATCTCTCTCCCCATCACAAGTGAGTGACAGCCCCCAGCTCTCTCCCCATCACAGGTGTGTGACCGTCCCCAGGTGTCTCCAAATCACAGGTGAGTGACAATGCCCAGCTCTCTCCCATTCACAGGTGTGTGACAGCCACCAGCTCTCTCCCCATCACAGGTGTGTGACATCCCACAGCTCTCTCCCCATCACCGGTGAGTTACAGCCCCCAGCTCTCTCCCCATCACAGGTATGTGACAGCCCACAGCTGTCTCCGCATCACAGGTGCATGACAAACCCCAAGTCTCGCCCCATCACAGGTATGTGACAGCCCCCAGCTGTCTCCACATCACAGGTATGTGACAACGCCAAGCTCTCTCCTCGTCACAGGTGTGTGACCATCCCCAGCTGTCTCCATATCACAGGTGCGAGAAAGCCCCAGCTCTTTTCCCTTCACAGGTGGATGACAGCCCCCAGCTCTCGCCCCATCACAGTTGATTGACAGCCCCCATCTCTCTCCCCATCACAAGTGAGTGACAGCCCCCAGCTCTCTCCCCATCACAGGTGTGTGAATGACCCCAGCTGTCTCCATATCACAGGTGCGTGAAAGCCCCCAGCTCTCTCCCTTTCACAGGTGGGTGACGGCCCCTAGCTATCGCTCCAACACATGTATGTGACAGCCCCCATCTCTCTCCCCATCACAAGTGAGTGACAGCCCCCAGCTCTCTCCCCATCACAGGTGTGTGACCGTCCCCAGGTGTCTCCAAATCACAGGTGAGTGACAATGCCCAGCTCTCTCCCATTCACAGGAGTGTGACAGCCACCAGCTCTCTCCCCATCACAGGTGTGTGACATCCCACAGCTCTCTCCCCATCACCGGTGAGTTACAGCCCCCAGCTCTCTCCCCATCACAGGTATGTGACAGCCCACAGCTGTCTCCGCATCACAGGTGCATGACAAACCCCAAGTCTCGCCCCATTACAGGTATGTGACAGCCCCCAGCTGTCTCCACATCACAGGTATGTGACAACGCCAAGCTCTCTCCTCGTCACAGGTGTGTGACCATCCCCAGCTGTCTCCATATCACAGGTGCGAGAAAGCCCCAGCTCTTTTCCCTTCACAGGTGGATGACAGCCCCCAGCTCTCGCCCCATCACAGTTGATTGACAGACCCCATCTCTCTCCCCATCACAAGTGAGTGACAGCCACCAGCTCTCACCCCATCACAGCTGTGTGACCGTCCCCAGCTGTCTCTATATCACAGGTGCGTGACAGCCGCCTACTCTCTCCCCATCACAGGTATGTCACAGCCCCCAGCTGTCTCCCCATTATAGGTATGTGATAGACCACAGCTGTCTCTATATCACAGGTATGTGACAAACCCAAGCTCTCTCCCCATCATAGGTGTTTGACCGTCCCCAGCTGTCTCCATATCACAGGTGAGTGACAACGCCCTGCTCTCTCCCCTTCACAGGTGGATGACAGCCCCCAGCTCTCTCCCCATCACAGGTGAGTGGCGGCCCCCAGCTCTACCCGTCACAGTTATGTGACAGCCCCCAGCTGTCTCAGCGTCACAGGTATGTGACAGTCCCCATCTCTCTCCCCATCAAAGCTGTGTGACAGACCCCAGCTCTCTCCACATCATAGGTGAGTGACGGCCCCCAGCCCTCTCCCAATTACAGGTATATGATAGCCCCCAGCTGTCTCCACATCACAGGTATGTGACAACGCCAAGCTCTCTCTCCATCACAGGTATGTGACCGTCCCCAGTTGTCTCCATATCACAGGTGCGTGAAAGCCCCTAGCTCTCTCCCCTTCACAGGTGGGTGACAGCCCCAAGCTCTCTCCTGAACACAGGTGAGTGACAGCCCCCAGCTCTCTCCCCATCACAGGTATGTGACAGCCCCCACCTGTCTCCACATCACAGGTATGTGACAGCCCCCAGCTCTCTCCCCATCACAGGTATGTGACAGCCCACAGCTCTCTCCCAATCACAGGCGAGTGACAGACCCCGGCTCTCTCCCCATCACAGGTATGTTACAACCACCAGCTGTCTCCACATCACAGGTATGTGACAGCCACCAGCTCTCTCTGCATCACAAGTATGTGACAGCCCCAACTCTCTCCTCATCACAAGTATTTGACAGGCCCCAGCTGTCTCCACATCACAGGTATGTGACTGCCCCCAGCTGTCTCCCCATTTCTGTATGTGACAGCCCCCAGCTGTCTCCACATCACAGGTATGGGGCAACCCCAAGCTCTCTCCCCATCAGAGGCGTTTGAGAGTCCACAGCTGTCTCAGCATTACAAGTATGTGACAATCCCCAACTCTCTACCCATCACAGGTGTGTGACAGCCCCCAGCTCTTTCCCCATCACAGGTGAGTGATAGCCCCCAGCACTCTCCCCATCACAGGTATGTGAGAGCCCCCAGCTGTCTCCACATCACAGGTATGTGACAGCTCCCAACTCTCTCCCCATCACAGGTATATTACAGCCACAAGCTGTCTCCACATCACAGGTATGGGCCAGCCACCAGCTCTAGCTGCATCACAGGTATGTGACAGCCCCCAGTTCTCTCCCCATCATAGGTGCTTGACAGTGCCCAGCTCTCTCCCCATCACAGGTGTGTGACAGACCCCAGCTCTCTCCCCATCACAGGTATGTGAGAGCCCCCAGCTGTCTCCATATCACAAGTATGTGACAGCAACTACCTTACTCCGCATCACAGGTATGTGACTGGCCCCAGCACTCTCCCCATCAGAAGTGTTTGACAGTCCCCATCTCATTCCCCTTCACAAGTGAGTGAGAGGCCCAAGCTCCCTTCCCATCACAGGTGTGTGACATCCCCCAGCTCTCTCCCCATCCCCGGTGAGTGACAGCCCCAAGCTCTCTCCCAATCACAGCAGTGTGACAGCCCCCAGCTCTCTTAGAATTACAATTAAGTGACAATCCCCATCTCTCTCCCCATCACAGGTGTGTGACAACCCCAAGGTCTCTCCCCATCACAGGTGTGTGACATCCCCCAGCTCTCTCCCCATCACCAGTGAGTTACGTCCCCCAGCTCTCTCCCCATCACTGGTATGTGACAGCCCCCAGCTGTTCCCGCATCAGAGGTGCCTGACAAACCCCAAGTCTCTCCCCATCAAGGTATGTGAGAACCCCCAGCTGTCGCCACATCATAGGTATGTGACAACGCCAAGCTCTCTCCTCATCACAGGTGTGTGACCATCCCCAGCTGTCTCCATATTACAGGTGCGTGAAAGCCCCCAGCTCTTTCCCCTTCACAGGTGGGTGACAGCCCCCAGCTCTCGCCCCATCACAGTTGATTCACAGCCCCCAGCTCTCGCCCCATCACAGTTGATTCACAGCCCCCAGCTCTCTCCCCATCACAGGTGTGTGAATGACCCCAGCTGTCTCCATATCACAGGTGCGTGAAAGCCCCCAGCTCTCTCCCTTTCACAGGTGGGTGACGGCCCCTAGCTATCGCTCCAACACATGTATGTGACAGCCCCCATCTCTCTCCCCATCACAAGTGAGTGACAGCCCCCAGCTCTCTCCCCATCACAGGTGTGTGACCGTCCCCAGGTGTCTCCAAATCACAGGTGAGTGACAATGCCCAGCTCTCTCCCATTCACAGGTGTGTGACAGCCACCAGCTCTCTCCCCATCACAGGTGAGTGACAGCCCCCAGCTCTCTCCCCATCACAGGTATCTGAGAGCCCCCAGCTGTCTCCGCATCACAGGAGCGTAACAGCCCCCAACTCTTTCCCCATCACAGCTATGTCACAACGCCCATTGTCTCCACATCACAGGGATGTGACAACCAATAGGTGTCTACGCATCACAGGTATGTGTGAGCCCCAGCTCTCTCCCCATCACAGGTGTGCGACAGATCCCAGCTCTCTCCCCATCACAGGTGAGTGATAGACCCCAGCTTTCGCCCCATCACAGGTACGTGACAGCGCCCACCTGATTCCGCATCACAGGAGCCTGACAGCCCCCAACTTTCTCCCCTTCACAGGTATGTGTCAACCCCCAGCTGTCTCCACATCACAGGTATGTGAAACACACCAGCTGTCTCCGCATCACAGGTATCTGACAGCCCACAGGTGTCTCCCCATCACAGGTGTTTGACAGTCCCCATCTCTTTCCCCATCACAGGTGTGTGACAGACCCCAGCTCTCTCCCCATTTCAGGTGAACAAGAGATCCCAGCTCTCTCCTCATCACAGGTATATGAGAGACCCCATCTTTCTCCGCATCACAGGATCCTAACAGCCCCCAACTCTCTCCCCATCACAGGTATGTCACAACCCCCATTGTCTCCACATCACAGGGATGTGACAACCACTAGCTGTCTCTGCATCATAGGTATGTGTGAGCACCCAGCTCTCTCCCCATCCCCGGTGAGTGACAGCCCCCAGCTGTCCCCCAATCACAGCAGTGTGACAGCCCCCATCTGTCTTAGCATTACAAGTAAGTGACAATCCCCATCTCTCTCCCCATCACAGGTGTGTGACAACCCCAAGCTCTCTCCCCATCACAGGTGTGTGACATCCCACAGCTCTCTCCCCATCACCGGTGAGTTACAGCCCCCAGCTCTCTCCGCATCACAGGTATGTGACAGCACACAGCTCTCTCCGCATCACAGGTGCATGACAAACCCCAAGTCTCGCCCCATCACAGGTATGTGACAGCCCCCAGCTGTCTCCACATCACAGGTATGTGACAACGCCAAGCTCTCTCCTCGTCACAGGTGTGTGACCATCCCCAGCTGTCTCCATATCACAGGTGCGAGAAAGCCCCAGCTCTTTTCCCTTCACAGGTGGATGACAGCCCCCAGCTCTCGCCCCATCACAGTTGATTGACAGCCCCCATCTCTCTCCCCATCACAAGTGAGTGACAGCCACCAGCTCTCACCCCATCACAGCTGTGTGACCGTCCCCAGCTGTCTCTATATCACAGGTGCGTGACAGCCGCCTACTCTCTCCCCATCACAGGTATGTCACAGCCCCCAGCTGTCTCCCCATTATAGGTATGTGATAGACCACAGCTGTCTCTATATCACAGGTATGTGACAAACCCAAGCTCTCTCCCCATCATAGGTGTTTGACCGTCCCCAGCTGTCTCCATATCACAGGTGAGTGACAACGCCCTGCTCTCTCCCCTTCACAGGTGGATGACAGCCCCCAGCTCTCTCCCCATCACAGGTGAGAGACAGCCCCCATCTCTCTCCTCATTACAGGTGAGTGACAGCCCCCAGCTCTCTCCCCATCACAGGTGAGTGGCGGCCCCCAGCTCTACCCGTCACAGTTATGTGACAGCCCCCAGCTGTCTCAGCGTCACAGGTATGTGACAGTCCCCATCTCTCTCCCCATCAAAGCTGTGTGACAGACCCCAGCTCTCTCCACATCATAGGTGAGTGACAGACCCCAGCGCTCTCCCAATCACAGGTATGTGACAACTCCCAGCTGTCTCCACATCACAGATGCCTGACAGCACCCAACTTTCTCCCCATCACAAGTATGAGTTACACCTTTGCTGATTCCACATCAGAGGTATGTGAAAGAAACCAGCTGTCTCCGCATCACAGGTATGTGACAGTCCCCATCTCTCTCCCCATCACAGGTGTGTGACAGTCAGAAGCTGTCCCCCCATCACAGGTGAGTGACGGCCCCCAGCCCTCTCCCAATTACAGGTATATGATAGCCCCCAGCAGTCTCCACATCACAGGTATGTGACAACGCCAAGCTCTCTCCCCATCACAGGTATGTGACCGTCCCCAGTTGTCTCCATATCACAGGTGCGTGAAAGACCCTAGCTCTCTCCCCTTCACAGGTGGGTGACAGCCCCAAGCTCTCTCCTGAACACAGGTGAGTGACAGCCCCCAGCTCTCTCCCCATCACAGGTATGTGACAGCCCCCACCTGTCTCCACATCACAGGTATGTGACAGCCCCCAGCTCTCTCCCCATCACAGGTATGTGACAGCCCCCACCTGTTTCCACATCACAGGTATGTGACAGCCCCCAGCTCTCTCCCCATCACAGGTATGTGACAGCCCACAGCTCTCTCCCAATCACAGGCGAGTGACAGACCCCGGCTCTCTCCCCATCACAGGTATGTTACAACCACCAGCTGTCTCCACATCACAGGTATGTGACAGCCACCAGCTCTCCCTGCATCACAAGTATGTGACAGCCCCCAACTCTCTCCTCATCACAAGTATTTGACAGGCCCCAGCTGTCTCCACATCACAGGTATGTGACTGCCCCCAGCTGTCTCCCCATTTATGTATGTGACAGCCCCCAGCTGTCTCCACATCACAGGTATGGGGCAACCCCAAACTCTCTCCCCATCAGAGGCGTTTGAGAGTCCCCAGCTGTCTCAGCATTACAAGTATGTGACAATCCCCAACTCTCTACCCATCACAGGTGTGTGACAGCCCCCAGCTCTTTTCCCATCACAGGTGAGTGATAGCCCCCAGCACTCTCCCCATCACAGGTATGTGAGAGCCCCCAGCTGTCTCCACATCACAGGTATGTGACAGCTCCCAACTCTCTCCCCATCACAGGTATATTACAGCCACAAGCTGTCTCCACATCACAGGTATGGGCCAGCCACCAGCTCTAGCTGCATCACAGGTATGTGACAGCCCCCAGTTCTCTCCTCATCATAGGTGCTTGACAGTGCCCAGCTCTCTCCCCATCACAGGTGTGTGACAGCCAGAAGCTGTCCCCCCATCACAGGTGAGTGACGGCCCCCAGCCCTCTCCCAATTACAGGTATATGTTAGCCCCCAGCAGTCTCCACATCACAGGTATGTGACAACGCCAAGCTCTCTGCCCATCACAGGTATGTGACCGTCCCCAGTTGTCTCCATATCACAGGTGCGTGAAAGCCCCTAGCTCTCTCCCCTTCACAGGTGGGTGACAGCCCCAAGCTCTCTCCTGAACACAGGTGAGTGACAGCCCCCAGCTCTGTCCCCATCACAGGTATGTGACAGCCCCCACCTGTCTCCACATCACAGGTATGTGACAGCCCCCAGCTCTCTCCCCATCACAGGTGTGTGACAGCCAGAACCTGTCCCCCCATCACAGGTGAGTGATGGCCCCCAGCCCTCTCCCAATTACAGGTATATGATAGCCCCCAGCAGTCTCCACATCACAGGTATGTGACAACGCCAAGCTCTCTGCCCATCACAGGTATGTGACCGTCCCCAGGTGTCTCCATATCACAGGTGCGTGAAAGTCCCTAGCTCTCTCCCCTTCACAGGTGGGTGACAGCCCCAAGCTCTCTCCTGAACACAGGTGAGTGACAGCCCCCAGCTCTCTCCCCATCACAGGTATGTGACAGCCCCCACCTGTCTCCACATCTCAGGTATGTGACAGCCCCCAGCTCTCTCCCCATCACAGGTATGTGACAGCCCACAGCTCTCTCCCAATCACAGGCGAGTGACATACACCGGCTCTCTCCCCATCACAGGTATGTTACAACCACCAGCTGTCTCCACATCACAGGTATGTGACAGCCACCAGCTCTCTCTGCATCACAAGTATGTGACAGCCCCCAGTTCTCTCCCCATCATAGGTGCTTGACAGTGCCCAGCTCTCTCCCCATCACAGGTGTGTGACAGACCCCAGCTCTCTCCCCATCACAGGTATGTGAGAGCCCCCAGCTGTCTCCATACCACAAGTATGTGACAGCAACTACCTTACTCCGCATCACAGGTATGTGACTGGCCCCAGCACTCTCCCCATCAGAAGTGTTTGACAGTCCCCATCTCATTCCCCTTCACAAGTGAGTGAGAGGCCCAAGCTCCCTTCCCATCACAGGTGTGTGACAGCCCCCAGCTCTCTCCCAATCACAGCAGTGTGACAGCCCCCAGCTCTCTTAGAATTACAATTAAGTGACAATCCCCATCTGTCTCCCCATCACAGGTGTGTGACAACCCCAAGGTCTCTCCCCATCACAGGTGTGTGACATCCCCCAGCTCTCTCCCCATCACCAGTGAGTTACGTCCCCCAGCTCTCGCCCCATCACAGTTGATTCACAGCGCCCATCTCTCTCCCCATCACAAGTGAGTGACAGCCCCCAGCTCTCTCCCCATCACAGGTGTGTGAATGACCCCAGCTGTCTCCATATCACAGGTGCGTGAAAGCCCCCAGCTCTCTCCCTTTCACAGGTGGGTGACGGCCCCTAGCTATCGCTCCAACACATGTATGTGACAGCCCCCATCTCTCTCCCCATCACAAGTGAGTGACAGCCCCCAGCTCTCTCCCCATCACAGGTGTGTGACCGTCCCCAGGTGTCTCCAAATCACAGGTGAGTGACAATGCCCAGCTCTCTCCCATTCACAGGTGTGTGACAGCCACCAGCTCTCTCCCCATCACAGGTGAGTGACAGCCCCCAGCTCTCTCCCCATCACAGGTATCTGAGAGCCCCCAGCTGTCTCCGCATCACAGGAGCCTAACAGCCCCCAACTCTTTCCCCATCACAGCTATGTCACAACGCCCATTGTCTCCACATCACAGGGATGTGACAACCAATAGGTGTCTACGCATCACAGGTATGTGTGAGCCCCAGCTCTCTCCCCATCACAGGTGTGCGACAGATCCCAGCTCTCTCCCCATCACAGGTGAGTGATAGACCCCAGCTTTCGCCCCATCACAGGTACGTGACAGCGCCCACCTGATTCCGCATCACAGGAGCCTGACAGCCCCCAACTTTCTCCCCTTCACAGGTATGTGTCAACCCCCAGCTGTCTCCACATCACAGGTATGTGAAACACACCAGCTGTCTCCGCATCACAGGTATCTGACAGCCCACAGGTGTCTCCCCATCACAGGTGTTTGACAGTCCCCATCTCTTTCCCCATCACAGGTGTGTGACAGACCCCAGCTCTCTCCCCATTTCAGGTGAACAAGAGATCCCAGCTCTCTCCTCATCACAGGTATATGAGAGACCCCATCTTTCTCCGCATCACAGGATCCTAACAGCCCCCAACTCTCTCCCCATCACAGGTATGTCACAACCCCCATTGTCTCCACATCACAGGGATGTGACAACCACTAGCTGTCTCTGCATCATAGGTATGTGTGAGCACCCAGCTCTCTCCCCATCCCCGGTGAGTGACAGCCCCCAGCTGTCCCCCAATCACAGCAGTGTGACAGCCCCCATCTGTCTTAGCATTACAAGTAAGTGACAATCCCCATCTCTCTCCCCATCACAGGTGTGTGACAACCCCAAGCTCTCTCCCCATCACAGGTGTGTGACATCCCACAGCTCTCTCCCCATCACCGGTGAGTTACAGCCCCCAGCTCTCTCCCCATCACAGGTATGTGACAGCCCACAGCTGTCTCCGCATCACAGGTGCATGACAAACCCCAAGTCTCGCCCCATCACAGGTATGTGACAGCCCCCAGCTGTCTCCACATCACAGGTATGTGACAACGCCAAGCTCTCTCCTCGTCACAGGTGTGTGACCATCCCCAGCTGTCTCCATATCACAGGTGCGAGAAAGCCCCAGCTCTTTTCCCTTCACAGGTGGATGACAGCCCCCAGCTCTCGCCCCATCACAGTTGATTGACAGCCCCCATCTCTCTCCCCATCACAAGTGAGTGACAGCCACCAGCTCTCACCCCATCACAGCTGTGTGACCGTCCCCAGCTGTCTCTATATCACAGGTGCGTGACAGCCGCCTACTCTCTCCCCATCACAGGTATGTCACAGCCCCCAGCTGTCTCCCCATTATAGGTATGTGATAGACCACAGCTGTCTCTATATCACAGGTATGTGACAAACCCAAGCTCTCTCCCCATCATAGGTGTTTGACCGTCCCCAGCTGTCTCCATATCACAGGTGAGTGACAACGCCCTGCTCTCTCCCCTTCACAGGTGGATGACAGCCCCCAGCTCTCTCCCCATCACAGGTGAGAGACAGCCCCCATCTCTCTCCTCATTACAGGTGAGTGACAGCCCCCAGCTCTCTCCCCATCACAGGTGAGTGGCGGCCCCCAGCTCTACCCGTCACAGTTATGTGACAGCCCCCAGCTGTCTCAGCGTCACAGGTATGTGACAGTCCCCATCTCTCTCCCCATCAAAGCTGTGTGACAGACCCCAGCTCTCTCCACATCATAGGTGAGTGACAGACCCCAGCTCTCTCCCAATCACAGGTATGTGACAACTCCCAGCTGTCTCCACATCACAGATGCCTGACAGCACCCAACTTTCTCCCCATCACAAGTATGTGTTACCCCTTAGCTGTCTCCACATCAGAGGTATGTGAAAGACACCAGCTGTCTCCGCATCACAGGTATGTGACAGTCCCCATCTCTCTCCCCATCACAGGTGTGTGACAGCCAGAAGCTGTCCCCCCATCACAGGTGAGTGACGGCCCCCAGCCCTCTCCCAATTACAGGTATATGATAGCCCCCAGCAGTCTCCACATCACAGGTATGTGACAACGCCAAGCTCTCTCCCCATCACAGGTATGTGACCGTCCCCAGTTGTCTCCATATCACAGGTGCGTGAAAGACCCTAGCTCTCTCCCCTTCACAGGTGGGTGACAGCCCCAAGCTCTCTCCTGAACACAGGTGAGTGACAGCCCCCAGCTCTCTCCCCATCACAGGTATGTGACAGCCCCCACCTGTCTCCACATCACAGGTATGTGACAGCCCCCAGCTCTCTCCCCATCACAGGTGTGTGACAGCCAGAACCTGTCCCCCCATCACAGGTGAGTGACGGCCCCCAGCCCTCTCCCAATTACAGGTATATGATAGCCCCCAGCAGTCTCCACATCACAGGTATGTGACAACGCCAAGCTCTCTCTCCATCACAGGTATGTGACCGTCCCCAGTTGTCTCCATATCACAGGTGCGTGAAAGCCCCTAGCTCTCTCCCCTTCACAGGTGGGTGACAGCCCCAAGCTCTCTCCTGAACACAGGTGAGTGACAGCCCCCAGCTCTCTCCCCATCACAGGTATGTGACAGCCCCCACCTGTCTCCACATCTCAGGTATGTGACAGCCCCCAGCTCTCTCCCCATCACAGGTATGTGACAGCCCACAGCTCTCTCCCAATCACAGGCGAGTGACAGACCCCGGCTCTCTCCCCATCACAGGTATGTTACAACCACCAGCTGTCTCCACATCACAGGTATGTGACAGCCACCAGCTCTCTCTGCATCACAAGTATGTGACAGCCCCAACTCTCTCCTCATCACAAGTATTTGACAGGCCCCAGCTGTCTCCACATCACAGGTATGTGACTGCCCCCAGCTGTCTCCCCATTTCTGTATGTGACAGCCCCCAGCTGTCTCCACATCACAGGTATGGGGCAACCCCAAGCTCTCTCCCCATCAGAGGCGTTTGAGAGTCCCCAGCTGTCTCAGCATTACAAGTATGTGACAATCCCCAACTCTCTACCCATCACAGGTGTGTGACAGCCCCCAGCTCTTTCCCCATCACAGGTGAGTGATAGCCCCCAGCACTCTCCCCATCACAGGTATGTGAGAGCCCCCAGCTGTCTCCACATCACAGGTATGTGACAGCTCCCAACTCTCTCCCCATCACAGGTATATTACAGCCACAAGCTGTCTCCACATCACAGGTATGGGCCAGCCACCAGCTCTAGCTGCATCACAGGTATGTGACAGCCCCCAGTTCTCTCCCCATCATAGGTGCTTGACAGTGCCCAGCTCTCTCCCCATCACAGGTGTGTGACAGACCCCAGCTCTCTCCCCATCACAGGTATGTGAGAGCCCCCAGCTGTCTCCATATCACAAGTATGTGACAGCAACTACCTTACTCCGCATCACAGGTATGTGACTGGCCCCAGCACTCTCCCCATCAGAAGTGTTTGACAGTCCCCATCTCATTCCCCTTCACAAGTGAGTGAGAGGCCCAAGCTCCCTTCCCATCACAGGTGTGTGACATCCCCCAGCTCTCTCCCCATCCCCGGTGAGTGACAGCCCCAAGCTCTCTCCCAATCACAGCAGTGTGACAGCCCCCAGCTCTCTTAGAATTACAATTAAGTGACAATCCCCATCTCTCTCCCCATCACAGGTGTGTGACAACCCCAAGGTCTCTCCCCATCACAGGTGTGTGACATCCCCCAGCTCTCTCCCCATCACCAGTGAGTTACATCCCCCAGCTCTCTCCCCATCACTGGTATGTGACAGCCCCCAGCTGTTCCCGCATCAGAGGTGCCTGACAAACCCCAAGTCTCTCCCCATCAAGGTATGTGAGAACCCCCAGCTGTCGCCACATCATAGGTATGTGACAACGCCAAGCTCTCTCCTCATCACAGGTGTGTGACCATCCCCAGCTGTCTCCATATTACAGGTGCGTGAAAGCCCCCAGCTCTTTCCCCTTCACAGGTGGGTGACAGCCCCCAGCTCTCGCCCCATCACAGTTGATTCACAGCCCCCATCTCTCTCCCCATCACAAGTGAGTGACAGCCCCCAGCTCTCTCCCCATCACAGGTGTGTGAATGACCCCAGCTGTCTCCATATCACAGGTGCGTGAAAGCCCCCAGCTCTCTCCCTTTCACAGGTGGGTGACGGCCCCTAGCTATCGCTCCAACACATGTATGTGACAGCCCCCATCTCTCTCCCCATCACAAGTGAGGGACAGCCCCCAGCTCTCTCCCCATCACAGGTGTGTGACAGCCACCAGCTCTCTCTCCATCACAGGTGAGTGACAATGCCCAGCTCTCTCCCATTCACAGGTGTGTGACAGCCACCAGCTCTCTCCCCATCACAGGTGAGTGACAGCCCCCAGCTCTCTCCCCATCACAGGTATCTGAGAGCCCCCAGCTGTCTCCGCATCACAGGAGCCTAACAGTCCCCAACTCTTTCCCCATCACAGCTATGTCACAACGCCCATTGTCTCCACATCACAGGTATGTGACAACCAATAGGTGTCTACGCATCACAGGTATGTGTGAACCCCAGCTCTCTCCCCATCACAGGTGTGCGACAGATCCCAGCTCTCTCCCCATCACAGGTGAGTGATAGACCCCACCTTTCGCCCCATCACAGGTACGTGACAGCGCCCACCTGATTCCGCATCACAGGAGCCTGACAGCCCCCAACTTTCTCCCCTTCACAGGTATGTGTCAACCCCCAGCTGTCTCCACATCACAGGTATGTGAAACACACCAGCTGTCTCCGCATCACAGGTATCTGACAGCCCACAGGTGTCTCCCCATCACAGGTGTGTGACATCCCACAGCTCTCTCCCCATCACCGGTGAGTTACAGCCCCCAGCTCTCTCCCCATCACAGGTATGTGACAGCCCACAGCTGTCTCCTCATCACAGGTGCATGACAAACCCCAAGTCTCGCCCCATCACAGGTATGTGACAGCCCCCAGCTTTCTCCACATCACAGGTATGTGACAACGCCAAGCTCTCTCCTCGTCACAGGTGTGTGACCATCCCCAGCTGTCTCCATATCACAGGTGCGAGAAAGCCCCAGCTCTTTTCCCTTCACAGGTGGATGACAGCCCCCAGCTCTCGCCCCATCACAGTTGATTGACAGCCCCCATCTCTCTCCCCATCACAAGTGAGTGACAGCCCCCAGCTCTCTCCCCATCACAGGTGTGTGAATGACCCCAGCTGTCTCCATATCACAGGTGCGTGAAAGCCCCCAGCTCTCTCCCTTTCACAGGTGGGTGACGGCCCCTAGCTATCGCTCCAACACATGTATGTGACAGCCCCCATCTCTCTCCCCATCACAAGTGAGTGACAGCCCCCAGCTCTCTCCCCATCACAGGTGTGTGACCGTCCCCAGGTGTCTCCAAATCACAGGTGAGTGACAATGCCCAGCTCTCTCCCATTCACAGGTGTGTGACAGCCACCAGCTCTCTCCCCATCACAGGTGTGTGACATCCCACAGCTCTCTCCCCATCACCGGTGAGTTACAGCCCCCAGCTCTCTCCCCATCACAGGTATGTGACAGCCCACAGCTGTCTCCGCATCACAGGTGCATGACAAACCCCAAGTCTCGCCCCATCACAGGTATGTGACAGCCCCCAGCTGTCTCCACATCACAGGTATGTGACAACGCCAAGCTCTCTCCTCGTCACAGGTGTGTGACCATCCCCAGCTGTCTCCATATCACAGGTGCGAGAAAGCCCCAGCTCTTTTCCCTTCACAGGTGGATGACAGCCCCCAGCTCTCGCCCCATCACAGTTGATTGACAGCCCCCATCTCTCTCCCCATCACAAGTGAGTGACAGCCACCAGCTCTCACCCCATCACAGCTGTGTGACCGTCCCCAGCTGTCTCTATATCACAGGTGCGTGACAGCCGCCTACTCTCTCCCCATCACAGGTATGTCACAGCCCCCAGCTGTCTCCCCATTATAGGTATGTGATAGACCACAGCTGTCTCTATATCACAGGTATGTGACAAACCCAAGCTCTCTCCCCATCATAGGTGTTTGACCGTCCCCAGCTGTCTCCATATCACAGGTGAGTGACAACGCCCTGCTCTCTCCCCTTCACAGGTGGATGACAGCCCCCAGCTCTCTCCCCATCACAGGTGAGAGACAGCCCCCATCTCTCTCCTCATTACAGGTGAGTGACAGCCCCCAGCTCTCTCCCCATCACAGGTGAGTGGCGGCCCCCAGCTCTACCCGTCACAGTTATGTGACAGCCCCCAGCTGTCTCAGCGTCACAGGTATGTGACAGTCCCCATCTCTCTCCCCATCAAAGCTGTGTGACAGACCCCAGCTCTCTCCACATCATAGGTGAGTGACAGACCCCAGCGCTCTCCCAATCACAGGTATGTGACAACTCCCAGCTGTCTCCACATCACAGATGCCTGACAGCACCCAACTTTCTCCCCATCACAAGTATGTGTTACCCCTTAGCTGTCTCCACATCAGAGGTATGTGAAAGACACCAGCTGTCTCCGCATCACAGGTATGTGACAGTCCCCATCTCTCTCCCCATCACAGGTGTGTGACAGCCAGAAGCTGTCCCCCCATCACAGGTGAGTGACGGCCCCCAGCCCTCTCCCAATTACAGGTATATGATAGCCCCCAGCTGTCTCCACATCACAGGTATGTGACAACGCCAAGCTCTCTCTCCATCACAGGTATGTGACCGTCCCCAGTTGTCTCCATATCACAGGTGCGTGAAAGCCCCTAGCTCTCTCCCCTTCACAGGTGGGTGACAGCCCCAAGCTCTCTCCTGAACACAGGTGAGTGACAGCCCCCAGCTCTCTCCCCATCACAGGTATGTGACAGCCCCCACCTGTCTCCACATCACAGGTATGTGACAGCCCCCAGCTCTCTCCCCATCACAGGTATGTGACAGCCCACAGCTCTCTCCCAATCACAGGCGAGTGACAGACCCCGGCTCTCTCCCCATTACAGGTATGTTACAACCACCAGCTGTCTCCACATCACAGGTATGTGACAGCCACCAGCTCTCTCTGCATCACAAGTATGTGACAGCCCCAACTCTCTCCTCATCACAAGTATTTGACAGGCCCCAGCTGTCTCCACATCACAGGTATGTGACTGCCCCCAGCTGTCTCCCCATTTCTGTATGTGACAGCCCCCAGCTGTCTCCACATCACAGGTATGGGGCAACCCCAAGCTCTCTCCCCATCAGAGGCGTTTGAGAGTCCCCAGCTGTCTCAGCATTACAAGTATGTGACAATCCCCAACTCTCTACCCATCACAGGTGTGTGACAGCCCCCAGCTCTTTCCCCATCACAGGTGAGTGATAGCCCCCAGCACTCTCCCCATCACAGGTATGTGAGAGCCCCCAGCTGTCTCCACATCACAGGTATGTGACAGCTCCCAACTCTCTCCCCATCACAGGTATATTACAGCCACAAGCTGTCTCCACATCACAGGTATGGGCCAGCCACCAGCTCTAGCTGCATCACAGGTATGTGACAGCCCCCAGTTCTCTCCCCATCATAGGTGCTTGACAGTGCCCAGCTCTCTCCCCATCACAGGTGTGTGACAGACCCCAGCTCTCTCCCCATCACAGGTATGTGAGAGCCCCCAGCTGTCTCCATATCACAAGTATGTGACAGCAACTACCTTACTCCGCATCACAGGTATGTGACTGGCCCCAGCACTCTCCCCATCAGAAGTGTTTGACAGTCCCCATCTCATTCCCCTTCACAAGTGAGTGAGAGGCCCAAGCTCCCTTCCCATCACAGGTGTGTGACATCCCCCAGCTCTCTCCCCATCCCCGGTGAGTGACAGCCCCAAGCTCTCTCCCAATCACAGCAGTGTGACAGCCCCCAGCTCTCTTAGAATTACAATTAAGTGACAATCCCCATCTCTCTCCCCATCACAGGTGTGTGACAACCCCAAGGTCTCTCCCCATCACAGGTGTGTGACATCCCCCAGCTCTCTCCCCATCACCAGTGAGTTACATCCCCCAGCTCTCTCCCCATCACTGGTATGTGACAGCCCCCAGCTGTTCCCGCATCAGAGGTGCCTGACAAACCCCAAGTCTCTCCCCATCAAGGTATGTGAGAACCCCCAGCTGTCGCCACATCATAGGTATGTGACAACGCCAAGCTCTCTCCTCATCACAGGTGTGTGACCATCCCCAGCTGTCTCCATATTACAGGTGCGTGAAAGCCCCCAGCTCTTTCCCCTTCACAGGTGGGTGACAGCCAACAGCTCTCGCCCCATCACAGTTGATTCACAGCCCCCATCTCTCTCCCCATCACAAGTGAGTGACAGCCCCCAGCTCTCTCCCCATCACAGGTGTGTGAATGACCCCAGCTGTCTCCATATCACAGGTGCGTGAAAGCCCCCAGCTCTCTCCCTTTCACAGGTGGGTGACGGCCCCTAGCTATCGCTCCAACACATGTATGTGACAGCCCCCATCTCTCTCCCCATCACAAGTGAGGGACAGCCCCCAGCTCTCTCCCCATCACAGGTGTGTGACAGCCACCAGCTCTCTCCCCATCACAGGTGAGTGACAATGCCCAGCTCTCTCCCATTCACAGGTGTGTGACAGCCACCAGCTCTCTCCCCATCACAGGTGAGTGACAGCCCCCAGCTCTCTCCCCATCACAGGTATCTGAGAGCCCCCAGCTGTCTCCGCATCACAGGAGCCTAACAGTCCCCAACTCTTTCCCCATCACAGCTATGTCACAACGCCCATTGTCTCCACATCACAGGTATGTGACAACCAATAGGTGTCTACGCATCACAGGTATGTGTGAACCCCAGCTCTCTCCCCATCACAGGTGTGCGACAGATCCCAGCTCTCTCCCCATCACAGGTGAGTGATAGACCCCAGCTTTCGCCCCATCACAGGTACGTGACAGCGCCCACCTGATTCCGCATCACAGGAGCCTGACAGCCCCCAACTTTCTCCCCTTCACAGGTATGTGTCAACCCCCAGCTGTCTCCACATCACAGGTATGTGAAACACACCAGCTGTCTCCGCATCACAGGTATCTGACAGCCCACAGGTGTCTCCCCATCACAGGTGTGTGACATCCCACAGCTCTCTCCCCATCACCGGTGAGTTACAGCCCCCAGCTCTCTCCCCATCACAGGTATGTGACAGCCCACAGCTGTCTCCTCATCACAGGTGCATGACAAACCCCAAGTCTCGCCCCATCACAGGTATGTGACAGCCCCCAGCTTTCTCCACATCACAGGTATGTGACAACGCCAAGCTCTCTCCTCGTCACAGGTGTGTGACCATCCCCAGCTGTCTCCATATCACAGGTGCGAGAAAGCCCCAGCTCTTTTCCCTTCACAGGTGGATGACAGCCCCCAGCTCTCGCCCCATCACAGTTGATTGACAGCCCCCATCTCTCTCCCCATCACAAGTGAGTGACAGCCCCCAGCTCTCTCCCCATCACAGGTGTGTGAATGACCCCAGCTGTCTCCATATCACAGGTGCGTGAAAGCCCCCAGCTCTCTCCCTTTCACAGGTGGGTGACGGCCCCTAGCTATCGCTCCAACACATGTATGTGACAGCCCCCATCTCTCTCCCCATCACAAGTGAGTGACAGCCCCCAGCTCTCTCCCCATCACAGGTGTGTGACCGTCCCCAGGTGTCTCCAAATCACAGGTGAGTGACAATGCCCAGCTCTCTCCCATTCACAGGTGTGTGACAGCCACCAGCTCTCTCCCCATCACAGGTGTGTGACATCCCACAGCTCTCTCCCCATCACCGGTGAGTTACAGCCCCCAGCTCTCTCCCCATCACAGGTATGTGACAGCCCACAGCTGTCTCCGCATCACAGGTGCATGACAAACCCCAAGTCTCGCCCCATCACAGGTATGTGACAGCCCCCAGCTGTCTCCACATCACAGGTATGTGACAACGCCAAGCTCTCTCCTCGTCACAGGTGTGTGACCATCCCCAGCTGTCTCCATATCACAGGTGCGAGAAAGCCCCAGCTCTTTTCCCTTCACAGGTGGATGACAGCCCCCAGCTCTCGCCCCATCACAGTTGATTGACAGCCCCCATCTCTCTCCCCATCACAAGTGAGTGACAGCCACCAGCTCTCACCCCATCACAGCTGTGTGACCGTCCCCAGCTGTCTCTATATCACAGGTGCGTGACAGCCGCCTACTCTCTCCCCATCACAGGTATGTCACAGCCCCCAGCTGTCTCCCCATTATAGGTATGTGATAGACCACAGCTGTCTCTATATCACAGGTATGTGACAAACCCAAGCTCTCTCCCCATCATAGGTGTTTGACCGTCCCCAGCTGTCTCCATATCACAGGTGAGTGACAACGCCCTGCTCTCTCCCCTTCACAGGTGGATGACAGCCCCCAGCTCTCTCCCCATCACAGGTGAGAGACAGCCCCCATCTCTCTCCTCATTACAGGTGAGTGACAGCCCCCAGCTCTCTCCCCATCACAGGTGAGTGGCGGCCCCCAGCTCTACCCGTCACAGTTATGTGACAGCCCCCAGCTGTCTCAGCGTCACAGGTATGTGACAGTCCCCATCTCTCTCCCCATCAAAGCTGTGTGACAGACCCCAGCTCTCTCCACATCATAGGTGAGTGACAGACCCCAGCGCTCTCCCAATCACAGGTATGTGACAACTCCCAGCTGTCTCCACATCACAGATGCCTGACAGCACCCAACTTTCTCCCCATCACAAGTATGTGTTACCCCTTAGCTGTCTCCACATCAGAGGTATGTGAAAGACACCAGCTGTCTCCGCATCACAGGTATGTGACAGTCCCCATCTCTCTCCCCATCACAGGTGTGTGACAGCCAGAAGCTGTCCCCCCATCACAGGTGAGTGACGGCCCACAGCCCTCTCCCAATTACAGGTATATGATAGCCCCCAGCTGTCTCCACATCACAGGTATGTGACAACGCCAAGCTCTCTCTCCATCACAGGTATGTGACCGTCCCCAGTTGTCTCCATATCACAGGTGCGTGAAAGCCCCTAGCTCTCTCCCCTTCACAGGTGGGTGACAGCCCCAAGCTCTCTCCTGAACACAGGTGAGTGACAGCCCCCAGCTCTCTCCCCATCACAGGTATGTGACAGCCCCCACCTGTCTCCACATCACAGGTATGTGACAGCCCCCAGCTCTCTCCCCATCACAGGTATGTGACAGCCCACAGCTCTCTCCCAATCACAGGCGAGTGACAGACCCCGGCTCTCTCCCCATTACAGGTATGTTACAACCACCAGCTGTCTCCACATCACAGGTATGTGACAGCCACCAGCTCTCTCTGCATCACAAGTATGTGACAGCCCCAACTCTCTCCTCATCACAAGTATTTGACAGGCCCCAGCTGTCTCCACATCACAGGTATGTGACTGCCCCCAGCTGTCTCCCCATTTCTGTATGTGACAGCCCCCAGCTGTCTCCACATCACAGGTATGGGGCAACCCCAAGCTCTCTCCCCATCAGAGGCGTTTGAGAGTCCCCAGCTGTCTCAGCATTACAAGTATGTGACAATCCCCAACTCTCTACCCATCACAGGTGTGTGACAGCCCCCAGCTCTTTCCCCATCACAGGTGAGTGATAGCCCCCAGCACTCTCCCCATCACAGGTATGTGAGAGCCCCCAGCTGTCTCCACATCACAGGTATGTGACAGCTCCCAACTCTCTCCCCATCACAGGTATATTACAGCCACAAGCTGTCTCCACATCACAGGTATGGGCCAGCCACCAGCTCTAGCTGCATCACAGGTATGTGACAGCCCCCAGTTCTCTCCCCATCATAGGTGCTTGACAGTGCCCAGCTCTCTCCCCATCACAGGTGTGTGACAGACCCCAGCTCTCTCCCCATCACAGGTATGTGAGAGCCCCCAGCTGTCTCCATATCACAAGTATGTGACAGCAACTACCTTACTCCGCATCACAGGTATGTGACTGGCCCCAGCACTCTCCCCATCAGAAGTGTTTGACAGTCCCCATCTCATTCCCCTTCACAAGTGAGTGAGAGGCCCAAGCTCCCTTCCCATCACAGGTGTGTGACATCCCCCAGCTCTCTCCCCATCCCCGGTGAGTGACAGCCCCAAGCTCTCTCCCAATCACAGCAGTGTGACAGCCCCCAGCTCTCTTAGAATTACAATTAAGTGACAATCCCCATCTCTCTCCCCATCACAGGTGTGTGACAACCCCAAGGTCTCTCCCCATCACAGGTGTGTGACATCCCCCAGCTCTCTCCCCATCACCAGTGAGTTACATCCCCCAGCTCTCTCCCCATCACTGGTATGTGACAGCCCCCAGCTGTTCCCGCATCAGAGGTGCCTGACAAACCCCAAGTCTCTCCCCATCAAGGTATGTGAGAACCCCCAGCTGTCGCCACATCATAGGTATGTGACAACGCCAAGCTCTCTCCTCATCACAGGTGTGTGACCATCCCCAGCTGTCTCCATATTACAGGTGCGTGAAAGCCCCCAGCTCTTTCCCCTTCACAGGTGGGTGACAGCCAACAGCTCTCGCCCCATCACAGTTGATTCACAGCCCCCATCTCTCTCCCCATCACAAGTGAGTGACAGCCCCCAGCTCTCTCCCCATCACAGGTGTGTGAATGACCCCAGCTGTCTCCATATCACAGGTGCGTGAAAGCCCCCAGCTCTCTCCCTTTCACAGGTGGGTGACGGCCCCTAGCTATCGCTCCAACACATGTATGTGACAGCCCCCATCTCTCTCCCCATCACAAGTGAGGGACAGCCCCCAGCTCTCTCCCCATCACAGGTGTGTGACAGCCACCAGCTCTCTCCCCATCACAGGTGAGTGACAATGCCCAGCTCTCTCCCATTCACAGGTGTGTGACAGCCACCAGCTCTCTCCCCATCACAGGTGAGTGACAGCCCCCAGCTCTCTCCCCATCACAGGTATCTGAGAGCCCCCAGCTGTCTCCGCATCACAGGAGCCTAACAGTCCCCAACTCTTTCCCCATCACAGCTATGTCACAACGCCCATTGTCTCCACATCACAGGTATGTGACAACCAATAGGTGTCTACGCATCACAGGTATGTGTGAACCCCAGCTCTCTCCCCATCACAGGTGTGCGACAGATCCCAGCTCTCTCCCCATCACAGGTGAGTGATAGACCCCAGCTTTCGCCCCATCACAGGTACGTGACAGCGCCCACCTGATTCCGCATCACAGGAGCCTGACAGCCCCCAACTTTCTCCCCTTCACAGGTATGTGTCAACCCCCAGCTGTCTCCACATCACAGGTATGTGAAACACACCAGCTGTCTCCGCATCACAGGTATCTGACAGCCCACAGGTGTCTCCCCATCACAGGTGTGTGACATCCCACAGCTCTCTCCCCATCACCGGTGAGTTACAGCCCCCGGCTCTCTCCCCATCACAGGTATGTGACAGCCCACAGCTGTCTCCTCATCACAGGTGCATGACAAACCCCAAGTCTCGCCCCATCACAGGTATGTGACAGCCCCCAGCTTTCTCCACATCACAGGTATGTGACAACGCCAAGCTCTCTCCTCGTCACAGGTGTGTGACCATCCCCAGCTGTCTCCATATCACAGGTGCGAGAAAGCCCCAGCTCTTTTCCCTTCACAGGTGGATGACAGCCCCCAGCTCTCGCCCCATCACAGTTGATTGACAGCCCCCATCTCTCTCCCCATCACAAGTGAGTGACAGCCCCCAGCTCTCTCCCCATCACAGGTGTGTGAATGACCCCAGCTGTCTCCATATCACAGGTGCGTGAAAGCCCCCAGCTCTCTCCCTTTCACAGGTGGGTGACGGCCCCTAGCTATCGCTCCAACACATGTATGTGACAGCCCCCATCTCTCTCCCCATCACAAGTGAGTGACAGCCCCCAGCTCTCTCCCCATCACAGGTGTGTGACCGTCCCCAGGTGTCTCCAAATCACAGGTGAGTGACAATGCCCAGCTCTCTCCCATTCACAGGTGTGTGACAGCCACCAGCTCTCTCCCCATCACAGGTGTGTGACATCCCACAGCTCTCTCCCCATCACCGGTGAGTTACAGCCCCCAGCTCTCTCCCCATCACAGGTATGTGACAGCCCACAGCTGTCTCCGCATCACAGGTGCATGACAAACCCCAAGTCTCGCCCCATCACAGGTATGTGACAGCCCCCAGCTGTCTCCACATCACAGGTATGTGACAACGCCAAGCTCTCTCCTCGTCACAGGTGTGTGACCATCCCCAGCTGTCTCCATATCACAGGTGCGAGAAAGCCCCAGCTCTTTTCCCTTCACAGGTGGATGACAGCCCCCAGCTCTCGCCCCATCACAGTTGATTGACAGCCCCCATCTCTCTCCCCATCACAAGTGAGTGACAGCCACCAGCTCTCACCCCATCACAGCTGTGTGACCGTCCCCAGCTGTCTCTATATCACAGGTGCGTGACAGCCGCCTACTCTCTCCCCATCACAGGTATGTCACAGCCCCCAGCTGTCTCCCCATTATAGGTATGTGATAGACCACAGCTGTCTCTATATCACAGGTATGTGACAAACCCAAGCTCTCTCCCCATCATAGGTGTTTGACCGTCCCCAGCTGTCTCCATATCACAGGTGAGTGACAACGCCCTGCTCTCTCCCCTTCACAGGTGGATGACAGCCCCCAGCTCTCTCCCCATCACAGGTGAGAGACAGCCCCCATCTCTCTCCTCATTACAGGTGAGTGACAGCCCCCAGCTCTCTCCCCATCACAGGTGAGTGGCGGCCCCCAGCTCTACCCGTCACAGTTATGTGACAGCCCCCAGCTGTCTCAGCGTCACAGGTATGTGACAGTCCCCATCTCTCTCCCCATCAAAGCTGTGTGACAGACCCCAGCTCTCTCCACATCATAGGTGAGTGACAGACCCCAGCTCTCTCCCAATCACAGGTATGTGACAACTCCCAGCTGTCTCCACATCACAGATGCCTGACAGCACCCAACTTTCTCCCCATCACAAGTATGTGTTACCCCTTAGCTGTCTCCACATCAGAGGTATGTGAAAGACACCAGCTGTCTCCGCATCACAGGTATGTGACAGTCCCCATCTCTCTCCCCATCACAGGTGTGTGACAGCCAGAAGCTGTCCCCCCATCACAGGTGAGTGACGGCCCCCAGCCCTCTCCCAATTACAGGTATATGATAGCCCCCAGCTGTCTCCACATCACAGGTATGTGACAACGCCAAGCTCTCTCTCCATCACAGGTATGTGACCGTCCCCAGTTGTCTCCATATCACAGGTGCGTGAAAGCCCCTAGCTCTCTCCCCTTCACAGGTGGGTGACAGCCCCAAGCTCTCTCCTGAACACAGGTGAGTGACAGCCCCCAGCTCTCTCCCCATCACAGGTATGTGACAGCCCCCACCTGTCTCCACATCACAGGTATGTGACAGCCCCCAGCTGTCTCCCCATCACAGGTATGTGACAGCCCACAGCTCTCTCCCAATCACAGGCGAGTGACAGACCCCGGCTCTCTCCCCATCACAGGTATGTTACAACCACCAGCTGTCTCCACATCACAGGTATGTGACAGCCACCAGCTCTCTCTGCATCACAAGTATGTGACAGCCCCAACTCTCTCCTCATCACAAGTATTTGACAGGCCCCAGCTGTCTCCACATCACAGGTATGTGACTGCCCCCAGCTGTCTCCCCATTTCTGTATGTGACAGCCCCCAGCTGTCTCCACATCACAGGTATGGGGCAACCCCAAGCTCTCTCCACATCAGAGGCGTTTGAGAGTCCCCAGCTGTCTCAGCATTACAAGTATGTGACAATCCCCAACTCTCTACCCATCACAGGTGTGTGACAGCCCCCAGCTCTTTTCCCATCACAGGTGAGTGATAGCCCCCAGCACTCTCCCCATCACAGGTATGTGAGAGCCCCCAGCTGTCTCCACATCACAGGTATGTGACAGCTCCCAACTCTCTCCCCATCACAGGTATATTACAGCCACAAGCTGTCTCCACATCACAGGTATGGGCCAGCCACCAGCTCTAGCTGCATCACAGGTATGTGACAGCCCCCAGTTCTCTCCTCATCATAGGTGCTTGACAGTGCCCAGCTCTCTCCCCATCACAGGTGTGTGACAGCCAGAAGCTGTCCCCCCATCACAGGTGAGTGACGGCCCCCAGCCCTCTCCCAATTACAGGTATATGTTAGCCCCCAGCAGTCTCCACATCACAGGTATGTGACAACGCCAAGCTCTCTGCCCATCACAGGTATGTGACCGTCCCCAGTTGTCTCCATATCACAGGTGCGTGAAAGCCCCTAGCTCTCTCCCCTTCACAGGTGGGTGACAGCCCCAAGCTCTCTCCTGAACACAGGTGAGTGACAGCCCCCAGCTCTGTCCCCATCACAGGTATGTGACAGCCCCCACCTGTCTCCACATCACAGGTATGTGACAGCCCCCAGCTCTCTCCCCATCACAGGTGTGTGACAGCCAGAACCTGTCCCCCCATCACAGGTGAGTGACGGCCCCCAGCCCTCTCCCAATTACAGGTATATGATAGCCCCCAGCAGTTTCCACATCACAGGTATGTGACAACGCCAAGCTCTCTGCCCATCACAGGTATGTGACCGTCCCCAGGTGTCTCCATATCACAGGTGCGTGAAAGCCCCTAGCTCTCTCCCCTTCACAGGTGGGTGACAGCCCCAAGCTCTCTCCTGAACACAGGTGAGTGACAGCCCCCAGCTCTCTCCCCATCACAGGTATGTGACAGCCCCCACCTGTCTCCACATCTCAGGTATGTGACAGCCCCCAGCTCTCTCCCCATCACAGGTATGTGACAGCCCACAGCTCTCTCCCAATCACAGGCGAGTGACATACACCGGCTCTCTCCCCATCACAGGTATGTTACAACCACCAGCTGTCTCCACATCACAGGTATGTGACAGCCACCAGCTCTCTCTGCATCACAAGTATGTGACAGCCCCCAGTTCTCTCCCCATCATAGGTGCTTGACAGTGCCCAGCTCTCTCCCCATCACAGGTGTGTGACAGACCCCAGCTCTCTCCCCATCACAGGTATGTGAGAGCCCCCAGCTGTCTCCATACCACAAGTATGTGACAGCAACTACCTTACTCCGCATCACAGGTATGTGACTGGCCCCAGCACTCTCCCCATCAGAAGTGTTTGACAGTCCCCATCTCATTCCCCTTCACAAGTGAGTGAGAGGCCCAAGCTCCCTTCCCATCACAGGTGTGTGACAGCCCCCAGCTCTCTCCCAATCACAGCAGTGTGACAGCCCCCAGCTCTCTTAGAATTACAATTAAGTGACAATCCCCATCTGTCTCCCCATCACAGGTGTGTGACAACCCCAAGGTCTCTCCCCATCACAGGTGTGTGACATCCCCCAGCTCTCTCCCCATCACCAGTGAGTTACGTCCCCCAGCTCTCGCCCCATCACAGTTGATTCACAGCGCCCATCTCTCTCCCCATCACAAGTGAGTGACAGCCCCCAGCTCTCTCCCCATCACAGGTGTGTGAATGACCCCAGCTGTCTCCATATCACAGGTGCGTGAAAGCCCCCAGCTCTCTCCCTTTCACAGGTGGGTGACGGCCCCTAGCTATCGCTCCAACACATGTATGTGACAGCCCCCATCTCTCTCCCCATCACAAGTGAGTGACAGCCCCCAGCTCTCTCCCCATCACAGGTGTGTGACCGTCCCCAGGTGTCTCCAAATCACAGGTGAGTGACAATGCCCAGCTCTCTCCCATTCACAGGTGTGTGACAGCCACCAGCTCTCTCCCCATCACAGGTGAGTGACAGCCCCCAGCTCTCTCCCCATCACAGGTATCTGAGAGCCCCCAGCTGTCTCCGCATCACAGGAGCCTAACAGCCCCCAACTCTTTCCCCATCACAGCTATGTCACAACGCCCATTGTCTCCACATCACAGGGATGTGACAACCAATAGGTGTCTACGCATCACAGGTATGTGTGAGCCCCAGCTCTCTCCCCATCACAGGTGTGCGACAGATCCCAGCTCTCTCCCCATCACAGGTGAGTGATAGACCCCAGCTTTCGCCCCATCACAGGTACGTGACAGCGCCCACCTGATTCCGCATCACAGGAGCCTGACAGCCCCCAACTTTCTCCCCTTCACAGGTATGTGTCAACCCCCAGCTGTCTCCACATCACAGGTATGTGAAACACACCAGCTGTCTCCGCATCACAGGTATCTGACAGCCCACAGGTGTCTCCCCATCACAGGTGTTTGACAGTCCCCATCTCTTTCCCCATCACAGGTGTGTGACAGACCCCAGCTCTCTCCCCATTTCAGGTGAACAAGAGATCCCAGCTCTCTCCTCATCACAGGTATATGAGAGACCCCATCTTTCTCCGCATCACAGGATCCTAACAGCCCCCAACTCTCTCCCCATCACAGGTATGTCACAACCCCCATTGTCTCCACATCACAGGGATGTGACAACCACTAGCTGTCTCTGCATCATAGGTATGTGTGAGCACCCAGCTCTCTCCCCATCCCCGGTGAGTGACAGCCCCCAGCTGTCCCCCAATCACAGCAGTGTGACAGCCCCCATCTGTCTTAGCATTACAAGTAAGTGACAATCCCCATCTCTCTCCCCATCACAGGTGTGTGACAACCCCAAGCTCTCTCCCCATCACAGGTGTGTGACATCCCACAGCTCTCTCCCCATCACCGGTGAGTTACAGCCCCCAGCTCTCTCCGCATCACAGGTATGTGACAGCACACAGCTCTCTCCGCATCACAGGTGCATGACAAACCCCAAGTCTCGCCCCATCACAGGTATGTGACAGCCCCCAGCTGTCTCCACATCACAGGTATGTGACAACGCCAAGCTCTCTCCTCGTCACAGGTGTGTGACCATCCCCAGCTGTCTCCATATCACAGGTGCGAGAAAGCCCCAGCTCTTTTCCCTTCACAGGTGGATGACAGCCCCCAGCTCTCGCCCCATCACAGTTGATTGACAGCCCCCATCTCTCTCCCCATCACAAGTGAGTGACAGCCACCAGCTCTCACCCCATCACAGCTGTGTGACCGTCCCCAGCTGTCTCTATATCACAGGTGCGTGACAGCCGCCTACTCTCTCCCCATCACAGGTATGTCACAGCCCCCAGCTGTCTCCCCATTATAGGTATGTGATAGACCACAGCTGTCTCTATATCACAGGTATGTGACAAACCCAAGCTCTCTCCCCATCATAGGTGTTTGACCGTCCCCAGCTGTCTCCATATCACAGGTGAGTGACAACGCCCTGCTCTCTCCCCTTCACAGGTGGATGACAGCCCCCAGCTCTCTCCCCATCACAGGTGAGAGACAGCCCCCATCTCTCTCCTCATTACAGGTGAGTGACAGCCCCCAGCTCTCTCCCCATCACAGGTGAGTGGCGGCCCCCAGCTCTACCCGTCACAGTTATGTGACAGCCCCCAGCTGTCTCAGCGTCACAGGTATGTGACAGTCCCCATCTCTCTCCCCATCAAAGCTGTGTGACAGACCCCAGCTCTCTCCACATCATAGGTGAGTGACAGACCCCAGCTCTCTCCCAATCACAGGTATGTGACAACTCCCAGCTGTCTCCACATCACAGATGCCTGACAGCACCCAACTTTCTCCCCATCACAAGTATGTGTTACCCCTTAGCTGTCTCCACATCAGAGGTATGTGAAAGACACCAGCTGTCTCCGCATCACAGGTATGTGACAGTCCCCATCTCTCTCCCCATCACAGGTGTGTGACAGCCAGAAGCTGTCCCCCCATCACAGGTGAGTGACGGCCCCCAGCCCTCTCCCAATTACAGGTATATGATAGCCCCCAGCAGTCTCCACATCACAGGTATGTGACAACGCCAAGCTCTCTCCCCATCACAGGTATGTGACCGTCCCCAGTTGTCTCCATATCACAGGTGCGTGAAAGACCCTAGCTCTCTCCCCTTCACAGGTGGGTGACAGCCCCAAGCTCTCTCCTGAACACAGGTGAGTGACAGCCCCCAGCTCTCTCCCCATCACAGGTATGTGACAGCCCCCACCTGTCTCCACATCACAGGTATGTGACAGCCCCCAGCTCTCTCCCCATCACAGGTGTGTGACAGCCAGAACCTGTCCCCCCATCACAGGTGAGTGACGGCCCCCAGCCCTCTCCCAATTACAGGTATATGATAGCCCCCAGCAGTCTCCACATCACAGGTATGTGACAACGCCAAGCTCTCTCTCCATCACAGGTATGTGACCGTCCCCAGTTGTCTCCATATCACAGGTGCGTGAAAGCCCCTAGCTCTCTCCCCTTCACAGGTGGGTGACAGCCCCAAGCTCTCTCCTGAACACAGGTGAGTGACAGCCCCCAGCTCTCTCCCCATCACAGGTATGTGACAGCCCCCACCTGTCTCCACATCTCAGGTATGTGACAGCCCCCAGCTCTCTCCCCATCACAGGTATGTGACAGCCCACAGCTCTCTCCCAATCACAGGCGAGTGACAGACCCCGGCTCTCTCCCCATCACAGGTATGTTACAACCACCAGCTGTCTCCACATCACAGGTATGTGACAGCCACCAGCTCTCTCTGCATCACAAGTATGTGACAGCCCCAACTCTCTCCTCATCACAAGTATTTGACAGGCCCCAGCTGTCTCCACATCACAGGTATGTGACTGCCCCCAGCTGTCTCCCCATTTCTGTATGTGACAGCCCCCAGCTGTCTCCACATCACAGGTATGGGGCAACCCCAAGCTCTCTCCCCATCAGAGGCGTTTGAGAGTCCCCAGCTGTCTCAGCATTACAAGTATGTGACAATCCCCAACTCTCTACCCATCACAGGTGTGTGACAGCCCCCAGCTCTTTCCCCATCACAGGTGAGTGATAGCCCCCAGCACTCTCCCCATCACAGGTATGTGAGAGCCCCCAGCTGTCTCCACATCACAGGTATGTGACAGCTCCCAACTCTCTCCCCATCACAGGTATATTACAGCCACAAGCTGTCTCCACATCACAGGTATGGGCCAGCCACCAGCTCTAGCTGCATCACAGGTATGTGACAGCCCCCAGTTCTCTCCCCATCATAGGTGCTTGACAGTGCCCAGCTCTCTCCCCATCACAGGTGTGTGACAGACCCCAGCTCTCTCCCCATCACAGGTATGTGAGAGCCCCCAGCTGTCTCCATATCACAAGTATGTGACAGCAACTACCTTACTCCGCATCACAGGTATGTGACTGGCCCCAGCACTCTCCCCATCAGAAGTGTTTGACAGTCCCCATCTCATTCCCCTTCACAAGTGAGTGAGAGGCCCAAGCTCCCTTCCCATCACAGGTGTGTGACATCCCCCAGCTCTCTCCCCATCCCCGGTGAGTGACAGCCCCAAGCTCTCTCCCAATCACAGCAGTGTGACAGCCCCCAGCTCTCTTAGAATTACAATTAAGTGACAATCCCCATCTCTCTCCCCATCACAGGTGTGTGACAACCCCAAGGTCTCTCCCCATCACAGGTGTGTGACATCCCCCAGCTCTCTCCCCATCACCAGTGAGTTACATCCCCCAGCTCTCTCCCCATCACTGGTATGTGACAGCCCCCAGCTGTTCCCGCATCAGAGGTGCCTGACAAACCCCAAGTCTCTCCCCATCAAGGTATGTGAGAACCCCCAGCTGTCGCCACATCATAGGTATGTGACAACGCCAAGCTCTCTCCTCATCACAGGTGTGTGACCATCCCCAGCTGTCTCCATATTACAGGTGCGTGAAAGCCCCCAGCTCTTTCCCCTTCACAGGTGGGTGACAGCCCCCAGCTCTCGCCCCATCACAGTTGATTCACAGCCCCCATCTCTCTCCCCATCACAAGTGAGTGACAGCCCCCAGCTCTCTCCCCATCACAGGTGTGTGAATGACCCCAGCTGTCTCCATATCACAGGTGCGTGAAAGCCCCCAGCTCTCTCCCTTTCACAGGTGGGTGACGGCCCCTAGCTATCGCTCCAACACATGTATGTGACAGCCCCCATCTCTCTCCCCATCACAAGTGAGGGACAGCCCCCAGCTCTCTCCCCATCACAGGTGTGTGACAGCCACCAGCTCTCTCCCCATCACAGGTGAGTGACAATGCCCAGCTCTCTCCCATTCACAGGTGTGTGACAGCCACCAGCTCTCTCCCCATCACAGGTGAGTGACAGCCCCCAGCTCTCTCCCCATCACAGGTATCTGAGAGCCCCCAGCTGTCTCCGCATCACAGGAGCCTAACAGTCCCCAACTCTTTCCCCATCACAGCTATGTCACAACGCCCATTGTCTCCACATCACAGGTATGTGACAACCAATAGGTGTCTACGCATCACAGGTATGTGTGAACCCCAGCTCTCTCCCCATCACAGGTGTGCGACAGATCCCAGCTCTCTCCCCATCACAGGTGAGTGATAGACCCCAGCTTTCGCCCCATCACAGGTACGTGACAGCGCCCACCTGATTCCGCATCACAGGAGCCTGACAGCCCCCAACTTTCTCCCCTTCACAGGTATGTGTCAACCCCCAGCTGTCTCCACATCACAGGTATGTGAAACACACCAGCTGTCTCCGCATCACAGGTATCTGACAGCCCACAGGTGTCTCCCCATCACAGGTGTGTGACATCCCACAGCTCTCTCCCCATCACCGGTGAGTTACAGCCCCCAGCTCTCTCCCCATCACAGGTATGTGACAGCCCACAGCTGTCTCCTCATCACAGGTGCATGACAAACCCCAAGTCTCGCCCCATCACAGGTATGTGACAGCCCCCAGCTTTCTCCACATCACAGGTATGTGACAACGCCAAGCTCTCTCCTCGTCACAGGTGTGTGACCATCCCCAGCTGTCTCCATATCACAGGTGCGAGAAAGCCCCAGCTCTTTTCCCTTCACAGGTGGATGACAGCCCCCAGCTCTCGCCCCATCACAGTTGATTGACAGCCCCCATCTCTCTCCCCATCACAAGTGAGTGACAGCCCCCAGCTCTCTCCCCATCACAGGTGTGTGAATGACCCCAGCTGTCTCCATATCACAGGTGCGTGAAAGCCCCCAGCTCTCTCCCTTTCACAGGTGGGTGACGGCCCCTAGCTATCGCTCCAACACATGTATGTGACAGCCCCCATCTCTCTCCCCATCACAAGTGAGTGACAGCCCCCAGCTCTCTCCCCATCACAGGTGTGTGACCGTCCCCAGGTGTCTCCAAATCACAGGTGAGTGACAATGCCCAGCTCTCTCCCATTCACAGGTGTGTGACAGCCACCAGCTCTCTCCCCATCACAGGTGTGTGACATCCCACAGCTCTCTCCCCATCACCGGTGAGTTACAGCCCCCAGCTCTCTCCGCATCACAGGTATGTGACAGCCCACAGCTGTCTCCGCATCACAGGTGCATGACAAACCCCAAGTCTCGCCCCATCACAGGTATGTGACAGCCCCCAGCTGTCTCCACATCACAGGTATGTGACAACGCCAAGCTCTCTCCTCGTCACAGGTGTGTGACCATCCCCAGCTGTCTCCATATCACAGGTGCGAGAAAGCCCCAGCTCTTTTCCCTTCACAGGTGGATGACAGCCCCCAGCTCTCGCCCCATCACAGTTGATTGACAGCCCCCATCTCTCTCCCCATCACAAGTGAGTGACAGCCACCAGCTCTCACCCCATCACAGCTGTGTGACCGTCCCCAGCTGTCTCTATATCACAGGTGCGTGACAGCCGCCTACTCTCTCCCCATCACAGGTATGTCACAGCCCCCAGCTGTCTCCCCATTATAGGTATGTGATAGACCACAGCTGTCTCTATATCACAGGTATGTGACAAACCCAAGCTCTCTCCCCATCATAGGTGTTTGACCGTCCCCAGCTGTCTCCATATCACAGGTGAGTGACAACGCCCTGCTCTCTCCCCTTCACAGGTGGATGACAGCCCCCAGCTCTCTCCCCATCACAGGTGAGAGACAGCCCCCATCTCTCTCGTCATTACAGGTGAGTGACAGCCCCCAGCTCTCTCCCCATCACAGGTGAGTGGCGGCCCCCAGCTCTACCCGTCACAGTTATGTGACAGCCCCCAGCTGTCTCAGCGTCACAGGTATGTGACAGTCCCCATCTCTCTCCCCATCAAAGCTGTGTGACAGACCCCAGCTCTCTCCACATCATAGGTGAGTGACAGACCCCAGCTCTCTCCCAATCACAGGTATGTGACAACTCCCAGCTGTCTCCACCTCACAGATGCCTGACAGCACCCAACTTTCTCCCCATCACAAGTATGTGTTACCCCTTAGCTGTCTCCACATCAGAGGTATGTGAAAGACACCAGCTGTCTCCGCATCACAGGTATGTGACAGTCCCCATCTCTCTCCCCATCACAGGTGTGTGACAGCCAGAAGCTGTCCCCCCATCACAGGTGAGTGACGGCCCCCAGCCCTCTCCCAATTACAGGTATATGATAGCCCCCAGCTGTCTCCACATCACAGGTATGTGACAACGCCAAGCTCTCTCTCCATCACAGGTATGTGACCGTCCCCAGTTGTCTCCATATCACAGGTGCGTGAAAGCCCCTAGCTCTCTCCCCTTCACAGGTGGGTGACAGCCCCAAGCTCTCTCCTGAACACAGGTGAGTGACAGCCCCCAGCTCTCTCCCCATCACAGGTATGTGACAGCCCCCACCTGTCTCCACATCACAGGTATGTGACAGCCCCCAGCTCTCTCCCCATCACAGGTATGTGACAGCCCACAGCTCTCTCCCAATCACAGGCGAGTGACAGACCCCGGCTCTCTCCCCATCACAGGTATGTTACAACCACCAGCTGTCTCCACATCACAGGTATGTGACAGCCACCAGCTCTCTCTGCATCACAAGTATGTGACAGCCCCAACTCTCTCCTCATCACAAGTATTTGACAGGCCCCAGCTGTCTCCACATCACAGGTATGTGACTGCCCCCAGCTGTCTCCCCATTTCTGTATGTGACAGCCCCCAGCTGTCTCCACATCACAGGTATGGGGCAACCCCAAGCTCTCTCCCCATCAGAGGCGTTTGAGAGTCCCCAGCTGTCTCAGCATTACAAGTATGTGACAATCCCCAACTCTCTACCCATCACAGGTGTGTGACAGCCCCCAGCTCTTTCCCCATCACAGGTGAGTGATAGCCCCCAGCACTCTCCCCATCACAGGTATGTGAGAGCCCCCAGCTGTCTCCACATCACAGGTATGTGACAGCTCCCAACTCTCTCCCCATCACAGGTATATTACAGCCACAAGCTGTCTCCACATCACAGGTATGGGCCAGCCACCAGCTCTAGCTGCATCACAGGTATGTGACAGCCCCCAGTTCTCTCCCCATCATAGGTGCTTGACAGTGCCCAGCTCTCTCCCCATCACAGGTGTGTGACAGACCCCAGCTCTCTCCCCATCACAGGTATGTGAGAGCCCCCAGCTGTCTCCATATCACAAGTATGTGACAGCAACTACCTTACTCCGCATCACAGGTATGTGACTGGCCCCAGCACTCTCCCCATCAGAAGTGTTTGACAGTCCCCATCTCATTCCCCTTCACAAGTGAGTGAGAGGCCCAAGCTCCCTTCCCATCACAGGTGTGTGACATCCCCCAGCTCTCTCCCCATCCCCGGTGAGTGACAGCCCCAAGCTCTCTCCCAATCACAGCAGTGTGACAGCCCCCAGCTCTCTTAGAATTACAATTAAGTGACAATCCCCATCTCTCTCCCCATCACAGGTGTGTGACAACCCCAAGGTCTCTCCCCATCACAGGTGTGTGACATCCCCCAGCTCTCTCCCCATCACCAGTGAGTTACATCCCCCAGCTCTCTCCCCATCACTGGTATGTGACAGCCCCCAGCTGTTCCCGCATCAGAGGTGCCTGACAAACCCCAAGTCTCTCCCCATCAAGGTATGTGAGAACCCCCAGCTGTCGCCACATCATAGGTATGTGACAACGCCAAGCTCTCTCCTCATCACAGGTGTGTGACCATCCCCAGCTGTCTCCATATTACAGGTGCGTGAAAGCCCCCAGCTCTTTCCCCTTCACAGGTGGGTGACAGCCCCCAGCTCTCGCCCCATCACAGTTGATTCACAGCCCCCATCTCTCTCCCCATCACAAGTGAGTGACAGCCCCCAGCTCTCTCCCCATCACAGGTGTGTGAATGACCCCAGCTGTCTCCATATCACAGGTGCGTGAAAGCCCCCAGCTCTCTCCCTTTCACAGGTGGGTGACGGCCCCTAGCTATCGCTCCAACACATGTATGTGACAGCCCCCATCTCTCTCCCCATCACAAGTGAGGGACAGCCCCCAGCTCTCTCCCCATCACAGGTGTGTGACAGCCACCAGCTCTCTCCCCATCACAGGTGAGTGACAATGCCCAGCTCTCTCCCATTCACAGGTGTGTGACAGCCACCAGCTCTCTCCCCATCACAGGTGAGTGACAGCCCCCAGCTCTCTCCCCATCACAGGTATCTGAGAGCCCCCAGCTGTCTCCGCATCACAGGAGCCTAACAGTCCCCAACTCTTTCCCCATCACAGCTATGTCACAACGCCCATTGTCTCCACATCACAGGTATGTGACAACCAATAGGTGTCTACGCATCACAGGTATGTGTGAACCCCAGCTCTCTCCCCATCACAGGTGTGCGACAGATCCCAGCTCTCTCCCCATCACAGGTGAGTGATAGACCCCAGCTTTCGCCCCATCACAGGTACGTGACAGCGCCCACCTGATTCCGCATCACAGGAGCCTGACAGCCCCCAACTTTCTCCCCTTCACAGGTATGTGTCAACCCCCAGCTGTCTCCACATCACAGGTATGTGAAACACACCAGCTGTCTCCGCATCACAGGTATCTGACAGCCCACAGGTGTCTCCCCATCACAGGTGTGTGACATCCCACAGCTCTCTCCCCATCACCGGTGAGTTACAGCCCCCAGCTCTCTCCCCATCACAGGTATGTGACAGCCCACAGCTGTCTCCTCATCACAGGTGCATGACAAACCCCAAGTCTCGCCCCATCACAGGTATGTGACAGCCCCCAGCTTTCTCCACATCACAGGTATGTGACAACGCCAAGCTCTCTCCTCGTCACAGGTGTGTGACCATCCCCAGCTGTCTCCATATCACAGGTGCGAGAAAGCCCCAGCTCTTTTCCCTTCACAGGTGGATGACAGCCCCCAGCTCTCGCCCCATCACAGTTGATTGACAGCCCCCATCTCTCTCCCCATCACAAGTGAGTGACAGCCCCCAGCTCTCTCCCCATCACAGGTGTGTGAATGACCCCAGCTGTCTCCATATCACAGGTGCGTGAAAGCCCCCAGCTCTCTCCCTTTCACAGGTGGGTGACGGCCCCTAGCTATCGCTCCAACACATGTATGTGACAGCCCCCATCTCTCTCCCCATCACAAGTGAGTGACAGCCCCCAGCTCTCTCCCCATCACAGGTGTGTGACCGTCCCCAGGTGTCTCCAAATCACAGGTGAGTGACAATGCCCAGCTCTCTCCCATTCACAGGTGTGTGACAGCCACCAGCTCTCTCCCCATCACAGGTGTGTGACATCCCACAGCTCTCTCCCCATCACCGGTGAGTTACAGCCCCCAGCTCTCTCCCCATCACAGGTATGTGACAGCCCACAGCTGTCTCCGCATCACAGGTGCATGACAAACCCCAAGTCTCGCCCCATCACAGGTATGTGACAGCCCCCAGCTGTCTCCACATCACAGGTATGTGACAACGCCAAGCTCTCTCCTCGTCACAGGTGTGTGACCATCCCCAGCTGTCTCCATATCACAGGTGCGAGAAAGCCCCAGCTCTTTTCCCTTCACAGGTGGATGACAGCCCCCAGCTCTCGCCCCATCACAGTTGATTGACAGCCCCCATCTCTCTCCCCATCACAAGTGAGTGACAGCCACCAGCTCTCACCCCATCAAAGCTGTGTGACCGTCCCCAGCTGTCTCTATATCACAGGTGCGTGACAGCCGCCTACTCTCTCCCCATCACAGGTATGTCACAGCCCCCAGCTGTCTCCCCATTATAGGTATGTGATAGACCACAGCTGTCTCTATATCACAGGTATGTGACAAACCCAAGCTCTCTCCCCATCATAGGTGTTTGACCGTCCCCAGCTGTCTCCATATCACAGGTGAGTGACAACGCCCTGCTCTCTCCCCTTCACAGGTGGATGACAGCCCCCAGCTCTCTCCCCATCACAGGTGAGAGACAGCCCCCATCTCTCTCCTCATTACAGGTGAGTGACAGCCCCCAGCTCTCTCCCCATCACAGGTGAGTGGCGGCCCCCAGCTCTACCCGTCACAGTTATGTGACAGCCCCCAGCTGTCTCAGCGTCACAGGTATGTGACAGTCCCCATCTCTCTCCCCATCAAAGCTGTGTGACAGACCCCAGCTCTCTCCACATCATAGGTGAGTGACAGACCCCAGCTCTCTCCCAATCACAGGTATGTGACAACTCCCAGCTGTCTCCACATCACAGATGCCTGACAGCACCCAACTTTCTCCCCATCACAAGTATGTGTTACCCCTTAGCTGTCTCCACATCAGAGGTATGTGAAAGACACCAGCTGTCTCCGCATCACAGGTATGTGACAGTCCCCATCTCTCTCCCCATCACAGGTGTGTGACAGCCAGAAGCTGTCCCCCCATCACAGGTGAGTGACGGCCCCCAGCCCTCTCCCAATTACAGGTATATGATAGCCCCCAGCTGTCTCCACATCACAGGTATGTGACAACGCCAAGCTCTCTCCCCATCACAGGTATGTGACCGTCCCCAGTTGTCTCCATATCACAGGTGCGTGAAAGCCCCTAGCTCTCTCCCCTTCACAGGTGGGTGACAGCCCCAAGCTCTCTCCTGAACACAGGTGAGTGACAGCCCCCAGCTCTCTCCCCATCACAGGTATGTGACAGCCCCCACCTGTCTCCACATCACAGGTATGTGACAGCCCCCAGCTGTCTCCCCATCACAGGTATGTGACAGCCCACAGCTCTCTCCCAATCACAGGCGAGTGACAGACCCCGGCTCTCTCCCCATCACAGGTATGTTACAACCACCAGCTGTCTCCACATCACAGGTATGTGACAGCCACCAGCTCTCTCTGCATCACAAGTATGTGACAGCCCCAACTCTCTCCTCATCACAAGTATTTGACAGGCCCCAGCTGTCTCCACATCACAGGTATGTGACTGCCCCCAGCTGTCTCCCCATTTCTGTATGTGACAGCCCCCAGCTGTCTCCACATCACAGGTATGGGGCAACCCCAAGCTCTCTCCCCATCAGAGGCGTTTGAGAGTCCCCAGCTGTCTCAGCATTACAAGTATGTGACAATCCCCAACTCTCTACCCATCACAGGTGTGTGACAGCCCCCAGCTCTTTCCCCATCACAGGTGAGTGATAGCCCCCAGCACTCTCCCCATCACAGGTATGTGAGAGCCCCCAGCTGTCTCCACATCACAGGTATGTGACAGCTCCCAACTCTCTCCCCATCACAGGTATATTACAGCCACAAGCTGTCTCCACATCACAGGTATGGGCCAGCCACCAGCTCTAGCTGCATCACAGGTATGTGACAGCCCCCAGTTCTCTCCCCATCATAGGTGCTTGACAGTGCCCAGCTCTCTCCCCATCACAGGTGTGTGACAGACCCCAGCTCTCTCCCCATCACAGGTATGTGAGAGCCCCCAGCTGTCTCCATATCACAAGTATGTGACAGCAACTACCTTACTCCGCATCACAGGTATGTGACTGGCCCCAGCACTCTCCCCATCAGAAGTGTTTGACAGTCCCCATCTCATTCCCCTTCACAAGTGAGTGAGAGGCCCAAGCTCCCTTCCCATCACAGGTGTGTGACATCCCCCAGCTCTCTCCCCATCCCCGGTGAGTGACAGCCCCAAGCTCTCTCCCAATCACAGCAGTGTGACAGCCCCCAGCTCTCTTAGAATTACAATTAAGTGACAATCCCCATCTCTCTCCCCATCACAGGTGTGTGACAACCCCAAGGTCTCTCCCCATCACAGGTGTGTGACATCCCCCAGCTCTCTCCCCATCACCAGTGAGTTACGTCCCCCAGCTCTCTCCCCATCACTGGTATGTGACAGCCCCCAGCTGTTCCCGCATCAGAGGTGCCTGACAAACCCCAAGTCTCTCCCCATCAAGGTATGTGAGAACCCCCAGCTGTCGCCACATCATAGGTATGTGACAACGCCAAGCTCTCTCCTCATCACAGGTGTGTGACCATCCCCAGCTGTCTCCATATTACAGGTGCGTGAAAGCCCCCAGCTCTTTCCCCTTCACAGGTGGGTGACAGCCCCCAGCTCTCGCCCCATCACAGTTGATTCACAGCCCCCAGCTCTCGCCCCATCACAGTTGATTCACAGCCCCCAGCTCTCTCCCCATCACAGGTGTGTGAATGACCCCAGCTGTCTCCATATCACAGGTGCGTGAAAGCCCCCAGCTCTCTCCCTTTCACAGGTGGGTGACGGCCCCTAGCTATCGCTCCAACACATGTATGTGACAGCCCCCATCTCTCTCCCCATCACAAGTGAGTGACAGCCCCCAGCTCTCTCCCCATCACAGGTGTGTGACCGTCCCCAGGTGTCTCCAAATCACAGGTGAGTGACAATGCCCAGCTCTCTCCCATTCACAGGTGTGTGACAGCCACCAGCTCTCTCCCCATCACAGGTGAGTGACAGCCCCCAGCTCTCTCCCCATCACAGGTATCTGAGAGCCCCCAGCTGTCTCCGCATCACAGGAGCCTAACAGCCCCCAACTCTTTCCCCATCACAGCTATGTCACAACGCCCATTGTCTCCACATCACAGGGATGTGACAACCAATAGGTGTCTACGCATCACAGGTATGTGTGAGCCCCAGCTCTCTCCCCATCACAGGTGTGCGACAGATCCCAGCTCTCTCCCCATCACAGGTGAGTGATAGACCCCAGCTTTCGCCCCATCACAGGTACGTGACAGCGCCCACCTGATTCCGCATCACAGGAGCCTGACAGCCCCCAACTTTCTCCCCTTCACAGGTATGTGTCAACCCCCAGCTGTCTCCACATCACAGGTATGTGAAACACACCAGCTGTCTCCGCATCACAGGTATCTGACAGCCCACAGGTGTCTCCCCATCACAGGTGTTTGACAGTCCCCATCTCTTTCCCCATCACAGGTGTGTGACAGACCCCAGCTCTCTCCCCATTTCAGGTGAACAAGAGATCCCAGCTCTCTCCTCATCACAGGTATATGAGAGACCCCATCTTTCTCCGCATCACAGGATCCTAACAGCCCCCAACTCTCTCCCCATCACAGGTATGTCACAACCCCCATTGTCTCCACATCACAGGGATGTGACAACCACTAGCTGTCTCTGCATCATAGGTATGTGTGAGCACCCAGCTCTCTCCCCATCCCCGGTGAGTGACAGCCCCCAGCTGTCCCCCAATCACAGCAGTGTGACAGCCCCCATCTGTCTTAGCATTACAAGTAAGTGACAATCCCCATCTCTCTCCCCATCACAGGTGTGTGACAACCCCAAGCTCTCTCCCCATCACAGGTGTGTGACATCCCACAGCTCTCTCCCCATCACCAGTGAGTTACAGCCCCCAGCTCTCTCCGCATCACAGGTATGTGACAGCACACAGCTCTCTCCGCATCACAGGTGCATGACAAACCCCAAGTCTCGCCCCATCACAGGTATGTGACAGCCCCCAGCTGTCTCCACATCACAGGTATGTGACAACGCCAAGCTCTCTCCTCGTCACAGGTGTGTGACCATCCCCAGCTGTCTCCATATCACAGGTGCGAGAAAGCCCCAGCTCTTTTCCCTTCACAGGTGGATGACAGCCCCCAGCTCTCGCCCCATCACAGTTGATTGACAGCCCCCATCTCTCTCCCCATCACAAGTGAGTGACAGCCACCAGCTCTCACCCCATCACAGCTGTGTGACCGTCCCCAGCTGTCTCTATATCACAGGTGCGTGACAGCCGCCTACTCTCTCCCCATCACAGGTATGTCACAGCCCCCAGCTGTCTCCCCATTATAGGTATGTGATAGACCACAGCTGTCTCTATATCACAGGTATGTGACAAACCCAAGCTCTCTCCCCATCATAGGTGTTTGACCGTCCCCAGCTGTCTCCATATCACAGGTGAGTGACAACGCCCTGCTCTCTCCCCTTCACAGGTGGATGACAGCCCCCAGCTCTCTCCCCATCACAGGTGAGAGACAGCCCCCATCTCTCTCCTCATTACAGGTGAGTGACAGCCCCCAGCTCTCTCCCCATCACAGGTGAGTGGCGGCCCCCAGCTCTACCCGTCACAGTTATGTGACAGCCCCCAGCTGTCTCAGCGTCACAGGTATGTGACAGTCCCCATCTCTCTCCCCATCAAAGCTGTGTGACAGACCCCAGCTCTCTCCACATCATAGGTGAGTGACAGACCCCAGCTCTCTCCCAATCACAGGTATGTGACAACTCCCAGCTGTCTCCACATCACAGATGCCTGACAGCACCCAACTTTCTCCCCATCACAAGTATGTGTTACCCCTTAGCTGTCTCCACATCAGAGGTATGTGAAAGACACCAGCTGTCTCCGCATCACAGGTATGTGACAGTCCCCATCTCTCTCCCCATCACAGGTGTGTGACAGCCAGAAGCTGTCCCCCCATCACAGGTGAGTGACGGCCCCCAGCCCTCTCCCAATTACAGGTATATGATAGCCCCCAGCTGTCTCCACATCACAGGTATGTGACAACGCCAAGCTCTCTCTCCATCACAGGTATGTGACCGTCCCCAGTTGTCTCCATATCACAGGTGCGTGAAAGCCCCTAGCTCTCTCCCCTTCACAGGTGGGTGACAGCCCCAAGCTCTCTCCTGAACACAGGTGAGTGACAGCCCCCAGCTCTCTCCCCATCACAGGTATGTGACAGCCCCCACCTGTCTCCACATCACAGGTATGTGACAGCCCCCAGCTCTCTCCCCATCACAGGTATGTGACAGCCCACAGCTCTCTCCCAATCACAGGCGAGTGACAGACCCCGGCTCTCTCCCCATCACAGGTATGTTACAACCACCAGCTGTCTCCACATCACAGGTATGTGACAGCCACCAGCTCTCTCTGCATCACAAGTATGTGACAGCCCCAACTCTCTCCTCATCACAAGTATTTGACAGGCCCCAGCTGTCTCCACATCACAGGTATGTGACTGCCCCCAGCTGTCTCCCCATTTCTGTATGTGACAGCCCCCAGCTGTCTCCACATCACAGGTATGGGGCAACCCCAAGCTCTCTCCACATCAGAGGCGTTTGAGAGTCCCCAGCTGTCTCAGCATTACAAGTATGTGACAATCCCCAACTCTCTACCCATCACAGGTGTGTGACAGCCCCCAGCTCTTTTCCCATCACAGGTGAGTGATAGCCCCCAGCACTCTCCCCATCACAGGTATGTGAGAGCCCCCAGCTGTCTCCACATCACAGGTATGTGACAGCTCCCAACTCTCTCCCCATCACAGGTATATTATAGCCACAAGCTGTCTCCACATCACAGGTATGGGCCAGCCACCAGCTCTAGCTGCATCACAGGTATGTGACAGCCCCCAGTTCTCTCCTCATCATAGGTGCTTGACAGTGCCCAGCTCTCTCCCCATCACAGGTGTGTGACAGCCAGAAGCTGTCCCCCCATCACAGGTGAGTGACGGCCCCCAGCCCTCTCCCAATTACAGGTATATGTTAGCCCCCAGCAGTCTCCACATCACAGGTATGTGACAACGCCAAGCTCTCTGCCCATCACAGGTATGTGACCGTCCCCAGTTGTCTCCATATCACAGGTGCGTGAAAGCCCCTAGCTCTCTCCCCTTCACAGGTGGGTGACAGCCCCAAGCTCTCTCCTGAACACAGGTGAGTGACAGCCCCCAGCTCTCTCCTCATCACAGGTATGTGACAGCCCCCACCTGTCTCCACATCACAGGTATGTGACAGCCCCCAGCTCTCTCCCCATCACAGGTGTGTGACAGCCAGAACCTGTCCCCCCATCACAGGTGAGTGACGGCCCCCAGCCCTCTCCCAATTACAGGTATATGATAGCCCCCAGCAGTTTCCACATCACAGGTATGTGACAACGCCAAGCTCTCTGCCCATCACAGGTATGTGACCGTCCCCAGGTGTCTCCATATCACAGGTGCGTGAAAGCCCCTAGCTCTCTCCCCTTCACAGGTGGGTGACAGCCCCAAGCTCTCTCCTGAACACAGGTGAGTGACAGCCCCCAGCTCTCTCCCCATCACAGGTATGTGACAGCCCCCACCTGTCTCCACATCTCAGGTATGTGACAGCCCCCAGCTCTCTCCCCATCACAGGTATGTGACAGCCCACAGCTCTCTCCCAATCACAGGCGAGTGACATACACCGGCTCTCTCCCCATCACAGGTATGTTACAACCACCAGCTGTCTCCACATCACAGGTATGTGACAGCCACCAGCTCTCTCTGCATCACAAGTATGTGACAGCCCCCAGTTCTCTCCCCATCATAGGTGCTTGACAGTGCCCAGCTCTCTCCCCATCACAGGTGTGTGACAGACCCCAGCTCTCTCCCCATCACAGGTATGTGACTGCCCCCAGCTGTCTCCCCATTTCTGTATGTGACAGCCCCCAGCTGTCTCCACATCACAGGTATGGGGCAACCCCAAGCTCTCTCCACATCAGAGGCGTTTGAGAGTCCCCAGCTGTCTCAGCATTACAAGTATGTGACAATCCCCAACTCTCTACCCATCACAGGTGTGTGACAGCCCCCAGCTCTTTTCCCATCACAGGTGAGTGATAGCCCCCAGCACTCTCCCCATCACAGGTATGTGAGAGCCCCCAGCTGTCTCCACATCACAGGTATGTGACAGCTCCCAACTCTCTCCCCATCACAGGTATATTACAGCCACAAGCTGTCTCCACATCACAGGTATGGGCCAGCCACCAGCTCTAGCTGCATCACAGGTATGTGACAGCCCCCAGTTCTCTCCTCATCATAGGTGCTTGACAGTGCCCAGCTCTCTCCCCATCACAGGTGTGTGACAGCCAGAAGCTGTCCCCCCATCACAGGTGAGTGACGGCCCCCAGCCCTCTCCCAATTACAGGTATATGTTAGCCCCCAGCAGTCTCCACATCACAGGTATGTGACAACGCCAAGCTCTCTGCCCATCACAGGTATGTGACCGTCCCCAGTTGTCTCCATATCACAGGTGCGTGAAAGCCCCTAGCTCTCTCCCCTTCACAGGTGGGTGACAGCCCCAAGCTCTCTCCTGAACACAGGTGAGTGACAGCCCCCAGCTCTGTCCCCATCACAGGTATGTGACAGCCCCCACCTGTCTCCACATCACAGGTATGTGACAGCCCCCAGCTCTCTCCCCATCACAGGTGTGTGACAGCCAGAACCTGTCCCCCCATCACAGGTGAGTGACGGCCCCCAGCCCTCTCCCAATTACAGGTATATGATAGCCCCCAGCAGTTTCCACATCACAGGTATGTGACAACGCCAAGCTCTCTGCCCATCACAGGTATGTGACCGTCCCCAGGTGTCTCCATATCACAGGTGCGTGAAAGCCCCTAGCTCTCTCCCCTTCACAGGTGGGTGACAGCCCCAAGCTCTCTCCTGAACACAGGTGAGTGACAGCCCCCAGCTCTCTCCCCATCACAGGTATGTGACAGCCCCCACCTGTCTCCACATCTCAGGTATGTGACAGCCCCCAGCTCTCTCCCCATCACAGGTATGTGACAGCCCACAGCTCTCTCCCAATCACAGGCGAGTGACATACACCGGCTCTCTCCCCATCACAGGTATGTTACAACCACCAGCTGTCTCCACATCACAGGTATGTGACAGCCACCAGCTCTCTCTGCATCACAAGTATGTGACAGCCCCCAGTTCTCTCCCCATCATAGGTGCTTGACAGTGCCCAGCTCTCTCCCCATCACAGGTGTGTGACAGACCCCAGCTCTCTCCCCATCACAGGTATGTGAGAGCCCCCAGCTGTCTCCATACCACAAGTATGTGACAGCAACTACCTTACTCCGCATCACAGGTATGTGACTGGCCCCAGCACTCTCCCCATCAGAAGTGTTTGACAGTCCCCATCTCATTCCCCTTCACAAGTGAGTGAGAGGCCCAAGCTCCCTTCCCATCACAGGTGTGTGACAGCCCCCAGCTCTCTCCCAATCACAGCAGTGTGACAGCCCCCAGCTCTCTTAGAATTACAATTAAGTGACAATCCCCATCTGTCTCCCCATCACAGGTGTGTGACAACCCCAAGGTCTCTCCCCATCACAGGTGTGTGACATCCCCCAGCTCTCTCCCCATCACCAGTGAGTTACGTCCCCCAGCTCTCGCCCCATCACAGTTGATTCACAGCGCCCATCTCTCTCCCCATCACAAGTGAGTGACAGCCCCCAGCTCTCTCCCCATCACAGGTGTGTGAATGACCCCAGCTGTCTCCATATCACAGGTGCGTGAAAGCCCCCAGCTCTCTCCCTTTCACAGGTGGGTGACGGCCCCTAGCTATCGCTCCAACACATGTATGTGACAGCCCCCATCTCTCTCCCCATCACAAGTGAGTGACAGCCCCCAGCTCTCTCCCCATCACAGGTGTGTGACCGTCCCCAGGTGTCTCCAAATCACAGGTGAGTGACAATGCCCAGCTCTCTCCCATTCACAGGTGTGTGACAGCCACCAGCTCTCTCCCCATCACAGGTGAGTGACAGCCCCCAGCTCTCTCCCCATCACAGGTATCTGAGAGCCCCCAGCTGTCTCCGCATCACAGGAGCCTAACAGCCCCCAACTCTTTCCCCATCACAGCTATGTCACAACGCCCATTGTCTCCACATCACAGGGATGTGACAACCAATAGGTGTCTACGCATCACAGGTATGTGTGAGCCCCAGCTCTCTCCCCATCACAGGTGTGCGACAGATCCCAGCTCTCTCCCCATCACAGGTGAGTGATAGACCCCAGCTTTCGCCCCATCACAGGTACGTGACAGCGCCCACCTGATTCCGCATCACAGGAGCCTGACAGCCCCCAACTTTCTCCCCTTCACAGGTATGTGTCAACCCCCAGCTGTCTCCACATCACAGGTATGTGAAACACACCAGCTGTCTCCGCATCACAGGTATCTGACAGCCCACAGGTGTCTCCCCATCACAGGTGTTTGACAGTCCCCATCTCTTTCCCCATCACAGGTGTGTGACAGACCCCAGCTCTCTCCCCATTTCAGGTGAACAAGAGATCCCAGCTCTCTCCTCATCACAGGTATATGAGAGACCCCATCTTTCTCCGCATCACAGGATCCTAACAGCCCCCAACTCTCTCCCCATCACAGGTATGTCACAACCCCCATTGTCTCCACATCACAGGGATGTGACAACCACTAGCTGTCTCTGCATCATAGGTATGTGTGAGCACCCAGCTCTCTCCCCATCCCCGGTGAGTGACAGCCCCCAGCTGTCCCCCAATCACAGCAGTGTGACAGCCCCCATCTGTCTTAGCATTACAAGTAAGTGACAATCCCCATCTCTCTCCCCATCACAGGTGTGTGACAACCCCAAGCTCTCTCCCCATCACAGGTGTGTGACATCCCACAGCTCTCTCCCCATCACCGGTGAGTTACAGCCCCCAGCTCTCTCCGCATCACAGGTATGTGACAGCACACAGCTCTCTCCGCATCACAGGTGCATGACAAACCCCAAGTCTCGCCCCATCACAGGTATGTGACAGCCCCCAGCTGTCTCCACATCACAGGTATGTGACAACGCCAAGCTCTCTCCTCGTCACAGGTGTGTGACCATCCCCAGCTGTCTCCATATCACAGGTGCGAGAAAGCCCCAGCTCTTTTCCCTTCACAGGTGGATGACAGCCCCCAGCTCTCGCCCCATCACAGTTTATTGACAGACCCCATCTCTCTCCCCATCACAAGTGAGTGACAGCCACCAGCTCTCACCCCATCACAGCTGTGTGACCGTCCCCAGCTGTCTCTATATCACAGGTGCGTGACAGCCGCCTACTCTCTCCCCATCACAGGTATGTCACAGCCCCCAGCTGTCTCCCCATTATAGGTATGTGATAGACCACAGCTGTCTCTATATCACAGGTATGTGACAAACCCAAGCTCTCTCCCCATCATAGGTGTTTGACCGTCCCCAGCTGTCTCCATATCACAGGTGAGTGACAACGCCCTGCTCTCTCCCCTTCACAGGTGGATGACAGCCCCCAGCTCTCTCCCCATCACAGGTGAGAGACAGCCCCCATCTCTCTCCTCATTACAGGTGAGTGACAGCCCCCAGCTCTCTCCCCATCACAGGTGAGTGGCGGCCCCCAGCTCTACCCGTCACAGTTATGTGACAGCCCCCAGCTGTCTCAGCGTCACAGGTATGTGACAGTCCCCATCTCTCTCCCCATCAAAGCTGTGTGACAGACCCCAGCTCTCTCCACATCATAGGTGAGTGACAGACCCCAGCTCTCTCCCAATCACAGGTATGTGACAACTCCCAGCTGTCTCCACATCACAGATGCCTGACAGCACCCAACTTTCTCCCCATCACAAGTATGTGTTACCCCTTAGCTGTCTCCACATCAGAGGTATGTGAAAGACACCAGCTGTCTCCGCATCACAGGTATGTGACAGTCCCCATCTCTCTCCCCATCACAGGTGTGTGACAGCCAGAAGCTGTCCCCCCATCACAGGTGAGTGACGGCCCCCAGCCCTCTCCCAATTACAGGTATATGATAGCCCCCAGCAGTCTCCACATCACAGGTATGTGACAACGCCAAGCTCTCTCTCCATCACAGGTATGTGACCGTCCCCAGTTGTCTCCATATCACAGGTGCGTGAAAGCCCCTAGCTCTCTCCCCTTCACAGGTGGGTGACAGCCCCAAGCTCTCTCCTGAACACAGGTGAGTGACAGCCCCCAGCTCTCTCCCCATCACAGGTATGTGACAGCCCCCACCTGTCTCCACATCACAGGTATGTGACAGCCCCCAGCTCTCTCCCCATCACAGGTGTGTGACAGCCAGAACCTGTCCCCCCATCACAGGTGAGTGACGGCCCCCAGCCCTCTCCCAATTACAGGTATATGATAGCCCCCAGCAGTCTCCACATCACAGGTATGTGACAACGCCAAGCTCTCTCTCCATCACAGGTATGTGACCGTCCCCAGTTGTCTCCATATCACAGGTGCGTGAAAGCCCCTAGCTCTCTCCCCTTCACAGGTGGGTGACAGCCCCAAGCTCTCTCCTGAACACAGGTGAGTGACAGCCCCCAGCTCTCTCCCCATCACAGGTATGTGACAGCCCCCACCTGTCTCCACATCTCAGGTATGTGACAGCCCCCAGCTCTCTCCCCATCACAGGTATGTGACAGCCCACAGCTCTCTCCCAATCACAGGCGAGTGACAGACCCCGGCTCTCTCCCCATCACAGGTATGTTACAACCACCAGCTGTCTCCACATCACAGGTATGTGACAGCCACCAGCTCTCTCTGCATCACAAGTATGTGACAGCCCCAACTCTCTCCTCATCACAAGTATTTGACAGGCCCCAGCTGTCTCCACATCACAGGTATGTGACTGCCCCCAGCTGTCTCCCCATTTCTGTATGTGACAGCCCCCAGCTGTCTCCACATCACAGGTATGGGGCAACCCCAAGCTCTCTCCCCATCAGAGGCGTTTGAGAGTCCCCAGCTGTCTCAGCATTACAAGTATGTGACAATCCCCAACTCTCTACCCATCACAGGTGTGTGACAGCCCCCAGCTCTTTCCCCATCACAGGTGAGTGATAGCCCCCAGCACTCTCCCCATCACAGGTATGTGAGAGCCCCCAGCTGTCTCCACATCACAGGTATGTGACAGCTCCCAACTCTCTCCCCATCACAGGTATATTACAGCCACAAGCTGTCTCCACATCACAGGTATGGGCCAGCCACCAGCTCTAGCTGCATCACAGGTATGTGACAGCCCCCAGTTCTCTCCCCATCATAGGTGCTTGACAGTGCCCAGCTCTCTCCCCATCACAGGTGTGTGACAGACCCCAGCTCTCTCCCCATCACAGGTATGTGAGAGCCCCCAGCTGTCTCCATATCACAAGTATGTGACAGCAACTACCTTACTCCGCATCACAGGTATGTGACTGGCCCCAGCACTCTCCCCATCAGAAGTGTTTGACAGTCCCCATCTCATTCCCCTTCACAAGTGAGTGAGAGGCCCAAGCTCCCTTCCCATCACAGGTGTGTGACATCCCCCAGCTCTCTCCCCATCCCCGGTGAGTGACAGCCCCAAGCTCTCTCCCAATCACAGCAGTGTGACAGCCCCCAGCTCTCTTAGAATTACAATTAAGTGACAATCCCCATCTCTCTCCCCATCACAGGTGTGTGACAACCCCAAGGTCTCTCCCCATCACAGGTGTGTGACATCCCCCAGCTCTCTCCCCATCACCAGTGAGTTACATCCCCCAGCTCTCTCCCCATCACTGGTATGTGACAGCCCCCAGCTGTTCCCGCATCAGAGGTGCCTGACAAACCCCAAGTCTCTCCCCATCAAGGTATGTGAGAACCCCCAGCTGTCGCCACATCATAGGTATGTGACAACGCCAAGCTCTCTCCTCATCACAGGTGTGTGACCATCCCCAGCTGTCTCCATATTACAGGTGCGTGAAAGCCCCCAGCTCTTTCCCCTTCACAGGTGGGTGACAGCCCCCAGCTCTCGCCCCATCACAGTTGATTCACAGCCCCCATCTCTCTCCCCATCACAAGTGAGTGACAGCCCCCAGCTCTCTCCCCATCACAGGTGTGTGAATGACCCCAGCTGTCTCCATATCACAGGTGCGTGAAAGCCCCCAGCTCTCTCCCTTTCACAGGTGGGTGACGGCCCCTAGCTATCGCTCCAACACATGTATGTGACAGCCCCCATCTCTCTCCCCATCACAAGTGAGGGACAGCCCCCAGCTCTCTCCCCATCACAGGTGTGTGACAGCCACCAGCTCTCTCCCCATCACAGGTGAGTGACAATGCCCAGCTCTCTCCCATTCACAGGTGTGTGACAGCCACCAGCTCTCTCCCCATCACAGGTGAGTGACAGCCCCCAGCTCTCTCCCCATCACAGGTATCTGAGAGCCCCCAGCTGTCTCCGCATCACAGGAGCCTAACAGTCCCCAACTCTTTCCCCATCACAGCTATGTCACAACGCCCATTGTCTCCACATCACAGGTATGTGACAACCAATAGGTGTCTACGCATCACAGGTATGTGTGAACCCCAGCTCTCTCCCCATCACAGGTGTGCGACAGATCCCAGCTCTCTCCCCATCACAGGTGAGTGATAGACCCCAGCTTTCGCCCCATCACAGGTACGTGACAGCGCCCACCTGATTCCGCATCACAGGAGCCTGACAGCCCCCAACTTTCTCCCCTTCACAGGTATGTGTCAACCCCCAGCTGTCTCCACATCACAGGTATGTGAAACACACCAGCTGTCTCCGCATCACAGGTATCTGACAGCCCACAGGTGTCTCCCCATCACAGGTGTGTGACATCCCACAGCTCTCTCCCCATCACCGGTGAGTTACAGCCCCCAGCTCTCTCCCCATCACAGGTATGTGACAGCCCACAGCTGTCTCCTCATCACAGGTGCATGACAAACCCCAAGTCTCGCCCCATCACAGGTATGTGACAGCCCCCAGCTTTCTCCACATCACAGGTATGTGACAACGCCAAGCTCTCTCCTCGTCACAGGTGTGTGACCATCCCCAGCTGTCTCCATATCACAGGTGCGAGAAAGCCCCAGCTCTTTTCCCTTCACAGGTGGATGACAGCCCCCAGCTCTCGCCCCATCACAGTTGATTGACAGCCCCCATCTCTCTCCCCATCACAAGTGAGTGACAGCCCCCAGCTCTCTCCCCATCACAGGTGTGTGAATGACCCCAGCTGTCTCCATATCACAGGTGCGTGAAAGCCCCCAGCTCTCTCCCTTTCACAGGTGGGTGACGGCCCCTAGCTATCGCTCCAACACATGTATGTGACAGCCCCCATCTCTCTCCCCATCACAAGTGAGTGACAGCCCCCAGCTCTCTCCCCATCACAGGTGTGTGACCGTCCCCAGGTGTCTCCAAATCACAGGTGAGTGACAATGCCCAGCTCTCTCCCATTCACAGGTGTGTGACAGCCACCAGCTCTCTCCCCATCACAGGTGTGTGACATCCCACAGCTCTCTCCCCATCACCGGTGAGTTACAGCCCCCAGCTCTCTCCCCATCACAGGTATGTGACAGCCCACAGCTGTCTCCGCATCACAGGTGCATGACAAACCCCAAGTCTCGCCCCATCACAGGTATGTGACAGCCCCCAGCTGTCTCCACATCACAGGTATGTGACAACGCCAAGCTCTCTCCTCGTCACAGGTGTGTGACCATCCCCAGCTGTCTCCATATCACAGGTGCGAGAAAGCCCCAGCTCTTTTCCCTTCACAGGTGGATGACAGCCCCCAGCTCTCGCCCCATCACAGTTGATTGACAGCCCCCATCTCTCTCCCCATCACAAGTGAGTGACAGCCACCAGCTCTCACCCCATCAAAGCTGTGTGACCGTCCCCAGCTGTCTCTATATCACAGGTGCGTGACAGCCGCCTACTCTCTCCCCATCACAGGTATGTCACAGCCCCCAGCTGTCTCCCCATTATAGGTATGTGATAGACCACAGCTGTCTCTATATCACAGGTATGTGACAAACCCAAGCTCTCTCCCCATCATAGGTGTTTGACCGTCCCCAGCTGTCTCCATATCACAGGTGAGTGACAACGCCCTGCTCTCTCCCCTTCACAGGTGGATGACAGCCCCCAGCTCTCTCCCCATCACAGGTGAGAGACAGCCCCCATCTCTCTCCTCATTACAGGTGAGTGACAGCCCCCAGCTCTCTCCCCATCACAGGTGAGTGGCGGCCCCCAGCTCTACCCGTCACAGTTATGTGACAGCCCCCAGCTGTCTCAGCGTCACAGGTATGTGACAGTCCCCATCTCTCTCCCCATCAAAGCTGTGTGACAGACCCCAGCTCTCTCCACATCATAGGTGAGTGACAGACCCCAGCTCTCTCCCAATCACAGGTATGTGACAACTCCCAGCTGTCTCCACATCACAGATGCCTGACAGCACCCAACTTTCTCCCCATCACAAGTATGTGTTACCCCTTAGCTGTCTCCACATCAGAGGTATGTGAAAGACACCAGCTGTCTCCGCATCACAGGTATGTGACAGTCCCCATCTCTCTCCCCATCACAGGTGTGTGACAGCCAGAAGCTGTCCCCCCATCACAGGTGAGTGACGGCCCCCAGCCCTCTCCCAATTACAGGTATATGATAGCCCCCAGCTGTCTCCACATCACAGGTATGTGACAACGCCAAGCTCTCTCCCCATCACAGGTATGTGACCGTCCCCAGTTGTCTCCATATCACAGGTGCGTGAAAGCCCCTAGCTCTCTCCCTTTCACAGGTGGGTGACAGCCCCAAGCTCTCTCCTGAACACAGGTGAGTGACAGCCCCCAGCTCTCTCCCCATCACAGGTATGTGACAGCCCCCACCTGTCTCCACATCACAGGTATGTGACAGCCCCCAGCTGTCTCCCCATCACAGGTATGTGACAGCCCACAGCTCTCTCCCAATCACAGGCGAGTGACAGACCCCGGCTCTCTCCCCATCACAGGTATGTTACAACCACCAGCTGTCTCCACATCACAGGTATGTGACAGCCACCAGCTCTCTCTGCATCACAAGTATGTGACAGCCCCAACTCTCTCCTCATCACAAGTATTTGACAGGCCCCAGCTGTCTCCACATCACAGGTATGTGACTGCCCCCAGCTGTCTCCCCATTTCTGTATGTGACAGCCCCCAGCTGTCTCCACATCACAGGTATGGGGCAACCCCAAGCTCTCTCCCCATCAGAGGCGTTTGAGAGTCCCCAGCTGTCTCAGCATTACAAGTATGTGACAATCCCCAACTCTCTACCCATCACAGGTGTGTGACAGCCCCCAGCTCTTTCCCCATCACAGGTGAGTGATAGCCCCCAGCACTCTCCCCATCACAGGTATGTGAGAGCCCCCAGCTGTCTCCACATCACAGGTATGTGACAGCTCCCAACTCTCTCCCCATCACAGGTATATTACAGCCACAAGCTGTCTCCACATCACAGGTATGGGCCAGCCACCAGCTCTAGCTGCATCACAGGTATGTGACAGCCCCCAGTTCTCTCCCCATCATAGGTGCTTGACAGTGCCCAGCTCTCTCCCCATCACAGGTGTGTGACAGACCCCAGCTCTCTCCCCATCACAGGTATGTGAGAGCCCCCAGCTGTCTCCATATCACAAGTATGTGACAGCAACTACCTTACTCCGCATCACAGGTATGTGACTGGCCCCAGCACTCTCCCCATCAGAAGTGTTTGACAGTCCCCATCTCATTCCCCTTCACAAGTGAGTGAGAGGCCCAAGCTCCCTTCCCATCACAGGTGTGTGACATCCCCCAGCTCTCTCCCCATCCCCGGTGAGTGACAGCCCCAAGCTCTCTCCCAATCACAGCAGTGTGACAGCCCCCAGCTCTCTTAGAATTACAATTAAGTGACAATCCCCATCTCTCTCCCCATCACAGGTGTGTGACAACCCCAAGGTCTCTCCCCATCACAGGTGTGTGACATCCCCCAGCTCTCTCCCCATCACCAGTGAGTTACGTCCCCCAGCTCTCTCCCCATCACTGGTATGTGACAGCCCCCAGCTGTTCCCGCATCAGAGGTGCCTGACAAACCCCAAGTCTCTCCCCATCAAGGTATGTGAGAACCCCCAGCTGTCGCCACATCATAGGTATGTGACAACGCCAAGCTCTCTCCTCATCACAGGTGTGTGACCATCCCCAGCTGTCTCCATATTACAGGTGCGTGAAAGCCCCCAGCTCTTTCCCCTTCACAGGTGGGTGACAGCCCCCAGCTCTCGCCCCATCACAGTTGATTCACAGCCCCCAGCTCTCGCCCCATCACAGTTGATTCACAGCCCCCAGCTCTCTCCCCATCACAGGTGTGTGAATGACCCCAGCTGTCTCCATATCACAGGTGCGTGAAAGCCCCCAGCTCTCTCCCTTTCACAGGTGGGTGACGGCCCCTAGCTATCGCTCCAACACATGTATGTGACAGCCCCCATCTCTCTCCCCATCACAAGTGAGTGACAGCCCCCAGCTCTCTCCCCATCACAGGTGTGTGACCGTCCCCAGGTGTCTCCAAATCACAGGTGAGTGACAATGCCCAGCTCTCTCCCATTCACAGGTGTGTGACAGCCACCAGCTCTCTCCCCATCACAGGTGAGTGACAGCCCCCAGCTCTCTCCCCATCACAGGTATCTGAGAGCCCCCAGCTGTCTCCGCATCACAGGAGCCTAACAGCCCCCAACTCTTTCCCCATCACAGCTATGTCACAACGCCCATTGTCTCCACATCACAGGGATGTGACAACCAATAGGTGTCTACGCATCACAGGTATGTGTGAGCCCCAGCTCTCTCCCCATCACAGGTGTGCGACAGATCCCAGCTCTCTCCCCATCACAGGTGAGTGATAGACCCCAGCTTTCGCCCCATCACAGGTACGTGACAGCGCCCACCTGATTCCGCATCACAGGAGCCTGACAGCCCCCAACTTTCTCCCCTTCACAGGTATGTGTCAACCCCCAGCTGTCTCCACATCACAGGTATGTGAAACACACCAGCTGTCTCCGCATCACAGGTATCTGACAGCCCACAGGTGTCTCCCCATCACAGGTGTTTGACAGTCCCCATCTCTTTCCCCATCACAGGTGTGTGACAGACCCCAGCTCTCTCCCCATTTCAGGTGAACAAGAGATCCCAGCTCTCTCCTCATCACAGGTATATGAGAGACCCCATCTTTCTCCGCATCACAGGATCCTAACAGCCCCCAACTCTCTCCCCATCACAGGTATGTCACAACCCCCATTGTCTCCACATCACAGGGATGTGACAACCACTAGCTGTCTCTGCATCATAGGTATGTGTGAGCACCCAGCTCTCTCCCCATCCCCGGTGAGTGACAGCCCCCAGCTGTCCCCCAATCACAGCAGTGTGACAGCCCCCATCTGTCTTAGCATTACAAGTAAGTGACAATCCCCATCTCTCTCCCCATCACAGGTGTGTGACAACCCCAAGCTCTCTCCCCATCACAGGTGTGTGACATCCCACAGCTCTCTCCCCATCACCGGTGAGTTACAGCCCCCAGCTCTCTCCGCATCACAGGTATGTGACAGCACACAGCTCTCTCCGCATCACAGGTGCATGACAAACCCCAAGTCTCGCCCCATCACAGGTATGTGACAGCCCCCAGCTGTCTCCACATCACAGGTATGTGACAACGCCAAGCTCTCTCCTCGTCACAGGTGTGTGACCATCCCCAGCTGTCTCCATATCACAGGTGCGAGAAAGCCCCAGCTCTTTTCCCTTCACAGGTGGATGACAGCCCCCAGCTCTCGCCCCATCACAGTTGATTGACAGCCCCCATCTCTCTCCCCATCACAAGTGAGTGACAGCCACCAGCTCTCACCCCATCACAGCTGTGTGACCGTCCCCAGCTGTCTCTATATCACAGGTGCGTGACAGCCGCCTACTCTCTCCCCATCACAGGTATGTCACAGCCCCCAGCTGTCTCCCCATTATAGGTATGTGATAGACCACAGCTGTCTCTATATCACAGGTATGTGACAAACCCAAGCTCTCTCCCCATCATAGGTGTTTGACCGTCCCCAGCTGTCTCCATATCACAGGTGAGTGACAACGCCCTGCTCTCTCCCCTTCACAGGTGGATGACAGCCCCCAGCTCTCTCCCCATCACAGGTGAGAGACAGCCCCCATCTCTCTCCTCATTACAGGTGAGTGACAGCCCCCAGCTCTCTCCCCATCACAGGTGAGTGGCGGCCCCCAGCTCTACCCGTCACAGTTATGTGACAGCCCCCAGCTGTCTCAGCGTCACAGGTATGTGACAGTCCCCATCTCTCTCCCCATCAAAGCTGTGTGACAGACCCCAGCTCTCTCCACATCATAGGTGAGTGACAGACCCCAGCGCTCTCCCAATCACAGGTATGTGACAACTCCCAGCTGTCTCCACATCACAGATGCCTGACAGCACCCAACTTTCTCCCCATCACAAGTATGAGTTACACCTTTGCTGATTCCACATCAGAGGTATGTGAAAGAAACCAGCTGTCTCCGCATCACAGGTATGTGACAGTCCCCATCTCTCTCCCCATCACAGGTGTGTGACAGTCAGAAGCTGTCCCCCCATCACAGGTGAGTGACGGCCCCCAGCCCTCTCCCAATTACAGGTATATGATAGCCCCCAGCAGTCTCCACAACACAGGTATGTGACAACGCCAAGCTCTCTCCCCATCACAGGTATGTGACCGTCCCCAGTTGTCTCCATATCACAGGTGCGTGAAAGCCCCTAGCTCTCTCCCCTTCACAGGTGGGTGACAGCCCCAAGCTCTCTCCTGAACACAGGTGAGTGACAGCCCCCAGCTCTCTCCCCATCACAGGTATGTGACAGCCCCCACCTGTTTCCACATCACAGGTATGTGACAGCCCCCAGCTCTCTCCCCATCACAGGTATGTGACAGCCCACAGCTCTCTCCCAATCACAGGCGAGTGACAGACCCCGGCTCTCTCCCCATCACAGGTATGTTACAACCACCAGCTGTCTCCACATCACAGGTATGTGAGAGCCACCAGCTCTCCCTGCATCACAAGTATGTGACAGCCCCCAACTCTCTCCTCATCACAAGTATTTGACAGGCCCCAGCTGTCTCCACATCACAGGTATGTGACTGCCCCCAGCTGTCTCCCCATTTATGTATGTGACAGCCCCCAGCTGTCTCCACATCACAGGTATGGGGCAACCCCAAACTCTCTCCCCATCAGAGGCGTTTGAGAGTCCCCAGCTGTCTCAGCATTACAAGTATGTGACAATCCCCAACTCTCTACCCATCACAGGTGTGTGACAGCCCCCAGCTCTTTTCCCATCACAGGTGAGTGATAACCCCCAGCACTCTCCCCATCACAGGTATGTGAGAGCCCCCAGCTGTCTCCACATCACAGGTATGTGACAGCTCCCAACTCTCTCCCCATCACAGGTATATTACAGCCACAAGCTGTCTCCACATCACAGGTATGGGCCAGCCACCAGCTCTAGCTGCATCACAGGTATGTGACAGCCCCCAGTTCTCTCCTCATCATAGGTGCTTGACAGTGCCCAGCTCTCTCCCCATCACAGGTGTGTGACAGCCAGAAGCTGTCCCCCCATCACAGGTGAGTGACGGCCCCCAGCCCTCTCCCAATTACAGGTATATGTTAGCCCCCAGCAGTCTCCACATCACAGGTATGTGACAACGCCAAGCTCTCTGCCCATCACAGGTATGTGACCGTCCCCAGTTGTCTCCATATCACAGGTGCGTGAAAGCCCCTAGCTCTCTCCCCTTCACAGGTGGGTGACAGCCCCAAGCTCTCTCCTGAACACAGGTGAGTGACAGCCCCCAGCTCTGTCCCCATCACAGGTATGTGACAGCCCCCACCTGTCTCCACATCACAGGTATGTGACAGCCCCCAGCTCTCTCCCCATCACAGGTGTGTGACAGCCAGAACCTGTCCCCCCATCACAGGTGAGTGACGGCCCCCAGCCCTCTCCCAATTACAGGTATATGATAGCCCCCAGCAGTTTCCACATCACAGGTATGTGACAACGCCAAGCTCTCTGCCCATCACAGGTATGTGACCGTCCCCAGGTGTCTCCATATCACATGTGCGTGAAAGCCCCTAGCTCTCTCCCCTTCACAGGTGGGTGACAGCCCCAAGCTCTCTCCTGAACACAGGTGAGTGACAGCCCCCAGCTCTCTCCCCATCACAGGTATGTGACAGCCCACACCTGTCTCCACATCTCAGGTATGTGACAGCCCCCAGCTCTCTCCCCATCACAGGTATGTGACAGCCCACAGCTCTCTCCCAATCACAGGCGAGTGACATACACCGGCTCTCTCCCCATCACAGGTATGTTACAACCACCAGCTGTCTCCACATCACAGGTATGTGACAGCCACCAGCTCTCTCTGCATCACAAGTATGTGACAGCCCCCAGTTCTCTCCCCATCATAGGTGCTTGACAGTGCCCAGCTCTCTCCCCATCACAGGTGTGTGACAGACCCCAGCTCTCTCCCCATCACAGGTATGTGAGAGCCCCCAGCTGTCTCCATACCACAAGTATGTGACAGCAACTACCTTACTCCGCATCACAGGTATGTGACTGGCCCCAGCACTCTCCCCATCAGAAGTGTTTGACAGTCCCCATCTCATTCCCCTTCACAAGTGAGTGAGAGGCCCAAGCTCCCTTCCCATCACAGGTGTGTGACAGCCCCCAGCTCTCTCCCAATCACAGCAGTGTGACAGCCCCCAGCTCTCTTAGAATTACAATTAAGTGACAATCCCCATCTGTCTCCCCATCACAGGTGTGTGACAACCCCAAGGTCTCTCCCCATCACAGGTGTGTGACATCCCCCAGCTCTCTCCCCATCACCAGTGAGTTACGTCCCCCAGCTCTCGCCCCATCACAGTTGATTCACAGCGCCCATCTCTCTCCCCATCACAAGTGAGTGACAGCCCCCAGCTCTCTCCCCATCACAGGTGTGTGAATGACCCCAGCTGTCTCCATATCACAGGTGCGTGAAAGCCCCCAGCTCTCTCCCTTTCACAGGTGGGTGACGGCCCCTAGCTATCGCTCCAACACATGTATGTGACAGCCCCCATCTCTCTCCCCATCACAAGTGAGTGACAGCCCCCAGCTCTCTCCCCATCACAGGTGTGTGACCGTCCCCAGGTGTCTCCAAATCACAGGTGAGTGACAATGCCCAGCTCTCTCCCATTCACAGGTGTGTGACAGCCACCAGCTCTCTCCCCATCACAGGTGAGTGACAGCCCCCAGCTCTCTCCCCATCACAGGTATCTGAGAGCCCCCAGCTGTCTCCGCATCACAGGAACCTAACAGCCCCCAACTCTTTCCCCATCACAGCTATGTCACAACGCCCATTGTCTCCACATCACAGGGATGTGACAACCAATAGGTGTCTACGCATCACAGGTATGTGTGAACCCCAGCTCTCTCCCCATCACAGGTGTGCGACAGATCCCAGCTCTCTCCCCATCACAGGTGAGTGATAGACCCCAGCTTTCGCCCCATCACAGGTACGTGACAGCGCCCACCTGATTCCGCATCACAGGAGCCTGACAGCCCCCAACTTTCTCCCCTTCACAGGTATGTGTCAACCCCCAGCTGTCTCCACATCACAGGTATGTGAAACACACCAGCTGTCTCCGCATCACAGGTATCTGACAGCCCACAGGTGTCTCCCCATCACAGGTGTTTGACAGTCCCCATCTCTTTCCCCATCACAGGTGTGTGACAGACCCCAGCTCTCTCCCCATTTCAGGTGAACAAGAGATCCCAGCTCTCTCCTCATCACAGGTATATGAGAGACCCCATCTTTCTCCGCATCACAGGATCCTAACAGCCCCCAACTCTCTCCCCATCACAGGTATGTCACAACCCCCATTGTCTCCACATCACAGGGATGTGACAACCACTAGCTGTCTCTGCATCATAGGTATGTGTGAGCACCCAGCTCTCTCCCCATCCCCGGTGAGTGACAGCCCCCAGCTGTCCCCCAATCACAGCAGTGTGACAGCCCCCATCTGTCTTAGCATTACAAGTAAGTGACAATCCCCATCTCTCTCCCCATCACAGGTGTGTGACAACCCCAAGCTCTCTCCCCATCACAGGTGTGTGACATCCCACAGCTCTCTCCCCATCACCGGTGAGTTACAGCCCCCAGCTCTCTCCGCATCACAGGTATGTGACAGCACACAGCTCTCTCCGCATCACAGGTGCATGACAAACCCCAAGTCTCGCCCCATCACAGGTATGTGACAGCCCCCAGCTGTCTCCACATCACAGGTATGTGACAACGCCAAGCTCTCTCCTCGTCACAGGTGCGTGACCATCCCCAGCTGTCTCCATATCACAGGTGCGAGAAAGCCCCAGCTCTTTTCCCTTCACAGGTGGATGACAGCCCCCAGCTCTCGCCCCATCACAGTTGATTGACAGCCCCCATCTCTCTCCCCATCACAAGTGAGTGACAGCCACCAGCTCTCACCCCATCACAGCTGTGTGACCGTCCCCAGCTGTCTCTATATCACAGGTGCGTGACAGCCGCCTACTCTCTCCCCATCACAGGTATGTCACAGCCCCCAGCTGTCTCCCCATTATAGGTATGTGATAGACCACAGCTGTCTCTATATCACAGGTATGTGACAAACCCAAGCTCTCTCCCCATCATAGGTGTTTGACCGTCCCCAGCTGTCTCCATATCACAGGTGAGTGACAACGCCCTGCTCTCTCCCCTTCACAGGTGGATGACAGCCCCCAGCTCTCTCCCCATCACAGGTGAGAGACAGCCCCCATCTCTCTCCTCATTACAGGTGAGTGACAGCCCCCAGCTCTCTCCCCATCACAGGTGAGTGGCGGCCCCCAGCTCTACCCGTCACAGTTATGTGACAGCCCCCAGCTGTCTCAGCGTCACAGGTATGTGACAGTCCCCATCTCTCTCCCCATCAAAGCTGTGTGACAGACCCCAGCTCTCTCCACATCATAGGTGAGTGACAGACCCCAGCGCTCTCCCAATCACAGGTATGTGACAACTCCCAGCTGTCTCCACATCACAGATGCCTGACAGCACCCAACTTTCTCCCCATCACAAGTATGAGTTACACCTTTGCTGATTCCACATCAGAGGTATGTGAAAGAAACCAGCTGTCTCCGCATCACAGGTATGTGACAGTCCCCATCTCTCTCCCCATCACAGGTGTGTGACAGTCAGAAGCTGTCCCCCCATCACAGGTGAGTGACGGCCCCCAGCCCTCTCCCAATTACAGGTATATGATAGCCCCCAGCAGTCTCCACATCACAGGTATGTGACAACGCCAAGCTCTCTGCCCATCACAGGTATGTGACCGTCCCCAGTTGTCTCCATATCACAGGTGCGTGAAAGCCCCTAGCTCTCTCCCCTTCACAGGTGGGTGACAGCCCCAAGCTCTCTCCTGAACACAGGTGAGTGACAGCCCCCAGCTCTGTCCCCATCACAGGTATGTGACAGCCCCCACCTGTCTCCACATCACAGGTATGTGACAGCCCCCAGCTCTCTCCCCATCACAGGTGTGTGACAGCCAGAACCTGTCCCCCCATCACAGGTGAGTGACGGCCCCCAGCCCTCTCCCAATTACAGGTATATGATAGCCCCCAGCAGTTTCCACATCACAGGTATGTGACAACGCCAAGCTCTCTGCCCATCACAGGTATGTGACCTTCCCCAGGTGTCTCCATATCACATGTGCGTGAAAGCCCCTAGCTCTCTCCCCTTCACAGGTGGGTGACAGCCCCAAGCTCTCTCCTGAACACAGGTGAGTGACAGCCCCCAGCTCTCTCCCCATCACAGGTATGTGACAGCCCCCACCTGTCTCCACATCTCAGGTATGTGACAGCCCCCAGCTCTCTCCCCATCACAGGTATGTGACAGCCCACAGCTCTCTCCCAATCACAGGCGAGTGACATACACCGGCTCTCTCCCCATCACAGGTATGTTACAACCACCAGCTGTCTCCACATCACAGGTATGTGACAGCCACCAGCTCTCTCTGCATCACAAGTATGTGACAGCCCCCAGTTCTCTCCCCATCATAGGTGCTTGACAGTGCCCAGCTCTCTCCCCATCACAGGTGTGTGACAGACCCCAGCTCTCTCCCCATCACAGGTATGTGAGAGCCCCCAGCTGTCTCCATACCACAAGTATGTGACAGCAACTACCTTACTCCGCATCACAGGTATGTGACTGGCCCCAGCACTCTCCCCATCAGAAGTGTTTGACAGTCCCCATCTCATTCCCCTTCACAAGTGAGTGAGAGGCCCAAGCTCCCTTCCCATCACAGGTGTGTGACAGCCTCCAGCTCTCTCCCAATCACAGCAGTGTGACAGCCCCCAGCTCTCTTAGAATTACAATTAAGTGACAATCCCCATCTGTCTCCCCATCACAGGTGTGTGACAACCCCAAGGTCTCTCCCCATCACAGGTGTGTGACATCCCCCAGCTCTCTCCCCATCACCAGTGAGTTACGTCCCCCAGCTCTCGCCCCATCACAGTTGATTCACAGCGCCCATCTCTCTCCCCATCACAAGTGAGTGACAGCCCCCAGCTCTCTCCCCATCACAGGTGTGTGAATGACCCCAGCTGTCTCCATATCACAGGTGCGTGAAAGCCCCCAGCTCTATCCCTTTCACAGGTGGGTGACGGCCCCTAGCTATCGCTCCAACACATGTATGTGACAGCCCCCATCTCTCTCCCCATCACAAGTGAGTGACAGCCCCCAGCTCTCTCCCCATCACAGGTGTGTGACCGTCCCCAGGTGTCTCCAAATCACAGGTGAGTGACAATGCCCAGCTCTCTCCCATTCACAGGTGTGTGACAGCCACCAGCTCTCTCCCCATCACAGGTGAGTGACAGCCCCCAGCTCTCTCCCCATCACAGGTATCTGAGAGCCCCCAGCTGTCTCCGCATCACAGGAACCTAACAGCCCCCAACTCTTTCCCCATCACAGCTATGTCACAACGCCCATTGTCTCCACATCACAGGGATGTGACAACCAATAGGTGTCTACGCATCACAGGTATGTGTGAACCCCAGCTCTCTTCCCATCACAGGTGTGCGACAGATCCCAGCTCTCTCCCCATCACAGGTGAGTGATAGACCCCAGCTTTCGCCCCATCACAGGTACGTGACAGCGCCCACCTGATTCCGCATCACAGGAGCCTGACAGCCCCCAACTTTCTCCCCTTCACAGGTATGTGTCAACCCCCAGCTGTCTCCACATCACAGGTATGTGAAACACACCAGCTGTCTCCGCATCACAGGTATCTGACAGCCCACAGGTGTCTCCCCATCACAGGTGTTTGACAGTCCCCATCTCTTTCCCCATCACAGGTGTGTGACAGACCCCAGCTCTCTCCCCATTTCAGGTGAACAAGAGATCCCAGCTCTCTCCTCATCACAGGTATATGAGAGACCCCATCTTTCTCCGCATCACAGGATCCTAACAGCCCCCAACTCTCTCCCCATCACAGGTATGTCACAACCCCCATTGTCTCCACATCACAGGGATGTGACAACCACTAGCTGTCTCTGCATCATAGGTATGTGTGAGCACCCAGCTCTCTCCCCATCCCCGGTGAGTGACAGCCCCCAGCTGTCCCCCAATCACAGCAGTGTGACAGCCCCCATCTGTCTTAGCATTACAAGTAAGTGACAATCCCCATCTCTCTCCCCATCACAGGTGTGTGACAACCCCAAGCTCTCTCCCCATCACAGGTGTGTGACATCCCACAGCTCTCTCCCCATCACCGGTGAGTTACAGCCCCCAGCTCTCTCCGCATCACAGGTATGTGACAGCACACAGCTCTCTCCGCATCACAGGTGCATGACAAACCCCAAGTCTCGCCCCATCACAGGTATGTGACAGCCCCCAGCTGTCTCCACATCACAGGTATGTGACAACGCCAAGCTCTCTCCTCGTCACAGGTGCGTGACCATCCCCAGCTGTCTCCATATCACAGGTGCGAGAAAGCCCCAGCTCTTTTCCCTTCACAGGTGGATGACAGCCCCCAGCTCTCGCCCCATCACAGTTGATTGACAGCCCCCATCTCTCTCCCCATCACAAGTGAGTGACAGCCACCAGCTCTCACCCCATCACAGCTGTGTGACCGTCCCCAGCTGTCTCTATATCACAGGTGCGTGACAGCCGCCTACTCTCTCCCCATCACAGGTATGTCACAGCCCCCAGCTGTCTCCCCATTATAGGTATGTGATAGACCACAGCTGTCTCTATATCACAGGTATGTGACAAACCCAAGCTCTCTCCCCATCATAGGTGTTTGACCGTCCCCAGCTGTCTCCATATCACAGGTGAGTGACAACGCCCTGCTCTCTCCCCTTCACAGGTGGATGACAGCCCCCAGCTCTCTCCCCATCACAGGTGAGAGACAGCCCCCATCTCTCTCCTCATTACAGGTGAGTGACAGCCCCCAGCTCTCTCCCCATCACAGGTGAGTGGCGGCCCCCAGCTCTACCCGTCACAGTTATGTGACAGCCCCCAGCTGTCTCAGCGTCACAGGTATGTGACAGTCCCCATCTCTCTCCCCATCAAAGCTGTGTGACAGACCCCAGCTCTCTCCACATCATAGGTGAGTGACAGACCCCAGCGCTCTCCCAATCACAGGTATGTGACAACTCCCAGCTGTCTCCACATCACAGATGCCTGACAGCACCCAACTTTCTCCCCATCACAAGTATGAGTTACACCTTTGCTGATTCCACATCAGAGGTATGTGAAAGAAACCAGCTGTCTCCGCATCACAGGTATGTGACAGTCCCCATCTCTCTCCCCATCACAGGTGTGTGACAGTCAGAAGCTGTCCCCCCATCACAGGTGAGTGACGGCCCCCAGCCCTCTCCCAATTACAGGTATATGATAGCCCCCAGCAGTCTCCACATCACAGGTATGTGACAACGCCAAGCTCTCTGCCCATCACAGGTATGTGACCGTCCCCAGTTGTCTCCATATCACAGGTGCGTGAAAGCCCCTAGCTCTCTCCCCTTCACAGGTGGGTGACAGCCCCAAGCTCTCTCCTGAACACAGGTGAGTGACAGCCCCCAGCTCTGTCCCCATCACAGGTATGTGACAGCCCCCACCTGTCTCCACATCACAGGTATGTGACAGCCCCCAGCTCTCTCCCCATCACAGGTGTGTGACAGCCAGAACCTGTCCCCCCATCACAGGTGAGTGACGGCCCCCAGCCCTCTCCCAATTACAGGTATATGATAGCCCCCAGCAGTTTCCACATCACAGGTATGTGACAACGCCAAGCTCTCTGCCCATCACAGGTATGTGACCTTCCCCAGGTGTCTCCATATCACATGTGCGTGAAAGCCCCTAGCTCTCTCCCCTTCACAGGTGGGTGACAGCCCCAAGCTCTCTCCTGAACACAGGTGAGTGACAGCCCCCAGCTCTCTCCCCATCACAGGTATGTGACAGCCCCCACCTGTCTCCACATCTCAGGTATGTGACAGCCCCCAGCTCTCTCCCCATCACAGGTATGTGACAGCCCACAGCTCTCTCCCAATCACAGGCGAGTGACATACACCGGCTCTCTCCCCATCACAGGTATGTTACAACCACCAGCTGTCTCCACATCACAGGTATGTGACAGCCACCAGCTCTCTCTGCATCACAAGTATGTGACAGCCCCCAGTTCTCTCCCCATCATAGGTGCTTGACAGTGCCCAGCTCTCTCCCCATCACAGGTGTGTGACAGACCCCAGCTCTCTCCCCATCACAGGTATGTGAGAGCCCCCAGCTGTCTCCATACCACAAGTATGTGACAGCAACTACCTTACTCCGCATCACAGGTATGTGACTGGCCCCAGCACTCTCCCCATCAGAAGTGTTTGACAGTCCCCATCTCATTCCCCTTCACAAGTGAGTGAGAGGCCCAAGCTCCCTTCCCATCACAGGTGTGTGACAGCCCCCAGCTCTCTCCCAATCACAGCAGTGTGACAGCCCCCAGCTCTCTTAGAATTACAATTAAGTGACAATCCCCATCTGTCTCCCCATCACAGGTGTGTGACAACCCCAAGGTCTCTCCCCATCACAGGTGTGTGACATCCCCCAGCTCTCTCCCCATCACCAGTGAGTTACGTCCCCCAGCTCTCGCCCCATCACAGTTGATTCACAGCGCCCATCTCTCTCCCCATCACAAGTGAGTGACAGCCCCCAGCTCTCTCCCCATCACAGGTGTGTGAATGACCCCAGCTGTCTCCATATCACAGGTGCGTGAAAGCCCCCAGCTCTCTCCCTTTCACAGGTGGGTGACGGCCCCTAGCTATCGCTCCAACACATGTATGTGACAGCCCCCATCTCTCTCCCCATCACAAGTGAGTGACAGCCCCCAGCTCTCTCCCCATCACAGGTGTGTGACCGTCCCCAGGTGTCTCCAAATCACAGGTGAGTGACAATGCCCAGCTCTCTCCCATTCACAGGTGTGTGACAGCCACCAGCTCTCTCCCCATCACAGGTGAGTGACAGCCCCCAGCTCTCTCCCCATCACAGGTATCTGAGAGCCCCCAGCTGTCTCCGCATCACAGGAGCCTAACAGCCCCCAACTCTTTCCCCATCACAGCTATGTCACAACGCCCATTGTCTCCACATCACAGGGATGTGACAACCAATAGGTGTCTACGCATCACAGGTATGTGTGAACCCCAGCTCTCTCCCCATCACAGGTGTGCGACAGATCCCAGCTCTCTCCCCATCACAGGTGAGTGATAGACCCCAGCTTTCGCCCCATCACAGGTACGTGACAGCGCCCACCTGATTCCGCATCACAGGAGCCTGACAGCCCCCAACTTTCTCCCCTTCACAGGTATGTGTCAACCCCCAGCTGTCTCCACATCACAGGTATGTGAAACACACCAGCTGTCTCCGCATCACAGGTATCTGACAGCCCACAGGTGTCTCCCCATCACAGGTGTTTGACAGTCCCCATCTCTTTCCCCATCACAGGTGTGTGACAGACCCCAGCTCTCTCCCCATTTCAGGTGAACAAGAGATCCCAGCTCTCTCCTCATCACAGGTATATGAGAGACCCCATCTTTCTCCGCATCACAGGATCCTAACAGCCCCCAACTCTCTCCCCATCACAGGTATGTCACAACCCCCATTGTCTCCACATCACAGGGATGTGACAACCACTAGCTGTCTCTGCATCATAGGTATGTGTGAGCACCCAGCTCTCTCCCCATCCCCGGTGAGTGACAGCCCCCAGCTGTCCCCCAATCACAGCAGTGTGACAGCCCCCATCTGTCTTAGCATTACAAGTAAGTGACAATCCCCATCTCTCTCCCCATCACAGGTGTGTGACAACCCCAAGCTCTCTCCCCATCACAGGTGTGTGACATCCCACAGCTCTCTCCCCATCACCGGTGAGTTACAGCCCCCAGCTCTCTCCGCATCACAGGTATGTGACAGCACACAGCTCTCTCCGCATCACAGGTGCATGACAAACCCCAAGTCTCGCCCCATCACAGGTATGTGACAGCCCCCAGCTGTCTCCACATCACAGGTATGTGACAACGCCAAGCTCTCTCCTCGTCACAGGTGCGTGACCATCCCCAGCTGTCTCCATATCACAGGTGCGAGAAAGCCCCAGCTCTTTTCCCTTCACAGGTGGATGACAGCCCCCAGCTCTCGCCCCATCACAGTTGATTGACAGCCCCCATCTCTCTCCCCATCACAAGTGAGTGACAGCCACCAGCTCTCACCCCATCACAGCTGTGTGACCGTCCCCAGCTGTCTCTATATCACAGGTGCGTGACAGCCGCCTACTCTCTCCCCATCACAGGTATGTCACAGCCCCCAGCTGTCTCCCCATTATAGGTATGTGATAGACCACAGCTGTCTCTATATCACAGGTATGTGACAAACCCAAGCTCTCTCCCCATCATAGGTGTTTGACCGTCCCCAGCTGTCTCCATATCACAGGTGAGTGACAACGCCCTGCTCTCTCCCCTTCACAGGTGGATGACAGCCCCCAGCTCTCTCCCCATCACAGGTGAGAGACAGCCCCCATCTCTCTCCTCATTACAGGTGAGTGACAGCCCCCAGCTCTCTCCCCATCACAGGTGAGTGGCGGCCCCCAGCTCTACCCGTCACAGTTATGTGACAGCCCCCAGCTGTCTCAGCGTCACAGGTATGTGACAGTCCCCATCTCTCTCCCCATCAAAGCTGTGTGACAGACCCCAGCTCTCTCCACATCATAGGTGAGTGACAGACCCCAGCGCTCTCCCAATCACAGGTATGTGACAACTCCCAGCTGTCTCCACATCACAGATGCCTGACAGCACCCAACTTTCTCCCCATCACAAGTATGAGTTACACCTTTGCTGATTCCACATCAGAGGTATGTGAAAGAAACCAGCTGTCTCCGCATCACAGGTATGTGACAGTCCCCATCTCTCTCCCCATCACAGGTGTGTGACAGTCAGAAGCTGTCCCCCCATCACAGGTGAGTGACGGCCCCCAGCCCTCTCCCAATTACAGGTATATGATAGCCCCCAGCAGTCTCCACATCACAGGTATGTGACAACGCCAAGCTCTCTGCCCATCACAGGTATGTGACCGTCCCCAGTTGTCTCCATATCACAGGTGCGTGAAAGCCCCTAGCTCTCTCCCCTTCACAGGTGGGTGACAGCCCCAAGCTCTCTCCTGAACACAGGTGAGTGACAGCCCCCAGCTCTGTCCCCATCACAGGTATGTGACAGCCCCCACCTGTCTCCACATCACAGGTATGTGACAGCCCCCAGCTCTCTCCCCATCACAGGTGTGTGACAGCCAGAACCTGTCCCCCCATCACAGGTGAGTGACGGCCCCCAGCCCTCTCCCAATTACAGGTATATGATAGCCCCCAGCAGTTTCCACATCACAGGTATGTGACAACGCCAAGCTCTCTGCCCATCACAGGTATGTGACCTTCCCCAGGTGTCTCCATATCACATGTGCGTGAAAGCCCCTAGCTCTCTCCCCTTCACAGGTGGGTGACAGCCCCAAGCTCTCTCCTGAACACAGGTGAGTGACAGCCCCCAGCTCTCTCCCCATCACAGGTATGTGACAGCCCCCACCTGTCTCCACATCTCAGGTATGTGACAGCCCCCAGCTCTCTCCCCATCACAGGTATGTGACAGCCCACAGCTCTCTCCCAATCACAGGCGAGTGACATACACCGGCTCTCTCCCCATCACAGGTATGTTACAACCACCAGCTGTCTCCACATCACAGGTATGTGACAGCCACCAGCTCTCTCTGCATCACAAGTATGTGACAGCCCCCAGTTCTCTCCCCATCATAGGTGCTTGACAGTGCCCAGCTCTCTCCCCATCACAGGTGTGTGACAGACCCCAGCTCTCTCCCCATCACAGGTATGTGAGAGCCCCCAGCTGTCTCCATACCACAAGTATGTGACAGCAACTACCTTACTCCGCATCACAGGTATGTGACTGGCCCCAGCACTCTCCCCATCAGAAGTGTTTGACAGTCCCCATCTCATTCCCCTTCACAAGTGAGTGAGAGGCCCAAGCTCCCTTCCCATCACAGGTGTGTGACAGCCCCCAGCTCTCTCCCAATCACAGCAGTGTGACAGCCCCCAGCTCTCTTAGAATTACAATTAAGTGACAATCCCCATCTGTCTCCCCATCACAGGTGTGTGACAACCCCAAGGTCTCTCCCCATCACAGGTGTGTGACATCCCCCAGCTCTCTCCCCATCACCAGTGAGTTACGTCCCCCAGCTCGCGCCCCATCACAGTTGATTCACAGCGCCCATCTCTCTCCCCATCACAAGTGAGTGACAGCCCCCAGCTCTCTCCCCATCACAGGTGTGTGAATGACCCCAGCTGTCTCCATATCACAGGTGCGTGAAAGCCCCCAGCTCTCTCCCTTTCACAGGTGGGTGACGGCCCCTAGCTATCGCTCCAACACATGTATGTGACAGCCCCCATCTCTCTCCCCATCACAAGTGAGTGACAGCCCCCAGCTCTCTCCCCATCACAGGTGTGTGACCGTCCCCAGGTGTCTCCAAATCACAGGTGAGTGACAATGCCCAGCTCTCTCCCATTCACAGGTGTGTGACAGCCACCAGCTCTCTCCCCATCACAGGTGAGTGACAGCCCCCAGCTCTCTCCCCATCACAGGTATCTGAGAGCCCCCAGCTGTCTCCGCATCACAGGAACCTAACAGCCCCCAACTCTTTCCCCATCACAGCTATGTCACAACGCCCATTGTCTCCACATCACAGGGATGTGACAACCAATAGGTGTCTACGCATCACAGGTATGTGTGAACCCCAGCTCTCTCCCCATCACAGGTGTGCGACAGATCCCAGCTCTCTCCCCATCACAGGTGAGTGATAGACCCCAGCTTTCGCCCCATCACAGGTACGTGACAGCGCCCACCTGATTCCGCATCACAGGAGCCTGACAGCCCCCAACTTTCTCCCCTTCACAGGTATGTGTCAACCCCCAGCTGTCTCCACATCACAGGTATGTGAAACACACCAGCTGTCTCCGCATCACAGGTATCTGACAGCCCACAGGTGTCTCCCCATCACAGGTGTTTGACAGTCCCCATCTCTTTCCCCATCACAGGTGTGTGACAGACCCCAGCTCTCTCCCCATTTCAGGTGAACAAGAGATCCCAGCTCTCTCCTCATCACAGGTATATGAGAGACCCCATCTTTCTCCGCATCACAGGATCCTAACAGCCCCCAACTCTCTCCCCATCACAGGTATGTCACAACCCCCATTGTCTCCACATCACAGGGATGTGACAACCACTAGCTGTCTCTGCATCATAGGTATGTGTGAGCACCCAGCTCTCTCCCCATCCCCGGTGAGTGACAGCCCCCAGCTGTCCCCCAATCACAGCAGTGTGACAGCCCCCATCTGTCTTAGCATTACAAGTAAGTGACAATCCCCATCTCTCTCCCCATCACAGGTGTGTGACAACCCCAAGCTCTCTCCCCATCACAGGTGTGTGACATCCCACAGCTCTCTCCCCATCACCGGTGAGTTACAGCCCCCAGCTCTCTCCGCATCACAGGTATGTGACAGCACACAGCTCTCTCCGCATCACAGGTGCATGACAAACCCCAAGTCTCGCCCCATCACAGGTATGTGACAGCCCCCAGCTGTCTCCACATCACAGGTATGTGACAACGCCAAGCTCTCTCCTCGTCACAGGTGCGTGACCATCCCCAGCTGTCTCCATATCACAGGTGCGAGAAAGCCCCAGCTCTTTTCCCTTCACAGGTGGATGACAGCCCCCAGCTCTCGCCCCATCACAGTTGATTGACAGCCCCCATCTCTCTCCCCATCACAAGTGAGTGACAGCCACCAGCTCTCACCCCATCACAGCTGTGTGACCGTCCCCAGCTGTCTCTATATCACAGGTGCGTGACAGCCGCCTACTCTCTCCCCATCACAGGTATGTCACAGCCCCCAGCTGTCTCCCCATTATAGGTATGTGATAGACCACAGCTGTCTCTATATCACAGGTATGTGACAAACCCAAGCTCTCTCCCCATCATAGGTGTTTGACCGTCCCCAGCTGTCTCCATATCACAGGTGAGTGACAACGCCCTGCTCTCTCCCCTTCACAGGTGGATGACAGCCCCCAGCTCTCTCCCCATCACAGGTGAGAGACAGCCCCCATCTCTCTCCTCATTACAGGTGAGTGACAGCCCCCAGCTCTCTCCCCATCACAGGTGAGTGGCGGCCCCCAGCTCTACCCGTCACAGTTATGTGACAGCCCCCAGCTGTCTCAGCGTCACAGGTATGTGACAGTCCCCATCTCTCTCCCCATCAAAGCTGTGTGACAGACCCCAGCTCTCTCCACATCATAGGTGAGTGACAGACCCCAGCGCTCTCCCAATCACAGGTATGTGACAACTCCCAGCTGTCTCCACATCACAGATGCCTGACAGCACCCAACTTTCTCCCCATCACAAGTATGAGTTACACCTTTGCTGATTCCACATCAGAGGTATGTGAAAGAAACCAGCTGTCTCCGCATCACAGGTATGTGACAGTCCCCATCTCTCTCCCCATCACAGGTGTGTGACAGTCAGAAGCTGTCCCCCCATCACAGGTGAGTGACGGCCCCCAGCCCTCTCCCAATTACAGGTATATGATAGCCCCCAGCAGTCTCCACATCACAGGTATGTGACAACGCCAAGCTCTCTGCCCATCACAGGTATGTGACCGTCCCCAGTTGTCTCCATATCACAGGTGCGTGAAAGCCCCTAGCTCTCTCCCCTTCACAGGTGGGTGACAGCCCCAAGCTCTCTCCTGAACACAGGTGAGTGACAGCCCCCAGCTCTGTCCCCATCACAGGTATGTGACAGCCCCCACCTGTCTCCACATCACAGGTATGTGACAGCCCCCAGCTCTCTCCCCATCACAGGTGTGTGACAGCCAGAACCTGTCCCCCCATCACAGGTGAGTGACGGCCCCCAGCCCTCTCCCAATTACAGGTATATGATAGCCCCCAGCAGTTTCCACATCACAGGTATGTGACAACGCCAAGCTCTCTGCCCATCACAGGTATGTGACCTTCCCCAGGTGTCTCCATATCACATGTGCGTGAAAGCCCCTAGCTCTCTCCCCTTCACAGGTGGGTGACAGCCCCAAGCTCTCTCCTGAACACAGGTGAGTGACAGCCCCCAGCTCTCTCCCCATCACAGGTATGTGACAGCCCCCACCTGTCTCCACATCTCAGGTATGTGACAGCCCCCAGCTCTCTCCCCATCACAGGTATGTGACAGCCCACAGCTCTCTCCCAATCACAGGCGAGTGACATACACCGGCTCTCTCCCCATCACAGGTATGTTACAACCACCAGCTGTCTCCACATCACAGGTATGTGACAGCCACCAGCTCTCTCTGCATCACAAGTATGTGACAGCCCCCAGTTCTCTCCCCATCATAGGTGCTTGACAGTGCCCAGCTCTCTCCCCATCACAGGTGTGTGACAGACCCCAGCTCTCTCCCCATCACAGGTATGTGAGAGCCCCCAGCTGTCTCCATACCACAAGTATGTGACAGCAACTACCTTACTCCGCATCACAGGTATGTGACTGGCCCCAGCACTCTCCCCATCAGAAGTGTTTGACAGTCCCCATCTCATTCCCCTTCACAAGTGAGTGAGAGGCCCAAGCTCCCTTCCCATCACAGGTGTGTGACAGCCCCCAGCTCTCTCCCAATCACAGCAGTGTGACAGCCCCCAGCTCTCTTAGAATTACAATTAAGTGACAATCCCCATCTGTCTCCCCATCACAGGTGTGTGACAACCCCAAGGTCTCTCCCCATCACAGGTGTGTGACATCCCCCAGCTCTCTCCCCATCACCAGTGAGTTACGTCCCCCAGCTCTCGCCCCATCACAGTTGATTCACAGCGCCCATCTCTCTCCCCATCACAAGTGAGTGACAGCCCCCAGCTCTCTCCCCATCACAGGTGTGTGAATGACCCCAGCTGTCTCCATATCACAGGTGCGTGAAAGCCCCCAGCTCTCTCCCTTTCACAGGTGGGTGACGGCCCCTAGCTATCGCTCCAACACATGTATGTGACAGCCCCCATCTCTCTCCCCATCACAAGTGAGTGACAGCCCCCAGCTCTCTCCCCATCACAGGTGTGTGACCGTCCCCAGGTGTCTCCAAATCACAGGTGAGTGACAATGCCCAGCTCTCTCCCATTCACAGGTGTGTGACAGCCACCAGCTCTCTCCCCATCACAGGTGAGTGACAGCCCCCAGCTCTCTCCCCATCACAGGTATCTGAGAGCCCCCAGCTGTCTCCGCATCACAGGAACCTAACAGCCCCCAACTCTTTCCCCATCACAGCTATGTCACAACGCCCATTGTCTCCACATCACAGGGATGTGACAACCAATAGGTGTCTACGCATCACAGGTATGTGTGAACCCCAGCTCTCTCCCCATCACAGGTGTGCGACAGATCCCAGCTCTCTCCCCATCACAGGTGAGTGATAGACCCCAGCTTTCGCCCCATCACAGGTACGTGACAGCGCCCACCTGATTCCGCATCACAGGAGCCTGACAGCCCCCAACTTTCTCCCCTTCACAGGTATGTGTCAACCCCCAGCTGTCTCCACATCACAGGTATGTGAAACACACCAGCTGTCTCCGCATCACAGGTATCTGACAGCCCACAGGTGTCTCCCCATCACAGGTGTTTGACAGTCCCCATCTCTTTCCCCATCACAGGTGTGTGACAGACCCCAGCTCTCTCCCCATTTCAGGTGAACAAGAGATCCCAGCTCTCTCCTCATCACAGGTATATGAGAGACCCCATCTTTCTCCGCATCACAGGATCCTAACAGCCCCCAACTCTCTCCCCATCACAGGTATGTCACAACCCCCATTGTCTCCACATCACAGGGATGTGACAACCACTAGCTGTCTCTGCATCATAGGTATGTGTGAGCACCCAGCTCTCTCCCCATCCCCGGTGAGTGACAGCCCCCAGCTGTCCCCCAATCACAGCAGTGTGACAGCCCCCATCTGTCTTAGCATTACAAGTAAGTGACAATCCCCATCTCTCTCCCCATCACAGGTGTGTGACAACCCCAAGCTCTCTCCCCATCACAGGTGTGTGACATCCCACAGCTCTCTCCCCATCACCGGTGAGTTACAGCCCCCAGCTCTCTCCGCATCACAGGTATGTGACAGCACACAGCTCTCTCCGCATCACAGGTGCATGACAAACCCCAAGTCTCGCCCCATCACAGGTATGTGACAGCCCCCAGCTGTCTCCACATCACAGGTATGTGACAACGCCAAGCTCTCTCCTCGTCACAGGTGCGTGACCATCCCCAGCTGTCTCCATATCACAGGTGCGAGAAAGCCCCAGCTCTTTTCCCTTCACAGGTGGATGACAGCCCCCAGCTCTCGCCCCATCACAGTTGATTGACAGCCCCCATCTCTCTCCCCATCACAAGTGAGTGACAGCCACCAGCTCTCACCCCATCACAGCTGTGTGACCGTCCCCAGCTGTCTCTATATCACAGGTGCGTGACAGCCGCCTACTCTCTCCCCATCACAGGTATGTCACAGCCCCCAGCTGTCTCCCCATTATAGGTATGTGATAGACCACAGCTGTCTCTATATCACAGGTATGTGACAAACCCAAGCTCTCTCCCCATCATAGGTGTTTGACCGTCCCCAGCTGTCTCCATATCACAGGTGAGTGACAACGCCCTGCTCTCTCCCCTTCACAGGTGGATGACAGCCCCCAGCTCTCTCCCCATCACAGGTGAGAGACAGCCCCCATCTCTCTCCTCATTACAGGTGAGTGACAGCCCCCAGCTCTCTCCCCATCACAGGTGAGTGGCGGCCCCCAGCTCTACCCGTCACAGTTATGTGACAGCCCCCAGCTGTCTCAGCGTCACAGGTATGTGACAGTCCCCATCTCTCTCCCCATCAAAGCTGTGTGACAGACCCCAGCTCTCTCCACATCATAGGTGAGTGACAGACCCCAGCGCTCTCCCAATCACAGGTATGTGACAACTCCCAGCTGTCTCCACATCACAGATGCCTGACAGCACCCAACTTTCTCCCCATCACAAGTATGAGTTACACCTTTGCTGATTCCACATCAGAGGTATGTGAAAGAAACCAGCTGTCTCCGCATCACAGGTATGTGACAGTCCCCATCTCTCTCCCCATCACAGGTGTGTGACAGTCAGAAGCTGTCCCCCCATCACAGGTGAGTGACGGCCCCCAGCCCTCTCCCAATTACAGGTATATGATAGCCCCCAGCAGTCTCCACATCACAGGTATGTGACAACGCCAAGCTCTCTGCCCATCACAGGTATGTGACCGTCCCCAGTTGTCTCCATATCACAGGTGCGTGAAAGCCCCTAGCTCTCTCCCCTTCACAGGTGGGTGACAGCCCCAAGCTCTCTCCTGAACACAGGTGAGTGACAGCCCCCAGCTCTGTCCCCATCACAGGTATGTGACAGCCCCCACCTGTCTCCACATCACAGGTATGTGACAGCCCCCAGCTCTCTCCCCATCACAGGTGTGTGACAGCCAGAACCTGTCCCCCCATCACAGGTGAGTGACGGCCCCCAGCCCTCTCCCAATTACAGGTATATGATAGCCCCCAGCAGTTTCCACATCACAGGTATGTGACAACGCCAAGCTCTCTGCCCATCACAGGTATGTGACCTTCCCCAGGTGTCTCCATATCACATGTGCGTGAAAGCCCCTAGCTCTCTCCCCTTCACAGGTGGGTGACAGCCCCAAGCTCTCTCCTGAACACAGGTGAGTGACAGCCCCCAGCTCTCTCCCCATCACAGGTATGTGACAGCCCCCACCTGTCTCCACATCTCAGGTATGTGACAGCCCCCAGCTCTCTCCCCATCACAGGTATGTGACAGCCCACAGCTCTCTCCCAATCACAGGCGAGTGACATACACCGGCTCTCTCCCCATCACAGGTATGTTACAACCACCAGCTGTCTCCACATCACAGGTATGTGACAGCCACCAGCTCTCTCTGCATCACAAGTATGTGACAGCCCCCAGTTCTCTCCCCATCATAGGTGCTTGACAGTGCCCAGCTCTCTCCCCATCACAGGTGTGTGACAGACCCCAGCTCTCTCCCCATCACAGGTATGTGAGAGCCCCCAGCTGTCTCCATACCACAAGTATGTGACAGCAACTACCTTACTCCGCATCACAGGTATGTGACTGGCCCCAGCACTCTCCCCATCAGAAGTGTTTGACAGTCCCCATCTCATTCCCCTTCACAAGTGAGTGAGAGGCCCAAGCTCCCTTCCCATCACAGGTGTGTGACAGCCCCCAGCTCTCTCCCAATCACAGCAGTGTGACAGCCCCCAGCTCTCTTAGAATTACAATTAAGTGACAATCCCCATCTGTCTCCCCATCACAGGTGTGTGACAACCCCAAGGTCTCTCCCCATCACAGGTGTGTGACATCCCCCAGCTCTCTCCCCATCACCAGTGAGTTACGTCCCCCAGCTCTCGCCCCATCACAGTTGATTCACAGCGCCCATCTCTCTCCCCATCACAAGTGAGTGACAGCCCCCAGCTCTCTCCCCATCACAGGTGTGTGAATGACCCCAGCTGTCTCCATATCACAGGTGCGTGAAAGCCCCCAGCTCTCTCCCTTTCACAGGTGGGTGACGGCCCCTAGCTATCGCTCCAACACATGTATGTGACAGCCCCCATCTCTCTCCCCATCACAAGTGAGTGACAGCCCCCAGCTCTCTCCCCATCACAGGTGTGTGACCGTCCCCAGGTGTCTCCAAATCACAGGTGAGTGACAATGCCCAGCTCTCTCCCATTCACAGGTGTGTGACAGCCACCAGCTCTCTCCCCATCACAGGTGAGTGACAGCCCCCAGCTCTCTCCCCATCACAGGTATCTGAGAGCCCCCAGCTGTCTCCGCATCACAGGAGCCTAACAGCCCCCAACTCTTTCCCCATCACAGCTATGTCACAACGCCCATTGTCTCCACATCACAGGGATGTGACAACCAATAGGTGTCTACGCATCACAGGTATGTGTGAACCCCAGCTCTCTCCCCATCACAGGTGTGCGACAGATCCCAGCTCTCTCCCCATCACAGGTGAGTGATAGACCCCAGCTTTCGCCCCATCACAGGTACGTGACAGCGCCCACCTGATTCCGCATCACAGGAGCCTGACAGCCCCCAACTTTCTCCCCTTCACAGGTATGTGTCAACCCCCAGCTGTCTCCACATCACAGGTATGTGAAACACACCAGCTGTCTCCGCATCACAGGTATCTGACAGCCCACAGGTGTCTCCCCATCACAGGTGTTTGACAGTCCCCATCTCTTTCCCCATCACAGGTGTGTGACAGACCCCAGCTCTCTCCCCATTTCAGGTGAACAAGAGATCCCAGCTCTCTCCTCATCACAGGTATATGAGAGACCCCATCTTTCTCCGCATCACAGGATCCTAACAGCCCCCAACTCTCTCCCCATCACAGGTATGTCACAACCCCCATTGTCTCCACATCACAGGGATGTGACAACCACTAGCTGTCTCTGCATCATAGGTATGTGTGAGCACCCAGCTCTCTCCCCATCCCCGGTGAGTGACAGCCCCCAGCTGTCCCCCAATCACAGCAGTGTGACAGCCCCCATCTGTCTTAGCATTACAAGTAAGTGACAATCCCCATCTCTCTCCCCATCACAGGTGTGTGACAACCCCAAGCTCTCTCCCCATCACAGGTGTGTGACATCCCACAGCTCTCTCCCCATCACCGGTGAGTTACAGCCCCCAGCTCTCTCCGCATCACAGGTATGTGACAGCACACAGCTCTCTCCGCATCACAGGTGCATGACAAACCCCAAGTCTCGCCCCATCACAGGTATGTGACAGCCCCCAGCTGTCTCCACATCACAGGTATGTGACAACGCCAAGCTCTCTCCTCGTCACAGGTGCGTGACCATCCCCAGCTGTCTCCATATCACAGGTGCGAGAAAGCCCCAGCTCTTTTCCCTTCACAGGTGGATGACAGCCCCCAGCTCTCGCCCCATCACAGTTGATTGACAGCCCCCATCTCTCTCCCCATCACAAGTGAGTGACAGCCACCAGCTCTCACCCCATCACAGCTGTGTGACCGTCCCCAGCTGTCTCTATATCACAGGTGCGTGACAGCCGCCTACTCTCTCCCCATCACAGGTATGTCACAGCCCCCAGCTGTCTCCCCATTATAGGTATGTGATAGACCACAGCTGTCTCTATATCACAGGTATGTGACAAACCCAAGCTCTCTCCCCATCATAGGTGTTTGACCGTCCCCAGCTGTCTCCATATCACAGGTGAGTGACAACGCCCTGCTCTCTCCCCTTCACAGGTGGATGACAGCCCCCAGCTCTCTCCCCATCACAGGTGAGAGACAGCCCCCATCTCTCTCCTCATTACAGGTGAGTGACAGCCCCCAGCTCTCTCCCCATCACAGGTGAGTGGCGGCCCCCAGCTCTACCCGTCACAGTTATGTGACAGCCCCCAGCTGTCTCAGCGTCACAGGTATGTGACAGTCCCCATCTCTCTCCCCATCAAAGCTGTGTGACAGACCCCAGCTCTCTCCACATCATAGGTGAGTGACAGACCCCAGCGCTCTCCCAATCACAGGTATGTGACAACTCCCAGCTGTCTCCACATCACAGATGCCTGACAGCACCCAACTTTCTCCCCATCACAAGTATGAGTTACACCTTTGCTGATTCCACATCAGAGGTATGTGAAAGAAACCAGCTGTCTCCGCATCACAGGTATGTGACAGTCCCCATCTCTCTCCCCATCACAGGTGTGTGACAGTCAGAAGCTGTCCCCCCATCACAGGTGAGTGACGGCCCCCAGCCCTCTCCCAATTACAGGTATATGATAGCCCCCAGCAGTCTCCACATCACAGGTATGTGACAACGCCAAGCTCTCTCCCCATCACAGGTATGTGACCGTCCCCAGTTGTCTCCATATCACAGGTGCGTGAAAGACCCTAGCTCTCTCCCCTTCACAGGTGGGTGACAGCCCCAAGCTCTCTCCTGAACACAGGTGAGTGACAGCCCCCAGCTCTCTCCCCATCACAGGTATGTGACAGCCCCCACCTGTCTCCACATCACAGGTATGTGACAGCCCCCAGCTCTCTCCCCATCACAGGTATGTGACAGCCCACAGCTCTCTCCCAATCACAGGCGAGTGACAGACCCCGGCTCTCTCCCCATCACAGGTATGTTACAACCACCAGCTGTCTCCACATCACAGGTATGTGACAGCCACCAGCTCTCCCTGCATCACAAGTATGTGACAGCCCCCAACTCTCTCCTCATCACAAGTATTTGACAGGCCCCAGCTGTCTCCACATCACAGGTATGTGACTGCCCCCAGCTGTCTCCCCATTTATGTATGTGACAGCCCCCAGCTGTCTCCACATCACAGGTATGGGGCAACCCCAAACTCTCTCCCCATCAGAGGCGTTTGAGAGTCCCCAGCTGTCTCAGCATTACAAGTATGTGACAATCCCCAACTCTCTACCCATCACAGGTGTGTGACAGCCCCCAGCTCTTTTCCCATCACAGGTGAGTGATAGCCCCCAGCACTCTCCCCATCACAGGTATGTGAGAGCCCCCAGCTGTCTCCACATCACAGGTATGTGACAGCTCCCAACTCTCTCCCCATCACAGGTATATTACAGCCACAAGCTGTCTCCACATCACAGGTATGGGCCAGCCACCAGCTCTAGCTGCATCACAGGTATGTGACAGCCCCCAGTTCTCTCCTCATCATAGGTGCTTGACAGTGCCCAGCTCTCTCCCCATCACAGGTGTGTGACAGCCAGAAGCTGTCCCCCCATCACAGGTGAGTGACGGCCCCCAGCCCTCTCCCAATTACAGGTATATGTTAGCCCCCAGCAGTCTCCACATCACAGGTATGTGACAACGCCAAGCTCTCTGCCCATCACAGGTATGTGACCGTCCCCAGTTGTCTCCATATCACAGGTGCGTGAAAGCCCCTAGCTCTCTCCCCTTCACAGGTGGGTGACAGCCCCAAGCTCTCTCCTGAACACAGGTGAGTGACAGCCCCCAGCTCTGTCCCCATCACAGGTATGTGACAGCCCCCACCTGTCTCCACATCACAGGTATGTGACAGCCCCCAGCTCTCTCCCCATCACAGGTGTGTGACAGCCAGAACCTGTCCCCCCATCACAGGTGAGTGACGGCCCCCAGCCCTCTCCCAATTACAGGTATATGATAGCCCCCAGCAGTCTCCACATCACAGGTATGTGACAACGCCAAGCTCTCTGCCCATCACAGGTATGTGACCGTCCCCAGGTGTCTCCATATTACAGGTGCGTGAAAGTCCCTAGCTCTCTCCCCTTCACAGGTGGGTGACAGCCCCAAGCTCTCTCCTGAACACAGGTGAGTGACAGCCCCCAGCTCTCTCCCCATCACAGGTATGTGACAGCCCCCACCTGTCTCCACATCTCAGGTATGTGACAGCCCCCAGCTCTCTCCCCATCACAGGTATGTGACAGCCCACAGCTCTCTCCCAATCACAGGCGAGTGACATACACCGGCTCTCTCCCCATCACAGGTATGTTACAACCACCAGCTGTCTCCACATCACAGGTATGTGACAGCCACCAGCTCTCTCTGCATCACAAGTATGTGACAGCCCCCAGTTCTCTCCCCATCATAGGTGCTTGACAGTGCCCAGCTCTCTCCCCATCACAGGTGTGTGACAGACCCCAGCTCTCTCCCCATCACAGGTATGTGAGAGCCCCCAGCTGTCTCCATACCACAAGTATGTGACAGCAACTACCTTACTCCGCATCACAGGTATGTGACTGGCCCCAGCACTCTCCCCATCAGAAGTGTTTGACAGTCCCCATCTCATTCCCCTTCACAAGTGAGTGAGAGGCCCAAGCTCCCTTCCCATCACAGGTGTGTGACAGCCCCCAGCTCTCTCCCAATCACAGCAGTGTGACAGCCCCCAGCTCTCTTAGAATTACAATTAAGTGACAATCCCCATCTGTCTCCCCATCACAGGTGTGTGACAACCCCAAGGTCTCTCCCCATCACAGGTGTGTGACATCCCCCAGCTCTCTCCCCATCACCAGTGAGTTACGTCCCCCAGCTCTCGCCCCATCACAGTTGATTCACAGCGCCCATCTCTCTCCCCATCACAAGTGAGTGACAGCCCCCAGCTCTCTCCCCATCACAGGTGTGTGAATGACCCCAGCTGTCTCCATATCACAGGTGCGTGAAAGCCCCCAGCTCTCTCCCTTTCACAGGTGGGTGACGGCCCCTAGCTATCGCTCCAACACATGTATGTGACAGCCCCCATCTCTCTCCCCATCACAAGTGAGGGACAGCCCCCAGCTCTCTCCCCATCACAGGTGTGTGACCGTCCCCAGGTGTCTCCAAATCACAGGTGAGTGACAATGCCCAGCTCTCTCCCATTCACAGGTGTGTGACAGCCACCAGCTCTCTCCCCATCACAGGTGAGTGACAGCCCCCAGCTCTCTCCCCATCACAGGTATCTGAGAGCCCCCAGCTGTCTCCGCATCACAGGAGCCTAACAGCCCCCAACTCTTTCCCCATCACAGCTATGTCACAACGCCCATTGTCTCCACATCACAGGGATGTGACAACCAATAGGTGTCTACGCATCACAGGTATGTGTGAGCCCCAGCTCTCTCCCCATCACAGGTGTGCGACAGATCCCAGCTCTCTCCCCATCACAGGTGAGTGATAGACCCCAGCTTTCGCCCCATCACAGGTACGTGACAGCGCCCACCTGATTCCGCATCACAGGAGCCTGACAGCCCCCAACTTTCTCCCCTTCACAGGTATGTGTCAACCCCCAGCTGTCTCCACATCACAGGTATGTGAAACACACCAGCTGTCTCCGCATCACAGGTATCTGACAGCCCACAGGTGCCTCCCCATCACAGGTGTTTGACAGTCCCCATCTCTTTCCCCATCACAGGTGTGTGACAGACCCCAGCTCTCTCCCCATTTCAGGTGAACAAGAGATCCCAGCTCTCTCCTCATCACAGGTATATGAGAGACCCCATCTTTCTCCGCATCACAGGATCCTAACAGCCCCCAACTCTCTCCCCATCACAGGTATGTCACAACCCCCATTGTCTCCACATCACAGGGATGTGACAACCACTAGCTGTCTCTGCATCATAGGTATGTGTGAGCACCCAGCTCTCTCCCCATCCCCGGTGAGTGACAGCCCCCAGCTGTCCCCCAATCACAGCAGTGTGACAGCCCCCATCTGTCTTAGCATTACAAGTAAGTGACAATCCCCATCTCTCTCCCCATCACAGGTGTGTGACAACCCCAAGCTCTCTCCCCATCACAGGTGTGTGACATCCCACAGCTCTCTCCCCATCACCGGTGAGTTACAGCCCCCAGCTCTCTCCCCATCACAGGTATGTGACAGCCCACAGCTGTCTCCGCATCACAGGTGCATGACAAACCCCAAGTCTCGCCCCATCACAGGTATGTGACAGCCCCCAGCTGTCTCCACATCACAGGTATGTGACAACGCCAAGCTCTCTCCTCGTCACAGGTGTGTGACCATCCCCAGCTGTCTCCATATCACAGGTGCGAGAAAGCCCCAGCTCTTTTCCCTTCACAGGTGGATGACAGCCCCCAGCTCTCGCCCCATCACAGTTGATTGACAGCCCCCATCTCTCTCCCCATCACAAGTGAGTGACAGCCACCAGCTCTCACCCCATCACAGCTGTGTGACCGTCCCCAGCTGTCTCTATATCACAGGTGCGTGACAGCCGCCTACTCTCTCCCCATCACAGGTATGTCACAGCCCCCAGCTGTCTCCCCATTATAGGTATGTGATAGACCACAGCTGTCTCTATATCACAGGTATGTGACAAACCCAAGCTCTCTCCCCATCATAGGTGTTTGACCGTCCCCAGCTGTCTCCATATCACAGGTGAGTGACAACGCCCTGCTCTCTCCCCTTCACAGGTGGATGACAGCCCCCAGCTCTCTCCCCATCACAGGTGAGAGACAGCCCCCATCTCTCTCCTCATTACAGGTGAGTGACAGCCCCCAGCTCTCTCCCCATCACAGGTGAGTGGCGGCCCCCAGCTCTACCCGTCACAGTTATGTGACAGCCCCCAGCTGTCTCAGCGTCACAGGTATGTGACAGTCCCCATCTCTCTCCCCATCAAAGCTGTGTGACAGACCCCAGCTCTCTCCACATCATAGGTGAGTGACAGACCCCAGCTCTCTCCCAATCACAGGTATGTGACAACTCCCAGCTGTCTCCACATCACAGATGCCTGACAGCACCCAACTTTCTCCCCATCACAAGTATGTGTTACCCCTTAGCTGTCTCCACATCAGAGGTATGTGAAAGACACCAGCTGTCTCCGCATCACAGGTATGTGACAGTCCCCATCTCTCTCCCCATCACAGGTGTGTGACAGCCAGAAGCTGTCCCCCCATCACAGGTGAGTGACGGCCCCCAGCCCTCTCCCAATTACAGGTATATGATAGCCCCCAGCAGTCTCCACATCACAGGTATGTGACAACGCCAAGCTCTCTCCCCATCACAGGTATGTGACCGTCCCCAGTTGTCTCCATATCACAGGTGCGTGAAAGCCCCTAGCTCTCTCCCCTTCACAGGTGGGTGACAGCCCCAAGCTCTCTCCTGAACACAGGTGAGTGACAGCCCCCAGCTCTCTCCCCATCACAGGTATGTGACAGCCCCCACCTGTCTCCACATCACAAGTATGTGACAGCCCCCAGCTCTCTCCCCATCACAGGTGTGTGACAGCCAGAACCTGTCCCCCCATCACAGGTGAGTGACGGCCCCCAGCCCTCTCCCAATTACAGGTATATGATAGCCCCCAGCAGTCTCCACATCACAGGTATGTGACAACGCCAAGCTCTCTCTCCATCACAGGTATGTGACCGTCCCCAGTTGTCTCCATATCACAGGTGCGTGAAAGACCCTAGCTCTCTCCCCTTCACAGGTGGGTGACAGCCCCAAGCTCTCTCCTGAACACAGGTGAGTGACAGCCCCCAGCTCTCTCCCCATCACAGGTATGTGACAGCCCCCACCTGTCTCCACATCTCAGGTATGTGACAGCCCCCAGCTCTCTCCCCATCACAGGTATGTGACAGCCCACAGCTCTCTCCCAATCACAGGCGAGTGACAGACCCCGGCTCTCTCCCCATCACAGGTATGTTACAACCACCAGCTGTCTCCACATCACAGGTATGTGACAGCCACCAGCTCTCTCTGCATCACAAGTATGTGACAGCCCCAACTCTCTCCTCATCACAAGTATTTGACAGGCCCCAGCTGTCTCCACATCACAGGTATGTGACTGCCCCCAGCTGTCTCCCCATTTCTGTATGTGACAGCCCCCAGCTGTCTCCACATCACAGGTATGGGGCAACCCCAAGCTCTCTCCCCATCAGAGGCGTTTGAGAGTCCCCAGCTGTCTCAGCATTACAAGTATGTGACAATCCCCAACTCTCTACCCATCACAGGTGTGTGACAGCCCCCAGCTCTTTCCCCATCACAGGTGAGTGATAGCCCCCAGCACTCTCCCCATCACAGGTATGTGAGAGCCCCCAGCTGTCTCCACATCACAGGTATGTGACAGCTCCCAACTCTCTCCCCATCACAGGTATATTACAGCCACAAGCTGTCTCCACATCACAGGTATGGGCCAGCCACCAGCTCTAGCTGCATCACAGGTATGTGACAGCCCCCAGTTCTCTCCCCATCATAGGTGCTTGACAGTGCCCAGCTCTCTCCCCATCACAGGTGTGTGACAGACCCCAGCTCTCTCCCCATCACAGGTATGTGAGAGCCCCCAGCTGTCTCCATATCACAAGTATGTGACAGCAACTACCTTACTCCGCATCACAGGTATGTGACTGGCCCCAGCACTCTCCCCATCAGAAGTGTTTGACAGTCCCCATCTCATTCCCCTTCACAAGTGAGTGAGAGGCCCAAGCTCCCTTCCCATCACAGGTGTGTGACATCCCCCAGCTCTCTCCCCATCCCCGGTGAGTGACAGCCCCAAGCTCTCTCCCAATCACAGCAGTGTGACAGCCCCCAGCTCTCTTAGAATTACAATTAAGTGACAATCCCCATCTCTCTCCCCATCACAGGTGTGTGACAACCCCAAGGTCTCTCCCCATCACAGGTGTGTGACATCCCCCAGCTCTCTCCCCATCACCAGTGAGTTACATCCCCCAGCTCTCTCCCCATCACTGGTATGTGACAGCCCCCAGCTGTTCCCGCATCAGAGGTGCCTGACAAACCCCAAGTCTCTCCCCATCAAGGTATGTGAGAACCCCCAGCTGTCGCCACATCATAGGTATGTGACAACGCCAAGCTCTCTCCTCATCACAGGTGTGTGACCATCCCCAGCTGTCTCCATATTACAGGTGCGTGAAAGCCCCCAGCTCTTTCCCCTTCACAGGTGGGTGACAGCCCCCAGCTCTCGCCCCATCACAGTTGATTCACAGCCCCCATCTCTCTCCCCATCACAAGTGAGTGACAGCCCCCAGCTCTCTCCCCATCACAGGTGTGTGAATGACCCCAGCTGTCTCCATATCACAGGTGCGTGAAAGCCCCCAGCTCTCTCCCTTTCACAGGTGGGTGACGGCCCCTAGCTATCGCTCCAACACATGTATGTGACAGCCCCCATCTCTCTCCCCATCACAAGTGAGGGACAGCCCCCAGCTCTCTCCCCATCACAGGTGTGTGACCGTCCCCAGGTGTCTCCAAATCACAGGTGAGTGACAATGCCCAGCTCTCTCCCATTCACAGGTGTGTGACAGCCACCAGCTCTCTCCCCATCACAGGTGAGTGACAGCCCCCAGCTCTCTCCCCATCACAGGTATCTGAGAGCCCCCAGCTGTCTCCGCATCACAGGAGCCTAACAGTCCCCAACTCTTTCCCCATCACAGCTATGTCACAACGCCCATTGTCTCCACATCACAGGTATGTGACAACCAATAGGTGTCTACGCATCACAGGTATGTGTGAACCCCAGCTCTCTCCCCATCACAGGTGTGCGACAGATCCCAGCTCTCTCCCCATCACAGGTGAGTGATAGACCCCAGCTTTCGCCCCATCACAGGTACGTGACAGCGCCCACCTGATTCCGCATCACAGGAGCCTGACAGCCCCCAACTTTCTCCCCTTCACAGGTATGTGTCAACCCCCAGCTGTCTCCACATCACAGGTATGTGAAACACACCAGCTGTCTCCGCATCACAGGTATCTGACAGCCCACAGGTGTCTCCCCATCACAGGTGTGTGACATCCCACAGCTCTCTCCCCATCACCGGTGAGTTACAGCCCCCAGCTCTCTCCCCATCACAGGTATGTGACAGCCCACAGCTGTCTCCTCATCACAGGTGCATGACAAACCCCAAGTCTCGCCCCATCACAGGTATGTGACAGCCCCCAGCTTTCTCCACATCACAGGTATGTGACAACGCCAAGCTCTCTCCTCGTCACAGGTGTGTGACCATCCCCAGCTGTCTCCATATCACAGGTGCGAGAAAGCCCCAGCTCTTTTCCCTTCACAGGTGGATGACAGCCCCCAGCTCTCGCCCCATCACAGTTGATTGACAGCCCCCATCTCTCTCCCCATCACAAGTGAGTGACAGCCCCCAGCTCTCTCCCCATCACAGGTGTGTGAATGACCCCAGCTGTCTCCATATCACAGGTGCGTGAAAGCCCCCAGCTCTCTCCCTTTCACAGGTGGGTGACGGCCCCTAGCTATCGCTCCAACACATGTATGTGACAGCCCCCATCTCTCTCCCCATCACAAGTGAGTGACAGCCCCCAGCTCTCTCCCCATCACAGGTGTGTGACCGTCCCCAGGTGTCTCCAAATCACAGGTGAGTGACAATGCCCAGCTCTCTCCCATTCACAGGTGTGTGACAGCCACCAGCTCTCTCCCCATCACAGGTGTGTGACATCCCACAGCTCTCTCCCCATCACCGGTGAGTTACAGCCCCCAGCTCTCTCCCCATCACAGGTATGTGACAGCCCACAGCTGTCTCCGCATCACAGGTGCATGACAAACCCCAAGTCTCGCCCCATCACAGGTATGTGACAGCCCCCAGCTGTCTCCACATCACAGGTATGTGACAACGCCAAGCTCTCTCCTCGTCACAGGTGTGTGACCATCCCCAGCTGTCTCCATATCACAGGTGCGAGAAAGCCCCAGCTCTTTTCCCTTCACAGGTGGATGACAGCCCCCAGCTCTCGCCCCATCACAGTTGATTGACAGCCCCCATCTCTCTCCCCATCACAAGTGAGTGACAGCCACCAGCTCTCACCCCATCAAAGCTGTGTGACCGTCCCCAGCTGTCTCTATATCACAGGTGCGTGACAGCCGCCTACTCTCTCCCCATCACAGGTATGTCACAGCCCCCAGCTGTCTCCCCATTATAGGTATGTGATAGACCACAGCTGTCTCTATATCACAGGTATGTGACAAACCCAAGCTCTCTCCCCATCATAGGTGTTTGACCGTCCCCAGCTGTCTCCATATCACAGGTGAGTGACAACGCCCTGCTCTCTCCCCTTCACAGGTGGATGACAGCCCCCAGCTCTCTCCCCATCACAGGTGAGAGACAGCCCCCATCTCTCTCCTCATTACAGGTGAGTGACAGCCCCCAGCTCTCTCCCCATCACAGGTGAGTGGCGGCCCCCAGCTCTACCCGTCACAGTTATGTGACAGCCCCCAGCTGTCTCAGCGTCACAGGTATGTGACAGTCCCCATCTCTCTCCCCATCAAAGCTGTGTGACAGACCCCAGCTCTCTCCACATCATAGGTGAGTGACAGACCCCAGCTCTCTCCCAATCACAGGTATGTGACAACTCCCAGCTGTCTCCACATCACAGATGCCTGACAGCACCCAACTTTCTCCCCATCACAAGTATGTGTTACCCCTTAGCTGTCTCCACATCAGAGGTATGTGAAAGACACCAGCTGTCTCCGCATCACAGGTATGTGACAGTCCCCATCTCTCTCCCCATCACAGGTGTGTGACAGCCAGAAGCTGTCCCCCCATCACAGGTGAGTGACGGCCCCCAGCCCTCTCCCAATTACAGGTATATGATAGCCCCCAGCTGTCTCCACATCACAGGTATGTGACAACGCCAAGCTCTCTCTCCATCACAGGTATGTGACCGTCCCCAGTTGTCTCCATATCACAGGTGCGTGAAAGCCCCTAGCTCTCTCCCCTTCACAGGTGGGTGACAGCCCCAAGCTCTCTCCTGAACACAGGTGAGTGACAGCCCCCAGCTCTCTCCCCATCACAGGTATGTGACAGCCCCCACCTGTCTCCACATCACAGGTATGTGACAGCCCCCAGCTCTCTCCCCATCACAGGTATGTGACAGCCCACAGCTCTCTCCCAATCACAGGCGAGTGACAGACCCCGGCTCTCTCCCCATCACAGGTATGTTACAACCACCAGCTGTCTCCACATCACAGGTATGTGACAGCCACCAGCTCTCTCTGCATCACAAGTATGTGACAGCCCCAACTCTCTCCTCATCACAAGTATTTGACAGGCCCCAGCTGTCTCCACATCACAGGTATGTGACTGCCCCCAGCTGTCTCCCCATTTCTGTATGTGACAGCCCCCAGCTGTCTCCACATCACAGGTATGGGGCAACCCCAAGCTCTCTCCCCATCAGAGGCGTTTGAGAGTCCACAGCTGTCTCAGCATTACAAGTATGTGACAATCCCCAACTCTCTACCCATCACAGGTGTGTGACAGCCCCCAGCTCTTTCCCCATCACAGGTGAGTGATAGCCCCCAGCACTCTCCCCATCACAGGTATGTGAGAGCCCCCAGCTGTCTCCACATCACAGGTATGTGACAGCTCCCAACTCTCTCCCCATCACAGGTATATTACAGCCACAAGCTGTCTCCACATCACAGGTATGGGCCAGCCACCAGCTCTAGCTGCATCACAGGTATGTGACAGCCCCCAGTTCTCTCCCCATCATAGGTGCTTGACAGTGCCCAGCTCTCTCCCCATCACAGGTGTGTGACAGACCCCAGCTCTCTCCCCATCACAGGTATGTGAGAGCCCCCAGCTGTCTCCATATCACAAGTATGTGACAGCAACTACCTTACTCCGCATCACAGGTATGTGACTGGCCCCAGCACTCTCCCCATCAGAAGTGTTTGACAGTCCCCATCTCATTCCCCTTCACAAGTGAGTGAGAGGCCCAAGCTCCCTTCCCATCACAGGTGTGTGACATCCCCCAGCTCTCTCCCCATCCCCGGTGAGTGACAGCCCCAAGCTCTCTCCCAATCACAGCAGTGTGACAGCCCCCAGCTCTCTTAGAATTACAATTAAGTGACAATCCCCATCTCTCTCCCCATCACAGGTGTGTGACAACCCCAAGGTCTCTCCCCATCACAGGTGTGTGACATCCCCCAGCTCTCTCCCCATCACCAGTGAGTTACGTCCCCCAGCTCTCTCCCCATCACTGGTATGTGACAGCCCCCAGCTGTTCCCGCATCAGAGGTGCCTGACAAACCCCAAGTCTCTCCCCATCAAGGTATGTGAGAACCACCAGCTGTCGCCACATCATAGGTATGTGACAACGCCAAGCTCTCTCCTCATCACAGGTGTGTGACCATCCCCAGCTGTCTCCATATTACAGGTGCGTGAAAGCCCCCAGCTCTTTCCCCTTCACAGGTGGGTGACAGCCCCCAGCTCTCGCCCCATCACAGTTGATTCACAGCCCCCAGCTCTCGCCCCATCACAGTTGATTCACAGCCCCCAGCTCTCTCCCCATCACAGGTGTGTGAATGACCCCAGCTGTCTCCATATCACAGGTGCGTGAAAGCCCCCAGCTCTCTCCCTTTCACAGGTGGGTGACGGCCCCTAGCTATCGCTCCAACACATGTATGTGACAGCCCCCATCTCTCTCCCCATCACAAGTGAGGGACAGCCCCCAGCTCTCTCCCCATCACAGGTGTGTGACCGTCCCCAGGTGTCTCCAAATCACAGGTGAGTGACAATGCCCAGCTCTCTCCCATTCACAGGTGTGTGACAGCCACCAGCTCTCTCCCCATCACAGGTGAGTGACAGCCCCCAGCTCTCTCCCCATCACAGGTATCTGAGAGCCCCCAGCTGTCTCCGCATCACAGGAGCCTAACAGCCCCCAACTCTTTCCCCATCACAGCTATGTCACAACGCCCATTGTCTCCACATCACAGGGATGTGACAACCAATAGGTGTCTACGCATCACAGGTATGTGTGAGCCCCAGCTCTCTCCCCATCACAGGTGTGCGACAGATCCCAGCTCTCTCCCCATCACAGGTGAGTGATAGACCCCAGCTTTCGCCCCATCACAGGTACGTGACAGCGCCCACCTGATTCCGCATCACAGGAGCCTGACAGCCCCCAACTTTCTCCCCTTCACAGGTATGTGTCAACCCCCAGCTGTCTCCACATCACAGGTATGTGAAACACACCAGCTGTCTCCGCATCACAGGTATCTGACAGCCCACAGGTGTCTCCCCATCACAGGTGTTTGACAGTCCCCATCTCTTTCCCCATCACAGGTGTGTGACAGACCCCAGCTCTCTCCCCATTTCAGGTGAACAAGAGATCCCAGCTCTCTCCTCATCACAAGTATATGAGAGACCCCATCTTTCTCCGCATCACAGGATCCTAACAGCCCCCAACTCTCTCCCCATCACAGGTATGTCACAACCCCCATTGTCTCCACATCACAGGGATGTGACAACCACTAGCTGTCTCTGCATCATAGGTATGTGTGAGCACCCAGCTCTCTCCCCATCCCCGGTGAGTGACAGCCCCCAGCTGTCCCCCAATCACAGCAGTGTGACAGCCCCCATCTGTCTTAGCATTACAAGTAAGTGACAATCCCCATCTCTCTCCCCATCACAGGTGTGTGACAACCCCAAGCTCTCTCCCCATCACAGGTGTGTGACATCCCACAGCTCTCTCCCCATCACCGGTGAGTTACAGCCCCCAACTCTCTCCGCATCACAGGTATGTGACAGCACACAGCTCTCTCCGCATCACAGGTGCATGACAAACCCCAAGTCTCGCCCCATCACAGGTATGTGACAGCCCCCAGCTGTCTCCACATCACAGGTATGTGACAACGCCAAGCTCTCTCCTCGTCACAGGTGTGTGACCATCCCCAGCTGTCTCCATATCACAGGTGCGAGAAAGCCCCAGCTCTTTTCCCTTCACAGGTGGATGACAGCCCCCAGCTCTCGCCCCATCACAGTTGATTGACAGCCCCCATCTCTCTCCCCATCACAAGTGAGTGACAGCCACCAGCTCTCACCCCATCAAAGCTGTGTGACCGTCCCCAGCTGTCTCTATATCACAGGTGCGTGACAGCCGCCTACTCTCTCCCCATCACAGGTATGTCACAGCCCCCAGCTGTCTCCCCATTATAGGTATGTGATAGACCACAGCTGTCTCTATATCACAGGTATGTGACAAACCCAAGCTCTCTCCCCATCATAGGTGTTTGACCGTCCCCAGCTGTCTCCATATCACAGGTGAGTGACAACGCCCTGCTCTCTCCCCTTCACAGGTGGATGACAGCCCCCAGCTCTCTCCCCATCACAGGTGAGAGACAGCCCCCATCTCTCTCCTCATTACAGGTGAGTGACAGCCCCCAGCTCTCTCCCCATCACAGGTGAGTGGCGGCCCCCAGCTCTACCCGTCACAGTTATGTGACAGCCCCCAGCTGTCTCAGCGTCACAGGTATGTGACAGTCCCCATCTCTCTCCCCATCAAAGCTGTGTGACAGACCCCAGCTCTCTCCACATCATAGGTGAGTGACAGACCCCAGCGCTCTCCCAATCACAGGTATGTGACAACTCCCAGCTGTCTCCACATCACAGATGCCTGACAGCACCCAACTTTCTCCCCATCACAAGTATGAGTTACACCTTTGCTGATTCCACATCAGAGGTATGTGAAAGACACCAGCTGTCTCCGCATCACAGGTATGTGACAGTCCCCATCTCTCTCCCCATCACAGGTGTGTGACAGCCAGAAGCTGTCCCCCCATCACAGGTGAGTGACGGCCCCCAGCCCTCTCCCAATTACAGGTATATGATAGCCCCCAGCAGTCTCCACATCACAGGTATGTGACAACGCCAAGCTCTCTCCCCATCACAGGTATGTGACCGTCCCCAGTTGTCTCCATATCACAGGTGCGTGAAAGCCCCTAGCTCTCTCCCCTTCACAGGTGGGTGACAGCCCCAAGCTCTCTCCTGAACACAGGTGAGTGACAGCCCCCAGCTCTCTCCCCATCACAGGTATGTGACAGCCCCCACCTGTCTCCACATCACAAGTATGTGACAGCCCCCAGCTCTCTCCCCATCACAGGTGTGTGACAGCCAGAACCTGTCCCCCCATCACAGGTGAGTGACGGCCCCCAGCCCTCTCCCAATTACAGGTATATGATAGCCCCCAGCAGTCTCCACATCACAGGTATGTGACAACGCCAAGCTCTCTCTCCATCACAGGTATGTGACCGTCCCCAGTTGTCTCCATATCACAGGTGCGTGAAAGCCCCTAGCTCTCTCCCCTTCACAGGTGGGTGACAGCCCCAAGCTCTCTCCTGAACACAGGTGAGTGACAGCCCCCAGCTCTCTCCCCATCACAGGTATGTGACAGCCCCCACCTGTCTCCACATCACAGGTATGTGACAGCCCCCAGCTCTCTCCCCATCACAGGTATGTGACAGCCCACAGCTCTCTCCCAATCACAGGCGAGTGACAGACCCCGGCTCTCTCCCCATCACAGGTATGTTACAACCACCAGCTGTCTCCACATCACAGGTATGTGACAGCCACCAGCTCTCTCTGCATCACAAGTATGTGACAGCCCCAACTCTCTCCTCATCACAAGTATTTGACAGGCCCCAGCTGTCTCCACATCACAGGTATGTGACTGCCCCCAGCTGTCTCCCCATTTCTGTATGTGACAGCCCCCAGCTGTCTCCACATCACAGGTATGGGGCAACCCCAAGCTCTCTCCCCATCAGAGGCGTTTGAGAGTCCCCAGCTGTCTCAGCATTACAAGTATGTGACAATCCCCAACTCTCTACCCATCACAGGTGTGTGACAGCCCCCAGCTCTTTCCCCATCACAGGTGAGTGATAGCCCCCAGCACTCTCCCCATCACAGGTATGTGAGAGCCCCCAGCTGTCTCCACATCACAGGTATGTGACAGCTCCCAACTCTCTCCCCATCACAGGTATATTACAGCCACAAGCTGTCTCCACATCACAGGTATGGGCCAGCCACCAGCTCTAGCTGCATCACAGGTATGTGACAGCCCCCAGTTCTCTCCCCATCATAGGTGCTTGACAGTGCCCAGCTCTCTCCCCATCACAGGTGTGTGACAGACCCCAGCTCTCTCCCCATCACAGGTATGTGAGAGCCCCCAGCTGTCTCCATATCACAAGTATGTGACAGCAACTACCTTACTCCGCATCACAGGTATGTGACTGGCCCCAGCACTCTCCCCATCAGAAGTGTTTGACAGTCCCCATCTCATTCCCCTTCACAAGTGAGTGAGAGGCCCAAGCTCCCTTCCCATCACAGGTGTGTGACATCCCCCAGCTCTCTCCCCATCCCCGGTGAGTGACAGCCCCAAGCTCTCTCCCAATCACAGCAGTGTGACAGCCCCCAGCTCTCTTAGAATTACAATTAAGTGACAATCCCCATCTCTCTCCCCATCACAGGTGTGTGACAACCCCAAGGTCTCTCCCCATCACAGGTGTGTGACATCCCCCAGCTCTCTCCCCATCACCAGTGAGTTACATCCCCCAGCTCTCTCCCCATCACTGGTATGTGACAGCCCCCAGCTGTTCCCGCATCAGAGGTGCCTGACAAACCCCAAGTCTCTCCCCATCAAGGTATGTGAGAACCCCCAGCTGTCGCCACATCATAGGTATGTGACAACGCCAAGCTCTCTCCTCATCACAGGTGTGTGACCATCCCCAGCTGTCTCCATATTACAGGTGCGTGAAAGCCCCCAGCTCTTTCCCCTTCACAGGTGGGTGACAGCCCCCAGCTCTCGCCCCATCACAGTTGATTCACAGCCCCCATCTCTCTCCCCATCACAAGTGAGTGACAGCCCCCAGCTCTCTCCCCATCACAGGTGTGTGAATGACCCCAGCTGTCTCCATATCACAGGTGCGTGAAAGCCCCCAGCTCTCTCCCTTTCACAGGTGGGTGACGGCCCCTAGCTATCGCTCCAACACATGTATGTGACAGCCCCCATCACTCTCCCCATCACAAGTGAGGGACAGCCCCCAGCTCTCTCCCCATCACAGGTGTGTGACAGCCACCAGCTCTCTCCCCATCACAGGTGAGTGACAATGCCCAGCTCTCTCCCATTCACAGGTGTGTGACAGCCACCAGCTCTCTCCCCATCACAGGTGAGTGACAGCCCCCAGCTCTCTCCCCATCACAGGTATCTGAGAGCCCCCAGCTGTCTCCGCATCACAGGAGCCTAACAGTCCCCAACTCTTTCCCCATCACAGCTATGTCACAACGCCCATTGTCTCCACATCACAGGTATGTGACAACCAATAGGTGTCTACGCATCACAGGTATGTGTGAACCCCAGCTCTCTCCCCATCACAGGTGTGCGACAGATCCCAGCTCTCTCCCCATCACAGGTGAGTGATAGACCCCAGCTTTCGCCCCATCACAGGTACGTGACAGCGCCCACCTGATTCCGCATCACAGGAGCCTGACAGCCCCCAACTTTCTCCCCTTCACAGGTATGTGTCAACCCCCAGCTGTCTCCACATCACAGGTATGTGAAACACACCAGCTGTCTCCGCATCACAGGTATCTGACAGCCCACAGGTGTCTCCCCATCACAGGTGTGTGACATCCCACAGCTCTCTCCCCATCACCGGTGAGTTACAGCCCCCAGCTCTCTCCCCATCACAGGTATGTGACAGCCCACAGCTGTCTCCTCATCACAGGTGCATGACAAACCCCAAGTCTCGCCCCATCACAGGTATGTGACAGCCCCCAGCTTTCTCCACATCACAGGTATGTGACAACGCCAAGCTCTCTCCTCGTCACAGGTGTGTGACCATCCCCAGCTGTCTCCATATCACAGGTGCGAGAAAGCCCCAGCTCTTTTCCCTTCACAGGTGGATGACAGCCCCCAGCTCTCGCCCCATCACAGTTGATTGACAGCCCCCATCTCTCTCCCCATCACAAGTGAGTGACAGCCCCCAGCTCTCTCCCCATCACAGGTGTGTGAATGACCCCAGCTGTCTCCATATCACAGGTGCGTGAAAGCCCCCAGCTCTCTCCCTTTCACAGGTGGGTGACGGCCCCTAGCTATCGCTCCAACACATGTATGTGACAGCCCCCATCTCTCTCCCCATCACAAGTGAGTGACAGCCCCCAGCTCTCTCCCCATCACAGGTGTGTGACCGTCCCCAGGTGTCTCCAAATCACAGGTGAGTGACAATGCCCAGCTCTCTCCCATTCACAGGTGTGTGACAGCCACCAGCTCTCTCCCCATCACAGGTGTGTGACATCCCACAGCTCTCTCCCCATCACCGGTGAGTTACAGCCCCCAGCTCTCTCCCCATCACAGGTATGTGACAGCCCACAGCTGTCTCCGCATCACAGGTGCATGACAAACCCCAAGTCTCGCCCCATCACAGGTATGTGACAGCCCCCAGCTGTCTCCACATCACAGGTATGTGACAACGCCAAGCTCTCTCCTCGTCACAGGTGTGTGACCATCCCCAGCTGTCTCCATATCACAGGTGCGAGAAAGCCCCAGCTCTTTTCCCTTCACAGGTGGATGACAGCCCCCAGCTCTCGCCCCATCACAGTTGATTGACAGCCCCCATCTCTCTCCCCATCACAAGTGAGTGACAGCCACCAGCTCTCACCCCATCACAGCTGTGTGACCGTCCCCAGCTGTCTCTATATCACAGGTGCGTGACAGCCGCCTACTCTCTCCCCATCACAGGTATGTCACAGCCCCCAGCTGTCTCCCCATTATAGGTATGTGATAGACCACAGCTGTCTCTATATCACAGGTATGTGACAAACCCAAGCTCTCTCCCCATCATAGGTGTTTGACCGTCCCCAGCTGTCTCCATATCACAGGTGAGTGACAACGCCCTGCTCTCTCCCCTTCACAGGTGGATGACAGCCCCCAGCTCTCTCCCCATCACAGGTGAGAGACAGCCCCCATCTCTCTCCTCATTACAGGTGAGTGACAGCCCCCAGCTCTCTCCCCATCACAGGTGAGTGGCGGCCCCCAGCTCTACCCGTCACAGTTATGTGACAGCCCCCAGCTGTCTCAGCGTCACAGGTATGTGACAGTCCCCATCTCTCTCCCCATCAAAGCTGTGTGACAGACCCCAGCTCTCTCCACATCATAGGTGAGTGACAGACCCCAGCTCTCTCCCAATCACAGGTATGTGACAACTCCCAGCTGTCTCCACATCACAGATGCCTGACAGCACCCAACTTTCTCCCCATCACAAGTATGTGTTACCCCTTAGCTGTCTCCACATCAGAGGTATGTGAAAGACACCAGCTGTCTCCGCATCACAGGTATGTGACAGTCCCCATCTCTCTCCCCATCACAGGTGTGTGACAGCCAGAAGCTGTCCCCCCATCACAGGTGAGTGACGGCCCCCAGCCCTCTCCCAATTACAGGTATATGATAGCCCCCAGCTGTCTCCACATCACAGGTATGTGACAACGCCAAGCTCTCTCTCCATCACAGGTATGTGACCGTCCCCAGTTGTCTCCATATCACAGGTGCGTGAAAGCCCCTAGCTCTCTCCCCTTCACAGGTGGGTGACAGCCCCAAGCTCTCTCCTGAACACAGGTGAGTGACAGCCCCCAGCTCTCTCCCCATCACAGGTATGTGACAGCCCCCACCTGTCTCCACATCACAGGTATGTGACAGCCCCCAGCTCTCTCCCCATCACAGGTATGTGACAGCCCACAGCTCTCTCCCAATCACAGGCGAGTGACAGACCCCGGCTCTCTCCCCATCACAGGTATGTTACAACCACCAGCTGTCTCCACATCACAGGTATGTGACAGCCACCAGCTCTCTCTGCATCACAAGTATGTGACAGCCCCAACTCTCTCCTCATCACAAGTATTTGACAGGCCCCAGCTGTCTCCACATCACAGGTATGTGACTGCCCCCAGCTGTCTCCCCATTTCTGTATGTGACAGCCCCCAGCTGTCTCCACATCACAGGTATGGGGCAACCCCAAGCTCTCTCCCCATCAGAGGTGTTTGAGAGTCCCCAGCTGTCTCAGCATTACAAGTATGTGACAATCCCCAACTCTCTACCCATCACAGGTGTGTGACAGCCCCCAGCTCTTTCCCCATCACAGGTGAGTGATAGCCCCCAGCACTCTCCCCATCACAGGTATGTGAGAGCCCCCAGCTGTCTCCACATCACAGGTATGTGACAGCTCCCAACTCTCTCCCCATCACAGGTATATTACAGCCACAAGCTGTCTCCACATCACAGGTATGGGCCAGCCACCAGCTCTAGCTGCATCACAGGTATGTGACAGCCCCCAGTTCTCTCCCCATCATAGGTGCTTGACAGTGCCCAGCTCTCTCCCCATCACAGGTGTGTGACAGACCCCAGCTCTCTCCCCATCACCGGTGAGTTACAGCCCCCAGCTCTCTCCCCATCACAGGTATGTGACAGCCCACAGCTGTCTCCGCATCACAGGTGCATGACAAACCCCAAGTCTCGCCCCATCACAGGTATGTGACAGCCCCCAGCTGTCTCCACATCACAGGTATGTGACAACGCCAAGCTCTCTCCTCGTCACAGGTGTGTGACCATCCCCAGCTGTCTCCATATCACAGGTGCGAGAAAGCCCCAGCTCTTTTCCCTTCACAGGTGGATGACAGCCCCCAGCTCTCGCCCCATCACAGTTGATTGACAGCCCCCATCTCTCTCCCCATCACAAGTGAGTGACAGCCACCAGCTCTCACCCCATCACAGCTGTGTGACCGTCCCCAGCTGTCTCTATATCACAGGTGCGTGACAGCCGCCTACTCTCTCCCCATCACAGGTATGTCACAGCCCCCAGCTGTCTCCCCATTATAGGTATGTGATAGACCACAGCTGTCTCTATATCACAGGTATGTGACAAACCCAAGCTCTCTCCCCATCATAGGTGTTTGACCGTCCCCAGCTGTCTCCATATCACAGGTGAGTGACAACGCCCTGCTCTCTCCCCTTCACAGGTGGATGACAGCCCCCAGCTCTCTCCCCATCACAGGTGAGAGACAGCCCCCATCTCTCTCCTCATTACAGGTGAGTGACAGCCCCCAGCTCTCTCCCCATCACAGGTGAGTGGCGGCCCCCAGCTCTACCCGTCACAGTTATGTGACAGCCCCCAGCTGTCTCAGCGTCACAGGTATGTGACAGTCCCCATCTCTCTCCCCATCAAAGCTGTGTGACAGACCCCAGCTCTCTCCACATCATAGGTGAGTGACAGACCCCAGCTCTCTCCCAATCACAGGTATGTGACAACTCCCAGCTGTCTCCACATCACAGATGCCTGACAGCACCCAACTTTCTCCCCATCACAAGTATGTGTTACCCCTTAGCTGTCTCCACATCAGAGGTATGTGAAAGACACCAGCTGTCTCCGCATCACAGGTATGTGACAGTCCCCATCTCTCTCCCCATCACAGGTGTGTGACAGCCAGAAGCTGTCCCCCCATCACAGGTGAGTGACGGCCCCCAGCCCTCTCCCAATTACAGGTATATGATAGCCCCCAGCTGTCTCCACATCACAGGTATGTGACAACGCCAAGCTCTCTCTCCATCACAGGTATGTGACCGTCCCCAGTTGTCTCCATATCACAGGTGCGTGAAAGCCCCTAGCTCTCTCCCCTTCACAGGTGGGTGACAGCCCCAAGCTCTCTCCTGAACACAGGTGAGTGACAGCCCCCAGCTCTCTCCCCATCACAGGTATGTGACAGCCCCCACCTGTCTCCACATCACAGGTATGTGACAGCCCCCAGCTCTCTCCCCATCACAGGTATGTGACAGCCCACAGCTCTCTCCCAATCACAGGCGAGTGACAGACCCCAGCTCTCTCCCCATCACAGGTATGTTACAACCACCAGCTGTCTCCACATCACAGGTATGTGACAGCCACCAGCTCTCTCTGCATCACAAGTATGTGACAGCCCCAACTCTCTCCTCATCACAAGTATTTGACAGGCCCCAGCTGTCTCCACATCACAGGTATGTGACTGCCCCCAGCTGTCTCCCCATTTCTGTATGTGACAGCCCCCAGCTGTCTCCACATCACAGGTATGGGGCAACCCCAAGCTCTCTCCCCATCAGAGGCGTTTGAGAGTCCCCAGCTGTCTCAGCATTACAAGTATGTGACAATCCCCAACTCTCTACCCATCACAGGTGTGTGACAGCCCCCAGCTCTTTCCCCATCACAGGTGAGTGATAGCCCCCAGCACTCTCCCCATCACAGGTATGTGAGAGCCCCCAGCTGTCTCCACATCACAGGTATGTGACAGCTCCCAACTCTCTCCCCATCACAGGTATATTACAGCCACAAGCTGTCTCCACATCACAGGTATGGGCCAGCCACCAGCTCTAGCTGCATCACAGGTATGTGACAGCCCCCAGTTCTCTCCCCATCATAGGTGCTTGACAGTGCCCAGCTCTCTCCCCATCACAGGTGTGTGACAGACCCCAGCTCTCTCCCCATCACAGGTATGTGAGAGCCCCCAGCTGTCTCCATATCACAAGTATGTGACAGCAACTACCTTACTCCGCATCACAGGTATGTGACTGGCCCCAGCACTCTCCCCATCAGAAGTGTTTGACAGTCCCCATCTCATTCCCCTTCACAAGTGAGTGAGAGGCCCAAGCTCCCTTCCCATCACAGGTGTGTGACATCCCCCAGCTCTCTCCCCATCCCCGGTGAGTGACAGCCCCAAGCTCTCTCCCAATCACAGCAGTGTGACAGCCCCCAGCTCTCTTAGAATTACAATTAAGTGACAATCCCCATCTCTCTCCCCATCACAGGTGTGTGACAACCCCAAGGTCTCTCCCCATCACAGGTGTGTGACATCCCCCAGCTCTCTCCCCATCACCAGTGAGTTACGTCCCCCAGCTCTCTCCCCATCACTGGTATGTGACAGCCCCCAGCTGTTCCCGCATCAGAGGTGCCTGACAAACCCCAAGTCTCTCCCCATCAAGGTATGTGAGAACCCCCAGCTGTCGCCACATCATAGGTATGTGACAACGCCAAGCTCTCTCCTCATCACAGGTGTGTGACCATCCCCAGCTGTCTCCATATTACAGGTGCGTGAAAGCCCCCAGCTCTTTCCCCTTCACAGGTGGGTGACAGCCCCCAGCTCTCGCCCCATCACAGTTGATTCACAGCCCCCAGCTCTCGCCCCATCACAGTTGATTCACAGCCCCCAGCTCTCTCCCCATCACAGGTGTGTGAATGACCCCAGCTGTCTCCATATCACAGGTGCGTGAAAGCCCCCAGCTCTCTCCCTTTCACAGGTGGGTGACGGCCCCTAGCTATCGCTCCAACACATGTATGTGACAGCCCCCATCTCTCTCCCCATCACAAGTGAGTGACAGCCCCCAGCTCTCTCCCCATCACAGGTGTGTGACCGTCCCCAGGTGTCTCCAAATCACAGGTGAGTGACAATGCCCAGCTCTCTCCCATTCACAGGTGTGTGACAGCCACCAGCTCTCTCCCCATCACAGGTGAGTGACAGCCCCCAGCTCTCTCCCCATCACAGGTATCTGAGAGCCCCCAGCTGTCTCCGCATCACAGGAGCCTAACAGCCCCCAACTCTTTCCCCATCACAGCTATGTCACAACGCCCATTGTCTCCACATCACAGGGATGTGACAACCAATAGGTGTCTACGCATCACAGGTATGTGTGAGCCCCAGCTCTCTCCCCATCACAGGTGTGCGACAGATCCCAGCTCTCTCCCCATCACAGGTGAGTGATAGACCCCAGCTTTCGCCCCATCACAGGTACGTGACAGCGCCCACCTGATTCCGCATCACAGGAGCCTGACAGCCCCCAACTTTCTCCCCTTCACAGATATGTGTCAACCCCCAGCTGTCTCCACATCACAGGTATGTGAAACACACCAGCTGTCTCCGCATCACAGGTATCTGACAGCCCACAGGTGTCTCCCCATCACAGGTGTTTGACAGTCCCCATCTCTTTCCCCATCACAGGTGTGTGACAGACCCCAGCTCTCTCCCCATTTCAGGTGAACAAGAGATCCCAGCTCTCTCCTCATCACAGGTATATGAGAGACCCCATCTTTCTCCGCATCACAGGATCCTAACAGCCCCCAACTCTCTCCCCATCACAGGTATGTCACAACCCCCATTGTCTCCACATCACAGGGATGTGACAACCACTAGCTGTCTCTGCATCATAGGTATGTGTGAGCACCCAGCTCTCTCCCCATCCCCGGTGAGTGACAGCCCCCAGCTGTCCCCCAATCACAGCAGTGTGACAGCCCCCATCTGTCTTAGCATTACAAGTAAGTGACAATCCCCATCTCTCTCCCCATCACAGGTGTGTGACAACCCCAAGCTCTCTCCCCATCACAGGTGTGTGACATCCCACAGCTCTCTCCCCATCACCGGTGAGTTACAGCCCCCAGCTCTCTCCCCATCACAGGTATGTGACAGCCCACAGCTGTCTCCGCATCACAGGTGCATGACAAACCCCAAGTCTCGCCCCATCACAGGTATGTGACAGCCCCCAGCTGTCTCCACATCACAGGTATGTGACAACGCCAAGCTCTCTCCTCGTCACAGGTGTGTGACCATCCCCAGCTGTCTCCATATCACAGGTGCGAGAAAGCCCCAGCTCTTTTCCCTTCACAGGTGGATGACAGCCCCCAGCTCTCGCCCCATCACAGTTGATTGACAGCCCCCATCTCTCTCCCCATCACAAGTGAGTGACAGCCACCAGCTCTCACCCCATCACAGCTGTGTGACCGTCCCCAGCTGTCTCTATATCACAGGTGCGTGACAGCCGCCTACTCTCTCCCCATCACAGGTATGTCACAGCCCCCAGCTGTCTCCCCATTATAGGTATGTGATAGACCACAGCTGTCTCTATATCACAGGTATGTGACAAACCCAAGCTCTCTCCCCATCATAGGTGTTTGACCGTCCCCAGCTGTCTCCATATCACAGGTGAGTGACAACGCCCTGCTCTCTCCCCTTCACAGGTGGATGACAGCCCCCAGCTCTCTCCCCATCACAGGTGAGAGACAGCCCCCATCTCTCTCCTCATTACAGGTGAGTGACAGCCCCCAGCTCTCTCCCCATCACAGGTGAGTGGCGGCCCCCAGCTCTACCCGTCACAGTTATGTGACAGCCCCCAGCTGTCTCAGCGTCACAGGTATGTGACAGTCCCCATCTCTCTCCCCATCAAAGCTGTGTGACAGACCCCAGCTCTCTCCACATCATAGGTGAGTGACAGACCCCAGCTCTCTCCCAATCACAGGTATGTGACAACTCCCAGCTGTCTCCACATCACAGATGCCTGACAGCACCCAACTTTCTCCCCATCACAAGTATGTGTTACCCCTTAGCTGTCTCCACATCAGAGGTATGTGAAAGACACCAGCTGTCTCCGCATCACAGGTATGTGACAGTCCCCATCTCTCTCCCCATCACAGGTGTGTGACAGCCAGAAGCTGTCCCCCCATCACAGGTGAGTGACGGCCCCCAGCCCTCTCCCAATTACAGGTATATGATAGCCCCCAGCTGTCTCCACATCACAGGTATGTGACAACGCCAAGCTCTCTCTCCATCACAGGTATGTGACCGTCCCCAGTTGTCTCCATATCACAGGTGCGTGAAAGCCCCTAGCTCTCTCCCCTTCACAGGTGGGTGACAGCCCCAAGCTCTCTCCTGAACACAGGTGAGTGACAGCCCCCAGCTCTCTCCCCATCACAGGTATGTGACAGCCCCCACCTGTCTCCACATCACAGGTATGTGACAGCCCCCAGCTCTCTCCCCATCACAGGTATGTGACAGCCCACAGCTCTCTCCCAATCACAGGCGAGTGACAGACCCCGGCTCTCTCCCCATCACAGGTATGTTACAACCACCAGCTGTCTCCACATCACAGGTATGTGACAGCCACCAGCTCTCTCTGCATCACAAGTATGTGACAGCCCCAACTCTCTCCTCATCACAAGTATTTGACAGGCCCCAGCTGTCTCCACATCACAGGTATGTGACTGCCCCCAGCTGTCTCCCCATTTCTGTATGTGACAGCCCCCAGCTGTCTCCACATCACAGGTATGGGGCAACCCCAAGCTCTCTCCCCATCAGAGGCGTTTGAGAGTCCCCAGCTGTCTCAGCATTACAAGTATGTGACAATCCCCAACTCTCTACCCATCACAGGTGTGTGACAGCCCCCAGCTCTTTCCCCATCACAGGTGAGTGATAGCCCCCAGCACTCTCCCCATCACAGGTATGTGAGAGCCCCCAGCTGTCTCCACATCACAGGTATGTGACAGCTCCCAACTCTCTCCCCATCACAGGTATATTACAGCCACAAGCTGTCTCCACATCACAGGTATGGGCCAGCCACCAGCTCTAGCTGCATCACAGGTATGTGACAGCCCCCAGTTCTCTCCCCATCATAGGTGCTTGACAGTGCCCAGCTCTCTCCCCATCACAGGTGTGTGACAGACCCCAGCTCTCTCCCCATCACAGGTATGTGAGAGCCCCCAGCTGTCTCCATATCACAAGTATGTGACAGCAACTACCTTACTCCGCATCACAGGTATGTGACTGGCCCCAGCACTCTCCCCATCAGAAGTGTTTGACAGTCCCCATCTCATTCCCCTTCACAAGTGAGTGAGAGGCCCAAGCTCCCTTCCCATCACAGGTGTGTGACATCCCCCAGCTCTCTCCCCATCCCCGGTGAGTGACAGCCCCAAGCTCTCTCCCAATCACAGCAGTGTGACAGCCCCCAGCTCTCTTAGAATTACAATTAAGTGACAATCCCCATCTCTCTCCCCATCACAGGTGTGTGACAACCCCAAGGTCTCTCCCCATCACAGGTGTGTGACATCCCCCAGCTCTCTCCCCATCACCAGTGAGTTACGTCCCCCAGCTCTCTCCCCATCACTGGTATGTGACAGCCCCCAGCTGTTCCCGCATCAGAGGTGCCTGACAAACCCCAAGTCTCTCCCCATCAAGGTATGTGAGAACCCCCAGCTGTCGCCACATCATAGGTATGTGACAACGCCAAGCTCTCTCCTCATCACAGGTGTGTGACCATCCCCAGCTGTCTCCATATTACAGGTGCGTGAAAGCCCCCAGCTCTTTCCCCTTCACAGGTGGGTGACAGCCCCCAGCTCTCGCCCCATCACAGTTGATTCACAGCCCCCAGCTCTCGCCCCATCACAGTTGATTCACAGCCCCCAGCTCTCTCCCCATCACAGGTGTGTGAATGACCCCAGCTGTCTCCATATCACAGGTGCGTGAAAGCCCCCAGCTCTCTCCCTTTCACAGGTGGGTGACGGCCCCTAGCTATCGCTCCAACACATGTATGTGACAGCCCCCATCTCTCTCCCCATCACAAGTGAGTGACAGCCCCCAGCTCTCTCCCCATCACAGGTGTGTGACCGTCCCCAGGTGTCTCCAAATCACAGGTGAGTGACAATGCCCAGCTCTCTCCCATTCACAGGTGTGTGACAGCCACCAGCTCTCTCCCCATCACAGGTGAGTGACAGCCCCCAGCTCTCTCCCCATCACAGGTATCTGAGAGCCCCCAGCTGTCTCCGCATCACAGGAGCCTAACAGCCCCCAACTCTTTCCCCATCACAGCTATGTCACAACGCCCATTGTCTCCACATCACAGGGATGTGACAACCAATAGGTGTCTACGCATCACAGGTATGTGTGAGCCCCAGCTCTCTCCCCATCACAGGTGTGCGACAGATCCCAGCTCTCTCCCCATCACAGGTGAGTGATAGACCCCAGCTTTCGCCCCATCACAGGTACGTGACAGCGCCCACCTGATTCCGCATCACAGGAGCCTGACAGCCCCCAACTTTCTCCCCTTCACAGATATGTGTCAACCCCCAGCTGTCTCCACATCACAGGTATGTGAAACACACCAGCTGTCTCCGCATCACAGGTATCTGACAGCCCACAGGTGTCTCCCCATCACAGGTGTTTGACAGTCCCCATCTCTTTCCCCATCACAGGTGTGTGACAGACCCCAGCTCTCTCCCCATTTCAGGTGAACAAGAGATCCCAGCTCTCTCCTCATCACAGGTATATGAGAGACCCCATCTTTCTCCGCATCACAGGATCCTAACAGCCCCCAACTCTCTCCCCATCACAGGTATGTCACAACCCCCATTGTCTCCACATCACAGGGATGTGACAACCACTAGCTGTCTCTGCATCATAGGTATGTGTGAGCACCCAGCTCTCTCCCCATCCCCGGTGAGTGACAGCCCCCAGCTGTCCCCCAATCACAGCAGTGTGACAGCCCCCATCTGTCTTAGCATTACAAGTAAGTGACAATCCCCATCTCTCTCCCCATCACAGGTGTGTGACAACCCCAAGCTCTCTCCCCATCACAGGTGTGTGACATCCCACAGCTCTCTCCCCATCACCGGTGAGTTACAGCCCCCAGCTCTCTCCCCATCACAGGTATGTGACAGCCCACAGCTGTCTCCGCATCACAGGTGCATGACAAACCCCAAGTCTCGCCCCATCACAGGTATGTGACAGCCCCCAGCTGTCTCCACATCACAGGTATGTGACAACGCCAAGCTCTCTCCTCGTCACAGGTGTGTGACCATCCCCAGCTGTCTCCATATCACAGGTGCGAGAAAGCCCCAGCTCTTTTCCCTTCACAGGTGGATGACAGCCCCCAGCTCTCGCCCCATCACAGTTGATTGACAGCCCCCATCTCTCTCCCCATCACAAGTGAGTGACAGCCACCAGCTCTCACCCCATCACAGCTGTGTGACCGTCCCCAGCTGTCTCTATATCACAGGTGCGTGACAGCCGCCTACTCTCTCCCCATCACAGGTATGTCACAGCCCCCAGCTGTCTCCCCATTATAGGTATGTGATAGACCACAGCTGTCTCTATATCACAGGTATGTGACAAACCCAAGCTCTCTCCCCATCATAGGTGTTTGACCGTCCCCAGCTGTCTCCATATCACAGGTGAGTGACAACGCCCTGCTCTCTCCCCTTCACAGGTGGATGACAGCCCCCAGCTCTCTCCCCATCACAGGTGAGAGACAGCCCCCATCTCTCTCCTCATTACAGGTGAGTGACAGCCCCCAGCTCTCTCCCCATCACAGGTGAGTGGCGGCCCCCAGCTCTACCCGTCACAGTTATGTGACAGCCCCCAGCTGTCTCAGCGTCACAGGTATGTGACAGTCCCCATCTCTCTCCCCATCAAAGCTGTGTGACAGACCCCAGCTCTCTCCACATCATAGGTGAGTGACAGACCCCAGCTCTCTCCCAATCACAGGTATGTGACAACTCCCAGCTGTCTCCACATCACAGATGCCTGACAGCACCCAACTTTCTCCCCATCACAAGTATGTGTTACCCCTTAGCTGTCTCCACATCAGAGGTATGTGAAAGACACCAGCTGTCTCCGCATCACAGGTATGTGACAGTCCCCATCTCTCTCCCCATCACAGGTGTGTGACAGCCAGAAGCTGTCCCCCCATCACAGGTGAGTGACGGCCCCCAGCCCTCTCCCAATTACAGGTATATGATAGCCCCCAGCTGTCTCCACATCACAGGTATGTGACAACGCCAAGCTCTCTCTCCATCACAGGTATGTGACCGTCCCCAGTTGTCTCCATATCACAGGTGCGTGAAAGCCCCTAGCTCTCTCCCCTTCACAGGTGGGTGACAGCCCCAAGCTCTCTCCTGAACACAGGTGAGTGACAGCCCCCAGCTCTCTCCCCATCACAGGTATGTGACAGCCCCCACCTGTCTCCACATCACAGGTATGTGACAGCCCCCAGCTCTCTCCCCATCACAGGTATGTGACAGCCCACAGCTCTCTCCCAATCACAGGCGAGTGACAGACCCCGGCTCTCTCCCCATCACAGGTATGTTACAACCACCAGCTGTCTCCACATCACAGGTATGTGACAGCCACCAGCTCTCTCTGCATCACAAGTATGTGACAGCCCCAACTCTCTCCTCATCACAAGTATTTGACAGGCCCCAGCTGTCTCCACATCACAGGTATGTGACTGCCCCCAGCTGTCTCCCCATTTCTGTATGTGACAGCCCCCAGCTGTCTCCACATCACAGGTATGGGGCAACCCCAAGCTCTCTCCCCATCAGAGGCGTTTGAGAGTCCCCAGCTGTCTCAGCATTACAAGTATGTGACAATCCCCAACTCTCTACCCATCACAGGTGTGTGACAGCCCCCAGCTCTTTCCCCATCACAGGTGAGTGATAGCCCCCAGCACTCTCCCCATCACAGGTATGTGAGAGCCCCCAGCTGTCTCCACATCACAGGTATGTGACAGCTCCCAACTCTCTCCCCATCACAGGTATATTACAGCCACAAGCTGTCTCCACATCACAGGTATGGGCCAGCCACCAGCTCTAGCTGCATCACAGGTATGTGACAGCCCCCAGTTCTCTCCCCATCATAGGTGCTTGACAGTGCCCAGCTCTCTCCCCATCACAGGTGTGTGACAGACCCCAGCTCTCTCCCCATCACAGGTATGTGAGAGCCCCCAGCTGTCTCCATATCACAAGTATGTGACAGCAACTACCTTACTCCGCATCACAGGTATGTGACTGGCCCCAGCACTCTCCCCATCAGAAGTGTTTGACAGTCCCCATCTCATTCCCCTTCACAAGTGAGTGAGAGGCCCAAGCTCCCTTCCCATCACAGGTGTGTGACATCCCCCAGCTCTCTCCCCATCCCCGGTGAGTGACAGCCCCAAGCTCTCTCCCAATCACAGCAGTGTGACAGCCCCCAGCTCTCTTAGAATTACAATTAAGTGACAATCCCCATCTCTCTCCCCATCACAGGTGTGTGACAACCACCAGCTGTCTCCACATCACAGGTATGTGACAGCCACCAGCTCTCTCTGCATCACAAGTATGTGACAGCCCCCAGTTCTCTCCCCATCATAGGTGCTTGACAGTGCCCAGCTCTCTCCCCATCACAGGTGTGTGACAGACCCCAGCTCTCTCCCCATCACAGGTATGTGAGAGCCCCCAGCTGTCTCCATACCACAAGTATGTGACAGCAACTACCTTACTCCGCATCACAGGTATGTGACTGGCCCCAGCACTCTCCCCATCAGAAGTGTTTGACAGTCCCCATCTCATTCCCCTTCACAAGTGAGTGAGAGGCCCAAGCTCCCTTCCCATCACAGGTGTGTGACAGCCCCCAGCTCTCTCCCAATCACAGCAGTGTGACAGCCCCCAGCTCTCTTAGAATTACAATTAAGTGACAATCCCCATCTGTCTCCCCATCACAGGTGTGTGACAACCCCAAGGTCTCTCCCCATCACAGGTGTGTGACATCCCCCAGCTCTCTCCCCATCACCAGTGAGTTACGTCCCCCAGCTCTCGCCCCATCACAGTTGATTCACAGCGCCCATCTCTCTCCCCATCACAAGTGAGTGACAGCCCCCAGCTCTCTCCCCATCACAGGTGTGTGAATGACCCCAGCTGTCTCCATATCACAGGTGCGTGAAAGCCCCCAGCTCTCTCCCTTTCACAGGTGGGTGACGGCCCCTAGCTATCGCTCCAACACATGTATGTGACAGCCCCCATCTCTCTCCCCATCACAAGTGAGTGACAGCCCCCAGCTCTCTCCCCATCACAGGTGTGTGACCGTCCCCAGGTGTCTCCAAATCACAGGTGAGTGACAATGCCCAGCTCTCTCCCATTCACAGGTGTGTGACAGCCACCAGCTCTCTCCCCATCACAGGTGAGTGACAGCCCCCAGCTCTCTCCCCATCACAGGTATCTGAGAGCCCCCAGCTGTCTCCGCATCACAGGAGCCTAACAGCCCCCAACTCTTTCCCCATCACAGCTATGTCACAACGCCCATTGTCTCCACATCACAGGGATGTGACAACCAATAGGTGTCTACGCATCACAGGTATGTGTGAGCCCCAGCTCTCTCCCCATCACAGGTGTGCGACAGATCCCAGCTCTCTCCCCATCACAGGTGAGTGATAGACCCCAGCTTTCGCCCCATCACAGGTACGTGACAGCGCCCACCTGATTCCGCATCACAGGAGCCTGACAGCCCCCAACTTTCTCCCCTTCACAGGTATGTGTCAACCCCCAGCTGTCTCCACATCACAGGTATGTGAAACACACCAGCTGTCTCCGCATCACAGGTATCTGACAGCCCACAGGTGTCTCCCCATCACAGGTGTTTGACAGTCCCCATCTCTTTCCCCATCACAGGTGTGTGACAGACCCCAGCTCTCTCCCCATTTCAGGTGAACAAGAGATCCCAGCTCTCTCCTCATCACAGGTATATGAGAGACCCCATCTTTCTCCGCATCACAGGATCCTAACAGCCCCCAACTCTCTCCCCATCACAGGTATGTCACAACCCCCATTGTCTCCACATCACAGGGATGTGACAACCACTAGCTGTCTCTGCATCATAGGTATGTGTGAGCACCCAGCTCTCTCCCCATCCCCGGTGAGTGACAGCCCCCAGCTGTCCCCCAATCACAGCAGTGTGACAGCCCCCATCTGTCTTAGCATTACAAGTAAGTGACAATCCCCATCTCTCTCCCCATCACAGGTGTGTGACAACCCCAAGCTCTCTCCCCATCACAGGTGTGTGACATCCCACAGCTCTCTCCCCATCACCGGTGAGTTACAGCCCCCAGCTCTCTCCCCATCACAGGTATGTGACAGCCCCCAGCTGTCTCCACATCACAGGTATGTGACAACGCCAAGCTCTCTCCTCGTCACAGGTGTGTGACCATCCCCAGCTGTCTCCATATCACAGGTGCGAGAAAGCCCCAGCTCTTTTCCCTTCACAGGTGGATGACAGCCCCCAGCTCTCGCCCCATCACAGTTGATTGACAGACCCCATCTCTCTCCCCATCACAAGTGAGTGACAGCCACCAGCTCTCACCCCATCACAGCTGTGTGACCGTCCCCAGCTGTCTCTATATCACAGGTGCGTGACAGCCGCCTACTCTCTCCCCATCACAGGTATGTCACAGCCCCCAGCTGTCTCCCCATTATAGGTATGTGATAGACCACAGCTGTCTCTATATCACAGGTATGTGACAAACCCAAGCTCTCTCCCCATCATAGGTGTTTGACCGTCCCCAGCTGTCTCCATATCACAGGTGAGTGACAACGCCCTGCTCTCTCCCCTTCACAGGTGGATGACAGCCCCCAGCTCTCTCCCCATCACAGGTGAGAGACAGCCCCCATCTCTCTCCTCATTACAGGTGAGTGACAGCCCCCAGCTCTCTCCCCATCACAGGTGAGTGGCGGCCCCCAGCTCTACCCGTCACAGTTATGTGACAGCCCCCAGCTGTCTCAGCGTCACAGGTATGTGACAGTCCCCATCTCTCTCCCCATCAAAGCTGTGTGACAGACCCCAGCTCTCTCCACATCATAGGTGAGTGACAGACCCCAGCTCTCTCCCAATCACAGGTATGTGACAACTCCCAGCTGTCTCCACATCACAGATGCCTGACAGCACCCAACTTTCTCCCCATCACAAGTATGTGTTACCCCTTAGCTGTCTCCACATCAGAGGTATGTGAAAGACACCAGCTGTCTCCGCATCACAGGTATGTGACAGTCCCCATCTCTCTCCCCATCACAGGTGTGTGACAGCCAGAAGCTGTCCCCCCATCACAGGTGAGTGACGGCCCCCAGCCCTCTCCCAATTACAGGTATATGATAGCCCCCAGCAGTCTCCACATCACAGGTATGTGACAACGCCAAGCTCTCTCCCCATCACAGGTATGTGACCGTCCCCAGTTGTCTCCATATCACAGGTGCGTGAAAGACCCTAGCTCTCTCCCCTTCACAGGTGGGTGACAGCCCCAAGCTCTCTCCTGAACACAGGTGAGTGACAGCCCCCAGCTCTCTCCCCATCACAGGTATGTGACAGCCCCCACGTGTCTCCACATCACAGGTATGTGACAGCCCCCAGCTCTCTCCCCATCACAGGTGTGTGACAGCCAGAACCTGTCCCCCCATCACAGGTGAGTGACTGCCCCCAGCCCTCTCCCAATTACAGGTATATGATAGCCCCCAGCAGTCTCCACATCACAGGTATGTGACAACGCCAAGCTCTCTTTCCATCACAGGTATGTGACCGTCCCCAGTTGTCTCCATATCACAGGTGCGTGAAAGACCCTAGCTCTCTCCCCTTCACAGGTGGGTGACAGCCCCAAGCTCTCTCCTGAACACAGGTGAGTGACAGCCCCCAGCTCTCTCCCCATCACAGGTATGTGACAGCCCCCACCTGTCTCCACATCTCAGGTATGTGACAGCCCCCAGCTCTCTCCCCATCACAGGTATGTGACAGCCCACAGCTCTCTCCCAATCACAGGCGAGTGACAGACCCCGGCTCTCTCCCCATCACAGGTATGTTACAACCACCAGCTGTCTCCACATCACAGGTATGTGACAGCCACCAGCTCTCTCTGCATCACAAGTATGTGACAGCCCCAACTCTCTCCTCATCACAAGTATTTGACAGGCCCCAGCTGTCTCCACATCACAGGTATGTGACTGCCCCCAGCTGTCTCCCCATTTCTGTATGTGACAGCCCCCAGCTGTCTCCACATCACAGGTATGGGGCAACCCCAAGCTCTCTCCCCATCAGAGGCGTTTGAGAGTCCCCAGCTGTCTCAGCATTACAAGTATGTGACAATCCCCAACTCTCTACCCATCACAGGTGTGTGACAGCCCCCAGCTCTTTCCCCATCACAGGTGAGTGATAGCCCCCAGCACTCTCCCCATCACAGGTATGTGAGAGCCCCCAGCTGTCTCCACATCACAGGTATGTGACAGCTCCCAACTCTCTCCCCATCACAGGTATATTACAGCCACAAGCTGTCTCCACATCACAGGTATGGGCCAGCCACCAGCTCTAGCTGCATCACAGGTATGTGACAGCCCCCAGTTCTCTCCCCATCATAGGTGCTTGACAGTGCCCAGCTCTCTCCCCATCACAGGTGTGTGACAGACCCCAGCTCTCTCCCCATCACAGGTATGTGAGAGCCCCCAGCTGTCTCCATATCACAAGTATGTGACAGCAACTACCTTACTCCGCATCACAGGTATGTGACTGGCCCCAGCACTCTCCCCATCAGAAGTGTTTGACAGTCCCCATCTCATTCCCCTTCACAAGTGAGTGAGAGGCCCAAGCTCCCTTCCCATCACAGGTGTGTGACATCCCCCAGCTCTCTCCCCATCCCCGGTGAGTGACAGCCCCAAGCTCTCTCCCAATCACAGCAGTGTGACAGCCCCCAGCTCTCTTAGAATTACAATTAAGTGACAATCCCCATCTCTCTCCCCATCACAGGTGTGTGACAACCCCAAGGTCTCTCCCCATCACAGGTGTGTGACATCCCCCAGCTCTCTCCCCATCACCAGTGAGTTACATCCCCCAGCTCTCTCCCCATCACTGGTATGTGACAGCCCCCAGCTGTTCCCGCATCAGAGGTGCCTGACAAACCCCAAGTCTCTCCCCATCAAGGTATGTGAGAACCCCCAGCTGTCGCCACATCATAGGTATGTGACAACGCCAAGCTCTCTCCTCATCACAGGTGTGTGACCATCCCCAGCTGTCTCCATATTACAGGTGCGTGAAAGCCCCCAGCTCTTTCCCCTTCACAGGTGGGTGACAGCCCCCAGCTCTCGCCCCATCACAGTTGATTCACAGCCCCCATCTCTCTCCCCATCACAAGTGAGTGACAGCCCCCAGCTCTCTCCCCATCACAGGTGTGTGAATGACCCCAGCTGTCTCCATATCACAGGTGCGTGAAAGCCCCCAGCTCTCTCCCTTTCATAGGTGGGTGACGGCCCCTAGCTATCGCTCCAACACATGTATGTGACAGCCCCCATCTCTCTCCCCATCACAAGTGAGGGACAGCCCCCAGCTCTCTCCCCATCACAGGTGTGTGACAGCCACCAGCTCTCTCCCCATCACAGGTGAGTGACAATGCCCAGCTCTCTCCCATTCACAGGTGTGTGACAGCCACCAGCTCTCTCCCCATCACAGGTGAGTGACAGCCCCCAGCTCTCTCCCCATCACAGGTATCTGACAGCCCCCAGCTGTCTCCGCATCACAGGAGCCTAACAGTCCCCAACTCTTTCCCCATCACAGCTATGTCACAACGCCCATTGTCTCCACATCACAGGGATGTGACAACCAATAGGTGTCTACGCATCACAGGTATGTGTGAGCCCCAGCTCTCTCCCCATCACAGGTGTGCGACAGATCCCAGCTCTCTCCCCATCACAGGTGAGTGATAGACCCCAGCTTTCGCCCCATCACAGGTACGTGACAGCGCCCACCTGATTCCGCATCACAGGAGCCTGACAGCCCCCAACTTTCTCCCCTTCACAGGTATGTGTCAACCCCCAGCTGTCTCCACATCACAGGTATGTGAAACACACCAGCTGTCTCCGCATCACAGGTATCTGACAGCCCACAGGTGTCTCCCCATCACAGGTGTTTGACAGTCCCCATCTCTTTCCCCATCACAGGTGTGTGACAGACCCCAGCTCTCTCCCCATTTCAGGTGAACAAGAGATCCCAGCTCTCTCCTCATCACAGGTATATGAGAGACCCCATCTTTCTCCGCATCACAGGATCCTAACAGCCCCCAACTCTCTCCCCATCACAGGTATGTCACAACCCCCATTGTCTCCACATCACAGGGATGTGACAACCACTAGCTGTCTCTGCATCATAGGTATGTGTGAGCACCCAGCTCTCTCCCCATCCCCGGTGAGTGACAGCCCCCAGCTGTCCCCCAATCACAGCAGTGTGACAGCCCCCATCTGTCTTAGCATTACAAGTAAGTGACAATCCCCATCTCTCTCCCCATCACAGGTGTGTGACAACCCCAAGCTCTCTCCCCATCACAGGTGTGTGACATCCCACAGCTCTCTCCCCATCACCGGTGAGTTACAGCCCCCAGCTCTCTCCCCATCACAGGTATGTGACAGCCCCCAGCTGTCTCCACATCACAGGTATGTGACAACGCCAAGCTCTCTCCTCGTCACAGGTGTGTGACCATCCCCAGCTGTCTCCATATCACAGGTGCGAGAAAGCCCCAGCTCTTTTCCCTTCACAGGTGGATGACAGCCCCCAGCTCTCGCCCCATCACAGTTGATTGACAGCCCCCATCTCTCTCCCCATCACAAGTGAGTGACAGCCACCAGCTCTCACCCCATCACAGCTGTGTGACCGTCCCCAGCTGTCTCTATATCACAGGTGCGTGACAGCCGCCTACTCTCTCCCCATCACAGGTATGTCACAGCCCCCAGCTGTCTCCCCATTATAGGTATGTGATAGACCACAGCTGTCTCTATATCACAGGTATGTGACAAACCCAAGCTCTCTCCCCATCATAGGTGTTTGACCGTCCCCAGCTGTCTCCATATCACAGGTGAGTGACAACGCCCTGCTCTCTCCCCTTCACAGGTGGATGACAGCCCCCAGCTCTCTCCCCATCACAGGTGAGAGACAGCCCCCATCTCTCTCCTCATTACAGGTGAGTGACAGCCCCCAGCTCTCTCCCCATCACAGGTGAGTGGCGGCCCCCAGCTCTACCCGTCACAGTTATGTGACAGCCCCCAGCTGTCTCAGCGTCACAGGTATGTGACAGTCCCCATCTCTCTCCCCATCAAAGCTGTGTGACAGACCCCAGCTCTCTCCACATCATAGGTGAGTGACAGACCCCAGCTCTCTCCCAATCACAGGTATGTGACAACTCCCAGCTGTCTCCACATCACAGATGCCTGACAGCACCCAACTTTCTCCCCATCACAAGTATGTGTTACCCCTTAGCTGTCTCCACATCAGAGGTATGTGAAAGACACCAGCTGTCTCCGCATCACAGGTATGTGACAGTCCCCATCTCTCTCCCCATCACAGGTGTGTGACAGCCAGAAGCTGTCCCCCCATCACAGGTGAGTGACGGCCCCCAGCCCTCTCCCAATTACAGGTATATGATAGCCCCCAGCTGTCTCCACATCACAGGTATGTGACAACGCCAAGCTCTCTCTCCATCACAGGTATGTGACCGTCCCCAGTTGTCTCCATATCACAGGTGCGTGAAAGCCCCTAGCTCTCTCCCCTTCACAGGTGGGTGACAGCCCCAAGCTCTCTCCTGAACACAGGTGAGTGACAGCCCCCAGCTCTCTCCCCATCACAGGTATGTGACAGCCCCCACCTGTCTCCACATCACAGGTATGTGACAGCCCCCAGCTCTCTCCCCATCACAGGTATGTGACAGCCCACAGCTCTCTCCCAATCACAGGCGAGTGACAGACCCCGGCTCTCTCCCCATCACAGGTATGTTACAACCACCAGCTGTCTCCACATCACAGGTATGTGACAGCCACCAGCTCTCTCTGCATCACAAGTATGTGACAGCCCCAACTCTCTCCTCATCACAAGTATTTGACAGGCCCCAGCTGTCTCCACATCACAGGTATGTGACTGCCCCCAGCTGTCTCCCCATTTCTGTATGTGACAGCCCCCAGCTGTCTCCACATCACAGGTATGGGGCAACCCCAAGCTCTCTCCCCATCAGAGGCGTTTGAGAGTCCCCAGCTGTCTCAGCATTACAAGTATGTGACAATCCCCAACTCTCTACCCATCACAGGTGTGTGACAGCCCCCAGCTCTTTCCCCATCACAGGTGAGTGATAGCCCCCAGCACTCTCCCCATCACAGGTATGTGAGAGCCCCCAGCTGTCTCCACATCACAGGTATGTGACAGCTCCCAACTCTCTCCCCATCACAGGTATATTACAGCCACAAGCTGTCTCCACATCACAGGTATGGGCCAGCCACCAGCTCTAGCTGCATCACAGGTATGTGACAGCCCCCAGTTCTCTCCCCATCATAGGTGCTTGACAGTGCCCAGCTCTCTCCCCATCACAGGTGTGTGACAGACCCCAGCTCTCTCCCCATCACAGGTATGTGAGAGCCCCCAGCTGTCTCCATATCACAAGTATGTGACAGCAACTACCTTACTCCGCATCACAGGTATGTGACTGGCCCCAGCACTCTCCCCATCAGAAGTGTTTGACAGTCCCCATCTCATTCCCCTTCACAAGTGAGTGAGAGGCCCAAGCTCCCTTCCCATCACAGGTGTGTGACATCCCCCAGCTCTCTCCCCATCCCCGGTGAGTGACAGCCCCAAGCTCTCTCCCAATCACAGCAGTGTGACAGCCCCCAGCTCTCTTAGAATTACAATTAAGTGACAATCCCCATCTCTCTCCCCATCACAGGTGTGTGACAACCCCAAGGTCTCTCCCCATCACAGGTGTGTGACATCCCCCAGCTCTCTCCCCATCACCAGTGAGTTACGTCCCCCAGCTCTCTCCCCATCACTGGTATGTGACAGCCCCCAGCTGTTCCCGCATCAGAGGTGCCTGACAAACCCCAAGTCTCTCCCCATCAAGGTATGTGAGAACCCCCAGCTGTCGCCACATCATAGGTATGTGACAACGCCAAGCTCTCTCCTCATCACAGGTGTGTGACCATCCCCAGCTGTCTCCATATTACAGGTGCGTGAAAGCCCCCAGCTCTTTCCCCTTCACAGGTGGGTGACAGCCCCCAGCTCTCGCCCCATCACAGTTGATTCACAGCCCCCAGCTCTCTCCCCATCACAGTTGATTCACAGCCCCCAGCTCTCTCCCCATCACAGGTGTGTGAATGACCCCAGCTGTCTCCATATCACAGGTGCGTGAAAGCCCCCAGCTCTCTCCCTTTCACAGGTGGGTGACGGCCCCTAGCTATCGCTCCAACACATGTATGTGACAGCCCCCATCTCTCTCCCCATCACAAGTGAGTGACAGCCCCCAGCTCTCTCCCCATCACAGGTGTGTGACCGTCCCCAGGTGTCTCCAAATCACAGGTGAGTGACAATGCCCAGCTCTCTCCCATTCACAGGTGTGTGACAGCCACCAGCTCTCTCCCCATCACAGGTGAGTGACAGCCCCCAGCTCTCTCCCCATCACAGGTATCTGAGAGCCCCCAGCTGTCTCCGCATCACAGGAGCCTAACAGCCCCCAACTCTTTCCCCATCACAGCTATGTCACAACGCCCATTGTCTCCACATCACAGGGATGTGACAACCAATAGGTGTCTACGCATCACAGGTATGTGTGAGCCCCAGCTCTCTCCCCATCACAGGTGTGCGACAGATCCCAGCTCTCTCCCCATCACAGGTGAGTGATAGACCCCAGCTTTCGCCCCATCACAGGTACGTGACAGCGCCCACCTGATTCCGCATCACAGGAGCCTGACAGCCCCCAACTTTCTCCCCTTCACAGGTATGTGTCAACCCCCAGCTGTCTCCACATCACAGGTATGTGAAACACACCAGCTGTCTCCGCATCACAGGTATCTGACAGCCCACAGGTGTCTCCCCATCACAGGTGTTTGACAGTCCCCATCTCTTTCCCCATCACAGGTGTGTGACAGACCCCAGCTCTCTCCCCATTTCAGGTGAACAAGAGATCCCAGCTCTCTCCTCATCACAGGTATATGAGAGACCCCATCTTTCTCCGCATCACAGGATCCTAACAGCCCCCAACTCTCTCCCCATCACAGGTATGTCACAACCCCCATTGTCTCCACATCACAGGGATGTGACAACCACTAGCTGTCTCTGCATCATAGGTATGTGTGAGCACCCAGCTCTCTCCCCATCCCCGGTGAGTGACAGCCCCCAGCTGTCCCCCAATCACAGCAGTGTGACAGCCCCCATCTGTCTTAGCATTACAAGTAAGTGACAATCCCCATCTCTCTCCCCATCACAGGTGTGTGACAACCCCAAGCTCTCTCCCCATCACAGGTGTGTGACATCCCACAGCTCTCTCCCCATCACCGGTGAGTTACAGCCCCCAGCTCTCTCCGCATCACAGGTATGTGACAGCACACAGCTCTCTCCGCATCACAGGTGCATGACAAACCCCAAGTCTCGCCCCATCACAGGTATGTGACAGCCCCCAGCTGTCTCCACATCACAGGTATGTGACAACGCCAAGCTCTCTCCTCGTCACAGGTGTGTGACCATCCCCAGCTGTCTCCATATCACAGGTGCGAGAAAGCCCCAGCTCTTTTCCCTTCACAGGTGGATGACAGCCCCCAGCTCTCGCCCCATCACAGTTGATTGACAGCCCCCATCTCTCTCCCCATCACAAGTGAGTGACAGCCACCAGCTCTCACCCCATCACAGCTGTGTGACCGTCCCCAGCTGTCTCTATATCACAGGTGCGTGACAGCCGCCTACTCTCTCCCCATCACAGGTATGTCACAGCCCCCAGCTGTCTCCCCATTATAGGTATGTGATAGACCACAGCTGTCTCTATATCACAGGTATGTGACAAACCCAAGCTCTCTCCCCATCATAGGTGTTTGACCGTCCCCAGCTGTCTCCATATCACAGGTGAGTGACAACGCCCTGCTCTCTCCCCTTCACAGGTGGATGACAGCCCCCAGCTCTCTCCCCATCACAGGTGAGAGACAGCCCCCATCTCTCTCCTCATTACAGGTGAGTGACAGCCCCCAGCTCTCTCCCCATCACAGGTGAGTGGCGGCCCCCAGCTCTACCCGTCACAGTTATGTGACAGCCCCCAGCTGTCTCAGCGTCACAGGTATGTGACAGTCCCCATCTCTCTCCCCATCAAAGCTGTGTGACAGACCCCAGCTCTCTCCACATCATAGGTGAGTGACAGACCCCAGCGCTCTCCCAATCACAGGTATGTGACAACTCCCAGCTGTCTCCACATCACAGATGCCTGACAGCACCCAACTTTCTCCCCATCACAAGTATGAGTTACACCTTTGCTGATTCCACATCAGAGGTATGTGAAAGATACCAGCTGTCTCCGCATCACAGGTATGTGACAGTCCCCATCTCTCTCCCCATCACAGGTGTGTGACAGTCAGAAGCTGTCCCCCCATCACAGGTGAGTGACGGCCCCCAGCCCTCTCCCAATTACAGGTATATGATAGCCCCCAGCAGTCTCCACATCACAGGTATGTGACAACGCCAAGCTCTCTCCCCATCACAGGTATGTGACCGTCCCCAGTTGTCTCCATATCACAGGTGCGTGAAAGACCCTAGCTCTCTCCCCTTCACAGGTGGGTGACAGCCCCAAGCTCTCTCCTGAACACAGGTGAGTGACAGCCCCCAGCTCTCTCCCCATCACAGGTATGTGACAGCCCCCACCTGTTTCCACATCACAGGTATGTGACAGCCCCCAGCTCTCTCCCCATCACAGGTATGTGACAGCCCACAGCTCTCTCCCAATCACAGGCGAGTGACAGACCCCGGCTCTCTCCCCATCACAGGTATGTTACAACCACCAGCTGTCTCCACATCACAGGTATGTGACAGCCACCAGCTCTCCCTGCATCACAAGTATGTGACAGCCCCCAACTCTCTCCTCATCACAAGTATTTGACAGGCCCCAGCTGTCTCCACATCACAGGTATGTGACTGCCCCCAGCTGTCTCCCCATTTATGTATGTGACAGCCCCCAGCTGTCTCCACATCACAGGTATGGGGCAACCCCAAACTCTCTCCCCATCAGAGGCGTTTGAGAGTCCCCAGCTGTCTCAGCATTACAAGTATGTGACAATCCCCAACTCTCTACCCATCACAGGTGTGTGACAGCCCCCAGCTCTTTTCCCATCACAGGTGAGTGATAGCCCCCAGCACTCTCCCCATCACAGGTATGTGAGAGCCCCCAGCTGTCTCCACATCACAGGTATGTGACAGCTCCCAACTCTCTCCCCATCACAGGTATATTACAGCCACAAGCTGTCTCCACATCACAGGTATGGGCCAGCCACCAGCTCTAGCTGCATCACAGGTATGTGACAGCCCCCAGTTCTCTCCTCATCATAGGTGCTTGACAGTGCCCAGCTCTCTCCCCATCACAGGTGTGTGACAGCCAGAAGCTGTCCCCCCATCACAGGTGAGTGACGGCCCACAGCCCTCTCCCAATTACAGGTATATGTTAGCCCCCAGCAGTCTCCACATCACAGGTATGTGACAACGCCAAGCTCTCTGCCCATCACAGGTATGTGACCGTCCCCAGTTGTCTCCATATCACAGGTGCGTGAAAGCCCCTAGCTCTCTCCCCTTCACAGGTGGGTGACAGCCCCAAGCTCTCTCCTGAACACAGGTGAGTGACAGCCCCCAGCTCTGTCCCCATCACAGGTATGTGACAGCCCCCACCTGTCTCCACATCACAGGTATGTGACAGCCCCCAGCTCTCTCCCCATCACAGGTGTGTGACAGCCAGAACCTGTCCCCCCATCACAGGTGAGTGAAGGCCCCCAGCCCTCTCCCAATTACAGGTATATGATAGCCCCCAGCAGTCTCCACATCACAGGTATGTGACAACGCCAAGCTCTCTGCCCATCACAGGTATGTGACCGTCCCCAGGTGTCTCCATATCACAGGTGCGTGAAAGCCCCTAGCTCTCTCCCCTTCACAGGTGGGTGACAGCCCCAAGCTCTCTCCTGAACACAGGTGAGTGACAGCCCCCAGCTCTCTCCCCATCACAGGTATGTGACAGCCCCCACCTGTCTCCACATCTCAGGTATGTGACAGCCCCCAGCTCTCTCCCCATCACAGGTATGTGACAGCCCACAGCTCTCTCCCAATCACAGGCGAGTGACATACACCGGCTCTCTCCCCATCACAGGTATGTTACAACCACCAGCTGTCTCCACATCACAGGTATGTGACAGCCACCAGCTCTCTCTGCATCACAAGTATGTGACAGCCCCCAGTTCTCTCCCCATCATAGGTGCTTGACAGTGCCCAGCTCTCTCCCCATCACAGGTGTGTGACAGACCCCAGCTCTCTCCCCATCACAGGTATGTGAGAGCCCCCAGCTGTCTCCATACAACAAGTATGTGACAGCAACTACCTTACTCCGCATCACAGGTATGTGACTGGCCCCAGCACTCTCCCCATCAGAAGTGTTTGACAGTCCCCATCTCATTCCCCTTCACAAGTGAGTGAGAGGCCCAAGCTCCCTTCCCATCACAGGTGTGTGACAGCCCCCAGCTCTCTCCCAATCACAGCAGTGTGACAGCCCCCAGCTCTCTTAGAATTACAATTAAGTGACAATCCCCATCTGTCTCCCCATCACAGGTGTGTGACAACCCCAAGGTCTCTCCCCATCACAGGTGTGTGACATCCCCCAGCTCTCTCCCCATCACCAGTGAGTTACGTCCCCCAGCTCTCGCCCCATCACAGTTGATTCACAGCGCCCATCTCTCTCCCCATCACAAGTGAGTGACAGCCCCCAGCTCTCTCCCCATCACAGGTGTGTGAATGACCCCAGCTGTCTCCATATCACAGGTGCGTGAAAGCCCCCAGCTCTCTCCCTTTCACAGGTGGGTGACGGCCCCTAGCTATCGCTCCAACACATGTATGTGACAGCCCCCATCTCTCTCCCCATCACAAGTGAGTGACAGCCCCCAGCTCTCTCCCCATCACAGGTGTGTGACCGTCCCCAGGTGTCTCCAAATCACAGGTGAGTGACAATGCCCAGCTCTCTCCCATTCACAGGTGTGTGACAGCCACCAGCTCTCTCCCCATCACAGGTGAGTGACAGCCCCCAGCTCTCTCCCCATCACAGGTATCTGAGAGCCCCCAGCTGTCTCCGCATCACAGGAGCCTAACAGCCCCCAACTCTTTCCCCATCACAGCTATGTCACAACGCCCATTGTCTCCACATCACAGGGATGTGACAACCAATAGGTGTCTACGCATCACAGGTATGTGTGAGCCCCAGCTCTCTCCCCATCACAGGTGTGCGACAGATCCCAGCTCTCTCCCCATCACAGGTGAGTGATAGACCCCAGCTTTCGCCCCATCACAGGTACGTGACAGCGCCCACCTGATTCCGCATCACAGGAGCCTGACAGCCCCCAACTTTCTCCCCTTCACAGGTATGTGTCAACCCCCAGCTGTCTCCACATCACAGGTATGTGAAACACACCAGCTGTCTCCGCATCACAGGTATCTGACAGCCCACAGGTGTCTCCCCATCACAGGTGTGTGACATCCCACAGCTCTCTCCCCATCACCGGTGAGTTACAGCCCCCAGCTCTCTCCCCATCACAGGTATGTGACAGCCCACAGCTGTCTCCTCATCACAGGTGCATGACAAACCCCAAGTCTCGCCCCATCACAGGTATGTGACAGCCCCCAGCTTTCTCCACATCACAGGTATGTGACAACGCCAAGCTCTCTCCTCGTCACAGGTGTGTGACCATCCCCAGCTGTCTCCATATCACAGGTGCGAGAAAGCCCCAGCTCTTTTCCCTTCACAGGTGGATGACAGCCCCCAGCTCTCGCCCCATCACAGTTGATTGACAGCCCCCATCTCTCTCCCCATCACAAGTGAGTGACAGCCCCCAGCTCTCTCCCCATCACAGGTGTGTGAATGACCCCAGCTGTCTCCATATCACAGGTGCGTGAAAGCCCCCAGCTCTCTCCCTTTCACAGGTGGGTGACGGCCCCTAGCTATCGCTCCAACACATGTATGTGACAGCCCCCATCTCTCTCCCCATCACAAGTGAGTGACAGCCCCCAGCTCTCTCCCCATCACAGGTGTGTGACCGTCCCCAGGTGTCTCCAAATCACAGGTGAGTGACAATGCCCAGCTCTCTCCCATTCACAGGTGTGTGACAGCCACCAGCTCTCTCCCCATCACAGGTGTGTGACATCCCACAGCTCTCTCCCCATCACCGGTGAGTTACAGCCCCCAGCTCTCTCCCCATCACAGGTATGTGACAGCCCACAGCTGTCTCCGCATCACAGGTGCATGACAAACCCCAAGTCTCGCCCCATCACAGGTATGTGACAGCCCCCAGCTGTCTCCACATCACAGGTATGTGACAACGCCAAGCTCTCTCCTCGTCACAGGTGTGTGACCATCCCCAGCTGTCTCCATATCACAGGTGCGAGAAAGCCCCAGCTCTTTTCCCTTCACAGGTGGATGACAGCCCCCAGCTCTCGCCCCATCACAGTTGATTGACAGCCCCCATCTCTCTCCCCATCACAAGTGAGTGACAGCCACCAGCTCTCACCCCATCACAGCTGTGTGACCGTCCCCAGCTGTCTCTATATCACAGGTGCGTGACAGCCGCCTACTCTCTCCCCATCACAGGTATGTCACAGCCCCCAGCTGTCTCCCCATTATAGGTATGTGATGGACCACAGCTGTCTCTATATCACAGGTATGTGACAAACCCAAGCTCTCTCCCCATCATAGGTGTTTGACCGTCCCCAGCTGTCTCCATATCACAGGTGAGTGACAACGCCCTGCTCTCTCCCCTTCACAGGTGGATGACAGCCCCCAGCTCTCTCCCCATCACAGGTGAGAGACAGCCCCCATCTCTCTCCTCATTACAGGTGAGTGACAGCCCCCAGCTCTCTCCCCATCACAGGTGAGTGGCGGCCCCCAGCTCTACCCGTCACAGTTATGTGACAGCCCCCAGCTGTCTCAGCGTCACAGGTATGTGACAGTCCCCATCTCTCTCCCCATCAAAGCTGTGTGACAGACCCCAGCTCTCTCCACATCATAGGTGAGTGACAGACCCCAGCTCTCTCCCAATCACAGGTATGTGACAACTCCCAGCTGTCTCCACATCACAGATGCCTGACAGCACCCAACTTTCTCCCCATCACAAGTATGTGTTACCCCTTAGCTGTCTCCACATCAGAGGTATGTGAAAGACACCAGCTGTCTCCGCATCACAGGTATGTGACAGTCCCCATCTCTCTCCCCATCACAGGTGTGTGACAGCCAGAAGCTGTCCCCCCATCACAGGTGAGTGACGGCCCCCAGCCCTCTCCCAATTACAGGTATATGATAGGCCCCAGCTGTCTCCACATCACAGGTATGTGACAACGCCAAGCTCTCTCTCCATCACAGGTATGTGACCGTCCCCAGTTGTCTCCATATCACAGGTGCGTGAAAGCCCCTAGCTCTCTCCCCTTCACAGGTGGGTGACAGCCCCAAGCTCTCTCCTGAACACAGGTGAGTGACAGCCCCCAGCTCTCTCCCCATCACAGGTATGTGACAGCCCCCACCTGTCTCCACATCACAGGTATGTGACAGCCCCCAGCTCTCTCCCCATCACAGGTATGTGACAGCCCACAGCTCTCTCCCAATCACAGGCGAGTGACAGACCCCGGCTCTCTCCCCATCACAGGTATGTTACAACCACCAGCTGTCTCCACATCACAGGTATGTGACAGCCACCAGCTCTCTCTGCATCACAAGTATGTGACAGCCCCAACTCTCTCCTCATCACAAGTATTTGACAGGCCCCAGCTGTCTCCACATCACAGGTATGTGACTGCCCCCAGCTGTCTCCCCATTTCTGTATGTGACAGCCCCCAGCTGTCTCCACATCACAGGTATGGGGCAACCCCAAGCTCTCTCCCCATCAGAGGCGTTTGAGAGTCCACAGCTGTCTCAGCATTACAAGTATGTGACAATCCCCAACTCTCTACCCATCACAGGTGTGTGACAGCCCCCAGCTCTTTCCCCATCACAGGTGAGTGATAGCCCCCAGCACTCTCCCCATCACAGGTATGTGAGAGCCCCCAGCTGTCTCCACATCACAGGTATGTGACAGCTCCCAACTCTCTCCCCATCACAGGTATATTACAGCCACAAGCTGTCTCCACATCACAGGTATGGGCCAGCCACCAGCTCTAGCTGCATCACAGGTATGTGACAGCCCCCAGTTCTCTCCCCATCATAGGTGCTTGACAGTGCCCAGCTCTCTCCCCATCACAGGTGTGTGACAGACCCCAGCTCTCTCCCCATCACAGGTATGTGAGAGCCCCCAGCTGTCTCCATATCACAAGTATGTGACAGCAACTACCTTACTCCGCATCACAGGTATGTGACTGGCCCCAGCACTCTCCCCATCAGAAGTGTTTGACAGTCCCCATCTCATTCCCCTTCACAAGTGAGTGAGAGGCCCAAGCTCCCTTCCCATCACAGGTGTGTGACATCCCCCAGCTCTCTCCCCATCCCCGGTGAGTGACAGCCCCAAGCTCTCTCCCAATCACAGCAGTGTGACAGCCCCCAGCTCTCTTAGAATTACAATTAAGTGACAATCCCCATCTCTCTCCCCATCACAGGTGTGTGACAACCCCAAGGTCTCTCCCCATCACAGGTGTGTGACATCCCCCAGCTCTCTCCCCATCACCAGTGAGTTACGTCCCCCAGCTCTCTCCCCATCACTGGTATGTGACAGCCCCCAGCTGTTCCCGCATCAGAGGTGCCTGACAAACCCCAAGTCTCTCCCCATCAAGGTATGTGAGAACCCCCAGCTGTCGCCACATCATAGGTATGTGACAACGCCAAGCTCTCTCCTCATCACAGGTGTGTGACCATCCCCAGCTGTCTCCATATTACAGGTGCGTGAAAGCCCCCAGCTCTTTCCCCTTCACAGGTGGGTGACAGCCCCCAGCTCTCGCCCCATCACAGTTGATTCACAGCCCCCAGCTCTCGCCCCATCACAGTTGATTCACAGCCCCCAGCTCTCTCCCCATCACAGGTGTGTGAATGACCCCAGCTGTCTCCATATCACAGGTGCGTGAAAGCCCCCAGCTCTCTCCCTTTCACAGGTGGGTGACGGCCCCTAGCTATCGCTCCAACACATGTATGTGACAGCCCCCATCTCTCTCCCCATCACAAGTGAGTGACAGCCCCCAGCTCTCTCCCCATCACAGGTGTGTGACCGTCCCCAGGTGTCTCCAAATCACAGGTGAGTGACAATGCCCAGCTCTCTCCCATTCACAGGTGTGTGACAGCCACCAGCTCTCTCCCCATCACAGGTGAGTGACAGCCCCCAGCTCTCTCCCCATCACAGGTATCTGACAGCCCCCAGCTGTCTCCGCATCACAGGAGCCTAACAGCCCCCAACTCTTTCCCCATCACAGCTATGTCACAACGCCCATTGTCTCCACATCACAGGGATGTGACAACCAATAGGTGTCTACGCATCACAGGTATGTGTGAGCCCCAGCTCTCTCCCCATCACAGGTGTGCGACAGATCCCAGCTCTCTCCCCATCACAGGTGAGTGATAGACCCCAGCTTTCGCCCCATCACAGGTACGTGACAGCGCCCACCTGATTCCGCATCACAGGAGCCTGACAGCCCCCAACTTTCTCCCCTTCACAGGTATGTGTCAACCCCCAGCTGTCTCCACATCACAGGTATGTGAAACACACCAGCTGTCTCCGCATCACAGGTATCTGACAGCCCACAGGTGTCTCCCCATCACAGGTGTTTGACAGTCCCCATCTCTTTCCCCATCACAGGTGTGTGACAGACCCCAGCTCTCTCCCCATTTCAGGTGAACAAGAGATCCCAGCTCTCTCCTCATCACAGGTATATGAGAGACCCCATCTTTCTCCGCATCACAGGATCCTAACAGCCCCCAACTCTCTCCCCATCACAGGTATGTCACAACCCCCATTGTCTCCACATCACAGGGATGTGACAACCACTAGCTGTCTCTGCATCATAGGTATGTGTGAGCACCCAGCTCTCTCCCCATCCCCGGTGAGTGACAGCCCCCAGCTGTCCCCCAATCACAGCAGTGTGACAGCCCCCATCTGTCTTAGCATTACAAGTAAGTGACAATCCCCATCTCTCTCCCCATCACAGGTGTGTGACAACCCCAAGCTCTCTCCCCATCACAGGTGTGTGACATCCCACAGCTCTCTCCCCATCACCGGTGAGTTACAGCCCCCAGCTCTCTCCGCATCACAGGTATGTGACAGCACACAGCTGTCTCCGCATCACAGGTGCATGACAAACCCCAAGTCTCGCCCCATCACAGGTATGTGACAGCCCCCAGCTGTCTCCACATCACAGGTATGTGACAACGCCAAGCTCTCTCCTCGTCACAGGTGTGTGACCATCCCCAGCTGTCTCCATATCACAGGTGCGAGAAAGCCCCAGCTCTTTTCCCTTCACAGGTGGATGACAGCCCCCAGCTCTCGCCCCATCACAGTTGATTGACAGCCCCCATCTCTCTCCCCATCACAAGTGAGTGACAGCCACCAGCTCTCACCCCATCACAGCTGTGTGACCGTCCCCAGCTGTCTCTATATCACAGGTGCGTGACAGCCGCCTACTCTCTCCCCATCACAGGTATGTCACAGCCCCCAGCTGTCTCCCCATTATAGGTATGTGATAGACCACAGCTGTCTCTATATCACAGGTATGTGACAAACCCAAGCTCTCTCCCCATCATAGGTGTTTGACCGTCCCCAGCTGTCTCCATATCACAGGTGAGTGACAACGCCCTGCTCTCTCCCCTTCACAGGTGGATGACAGCCCCCAGCTCTCTCCCCATCACAGGTGAGAGACAGCCCCCATCTCTCTCCTCATTACAGGTGAGTGACAGCCCCCAGCTCTCTCCCCATCACAGGTGAGTGGCGGCCCCCAGCTCTACCCGTCACAGTTATGTGACAGCCCCCAGCTGTCTCAGCGTCACAGGTATGTGACAGTCCCCATCTCTCTCCCCATCAAAGCTGTGTGACAGACCCCAGCTCTCTCCACATCATAGGTGAGTGACAGACCCCAGCGCTCTCCCAATCACAGGTATGTGACAACTCCCAGCTGTCTCCACATCACAGATGCCTGACAGCACCCAACTTTCTCCCCATCACAAGTATGAGTTACACCTTTGCTGATTCCACATCAGAGGTATGTGAAAGAAACCAGCTGTCTCCGCATCACAGGTATGTGACAGTCCCCATCTCTCTCCCCATCACAGGTGTGTGACAGTCAGAAGCTGTCCCCCCATCACAGGTGAGTGACGGCCCCCAGCCCTCTCCCAATTACAGGTATATGATAGGCCCCAGCTGTCTCCACATCACAGGTATGTGACAACGCCAAGCTCTCTCCCCATCACAGGTATGTGACCGTCCCCAGTTGTCTCCATATCACAGGTGCGTGAAAGACCCTAGCTCTCTCCCCTTCACAGGTGGGTGACAGCCCCAAGCTCTCTCCTGAACACAGGTGAGTGACAGCCCCCAGCTCTCTCCCCATCACAGGTATGTGACAGCCCCCACCTGTTTCCACATCACAGGTATGTGACAGCCCCCAGCTCTCTCCCCATCACAGGTATGTGACAGCCCACAGCTCTCTCCCAATCACAGGCGAGTGACAGACCCCGGCTCTCTCCCCATCACAGGTATGTTACAACCACCAGCTGTCTCCACATCACAGGTATGTGACAGCCACCAGCTCTCCCTGCATCACAAGTATGTGACAGCCCCCAACTCTCTCCTCATCACAAGTATTTGACAGGCCCCAGCTGTCTCCACATCACAGGTATGTGACTGCCCCCAGCTGTCTCCCCATTTATGTATGTGACAGCCCCCAGCTGTCTCCACATCACAGGTATGGGGCAACCCCAAACTCTCTCCCCATCAGAGGCGTTTGAGAGTCCCCAGCTGTCTCAGCATTACAAGTATGTGACAATCCCCAACTCTCTACCCATCACAGGTGTGTGACAGCCCCCAGCTCTTTTCCCATCACAGGTGAGTGATAGCCCCCAGCACTCTCCCCATCACAGGTATGTGAGAGCCCCCAGCTGTCTCCACATCACAGGTATGTGACAGCTCCCAACTCTCTCCCCATCACAGGTATATTACAGCCACAAGCTGTCTCCACATCACAGGTATGGGCCAGCCACCAGCTCTAGCTGCATCACAGGTATGTGACAGCCCCCAGTTCTCTCCTCATCATAGGTGCTTGACAGTGCCCAGCTCTCTCCCCATCACAGGTGTGTGACAGCCAGAAGCTGTCCCCCCATCACAGGTGAGTGACGGCCCCCAGCCCTCTCCCAATTACAGGTATATGTTAGCCCCCAGCAGTCTCCACATCACAGGTATGTGACAACGCCAAGCTCTCTGCCCATCACAGGTATGTGACCGTCCCCAGTTGTCTCCATATCACAGGTGCGTGAAAGCCCCTAGCTCTCTCCCCTTCACAGGTGGGTGACAGCCCCAAGCTCTCTCCTGAACACAGGTGAGTGACAGCCCCCAGCTCTGTCCCCATCACAGGTATGTGACAGCCCCCAACTGTCTCCACATCACAGGTATGTGACAGCCCCCAGCTCTCTCCCCATCACAGGTGTGTGACAGCCAGAACCTGTCCCCCCATCACAGGTGAGTGACGGCCCCCAGCCCTCTCCCAATTACAGGTATATGATAGCCCCCAGCAGTCTCCACATCACAGGTATGTGACAACGCCAAGCTCTCTGCCCATCACAGGTATGTGACCGTCCCCAGGTGTCTCCATATCACAGGTGCGTGAAAGCCCCTAGCTCTCTCCCCTTCACAGGTGGGTGACAGCCCCAAGCTCTCTCCTGAACACAGGTGAGTGACAGCCCCCAGCTCTCTCCCCATCACAGGTATGTGACAGCCCCCACCTGTCTCCACATCTCAGGTATGTGACAGCCCCCAGCTCTCTCCCCATCACAGGTATGTGACAGCCCACAGCTCTCTCCCAATCACAGGCGAGTGACATACACCGGCTCTCTCCCCATCACAGGTATGTTACAACCACCAGCTGTCTCCACATCACAGGTATGTGACAGCCACCAGCTCTCTCTGCATCACAAGTATGTGACAGCCCCCAGTTCTCTCCCCATCATAGGTGCTTGACAGTGCCCAGCTCTCTCCCCATCACAGGTGTGTGACAGACCCCAGCTCTCTCCCCATCACAGGTATGTGAGAGCCCCCAGCTGTCTCCATACCACAAGTATGTGACAGCAACTACCTTACTCCGCATCACAGGTATGTGACTGGCCCCAGCACTCTCCCCATCAGAAGTGTTTGACAGTCCCCATCTCATTCCCCTTCACAAGTGAGTGAGAGGCCCAAGCTCCCTTCCCATCACAGGTGTGTGACAGCCCCCAGCTCTCTCCCAATCACAGCAGTGTGACAGCCCCCAGCTCTCTTAGAATTACAATTAAGTGACAATCCCCATCTGTCTCCCCATCACAGGTGTGTGACAACCCCAAGGTCTCTCCCCATCACAGGTGTGTGACATCCCCCAGCTCTCTCCCCATCACCAGTGAGTTACGTCCCCCAGCTCTCGCCCCATCACAGTTGATTCACAGCGCCCATCTCTCTCCCCATCACAAGTGAGTGACAGCCCCCAGCTCTCTCCCCATCACAGGTGTGTGAATGACCCCAGCTGTCTCCATATCACAGGTGCGTGAAAGCCCCCAGCTCTCTCCCTTTCACAGGTGGGTGACGGCCCCTAGCTATCGCTCCAACACATGTATGTGACAGCCCCCATCTCTCTCCCCATCACAAGTGAGTGACAGCCCCCAGCTCTCTCCCCATCACAGGTGTGTGACCGTCCCCAGGTGTCTCCAAATCACAGGTGAGTGACAATGCCCAGCTCTCTCCCATTCACAGGTGTGTGACAGCCACCAGCTCTCTCCCCATCACAGGTGAGTGACAGCCCCCAGCTCTCTCCCCATCACAGGTATCTGAGAGCCCCCAGCTGTCTCCGCATCACAGGAGCCTAACAGCCCCCAACTCTTTCCCCATCACAGCTATGTCACAACGCCCATTGTCTCCACATCACAGGGATGTGACAACCAATAGGTGTCTACGCATCACAGGTATGTGTGAGCCCCAGCTCTCTCCCCATCACAGGTGTGCGACAGATCCCAGCTCTCTCCCCATCACAGGTGAGTGATAGACCCCAGCTTTCGCCCCATCACAGGTACGTGACAGCGCCCACCTGATTCCGCATCACAGGAGCCTGACAGCCCCCAACTTTCTCCCCTTCACAGGTATGTGTCAACCCCCAGCTGTCTCCACATCACAGGTATGTGAAACACACCAGCTGTCTCCGCATCACAGGTATCTGACAGCCCACAGGTGTCTCCCCATCACAGGTGTTTGACAGTCCCCATCTCTTTCCCCATCACAGGTGTGTGACAGACCCCAGCTCTCTCCCCATTTCAGGTGAACAAGAGATCCCAGCTCTCTCCTCATCACAGGTATATGAGAGACCCCATCTTTCTCCGCATCACAGGATCCTAACAGCCCCCAACTCTCTCCCCATCACAGGTATGTCACAACCCCCATTGTCTCCACATCACAGGGATGTGACAACCACTAGCTGTCTCTGCATCATAGGTATGTGTGAGCACCCAGCTCTCTCCCCATCCCCGGTGAGTGACAGCCCCCAGCTGTCCCCCAATCACAGCAGTGTGACAGCCCCCATCTGTCTTAGCATTACAAGTAAGTGACAATCCCCATCTCTCTCCCCATCACAGGTGTGTGACAACCCCAAGCTCTCTCCCCATCACAGGTGTGTGACATCCCACAGCTCTCTCCCCATCACCGGTGAGTTACAGCCCCCAGCTCTCTCCCCATCACAGGTATGTGACAGCCCACAGCTGTCTCCGCATCACAGGTGCATGACAAACCCCAAGTCTCGCCCCATCACAGGTATGTGACAGCCCCCAGCTGTCTCCACATCACAGGTATGTGACAACGCCAAGCTCTCTCCTCGTCACAGGTGTGTGACCATCCCCAGCTGTCTCCATATCACAGGTGCGAGAAAGCCCCAGCTCTTTTCCCTTCACAGGTGGATGACAGCCCCCAGCTCTCGCCCCATCACAGTTGATTGACAGCCCCCATCTCTCTCCCCATCACAAGTGAGTGACAGCCACCAGCTCTCACCCCATCACAGCTGTGTGACCGTCCCCAGCTGTCTCTATATCACAGGTGCGTGACAGCCGCCTACTCTCTCCCCATCACAGGTATGTCACAGCCCCCAGCTGTCTCCCCATTATAGGTATGTGATAGACCACAGCTGTCTCTATATCACAGGTATGTGACAAACCCAAGCTCTCTCCCCATCACAGGTGTGTGACAGCCAGAACCTGTCCCCCCATCACAGGTGAGTGACGGCCCCCAGCCCTCTCCCAATTACAGGTATATGATAGCCCCCAGCAGTCTCCACATCACAGGTATGTGACAACGCCAAGCTCTCTCTCCATCACAGGTATGTGACCGTCCCCAGTTGTCTCCATATCACAGGTGCGTGAAAGCCCCTAGCTCTCTCCCCTTCACAGGTGGGTGACAGCCCCAAGCTCTCTCCTGAACACAGGTGAGTGACAGCCCCCAGCTCTCTCCCCATCACAGGTATGTGACAGCCCCCACCTGTCTCCACATCTCAGGTATGTGACAGCCCCCAGCTCTCTCCCCATCACAGGTATGTGACAGCCCACAGCTCTCTCCCAATCACAGGCGAGTGACAGACCCCGGCTCTCTCCCCATCACAGGTATGTTACAACCACCAGCTGTCTCCACATCACAGGTATGTGACAGCCACCAGCTCTCTCTGCATCACAAGTATGTGACAGCCCCAACTCTCTCCTCATCACAAGTATTTGACAGGCCCCAGCTGTCTCCACATCACAGGTATGTGACTGCCCCCAGCTGTCTCCCCATTTCTGTATGTGACAGCCCCCAGCTGTCTCCACATCACAGGTATGGGGCAACCCCAAGCTCTCTCCCCATCAGAGGCGTTTGAGAGTCCCCAGCTGTCTCAGCATTACAAGTATGTGACAATCCCCAACTCTCTACCCATCACAGGTGTGTGACAGCCCCCAGCTCTTTCCCCATCACAGGTGAGTGATAGCCCCCAGCACTCTCCCCATCACAGGTATGTGAGAGCCCCCAGCTGTCTCCACATCACAGGTATGTGACAGCTCCCAACTCTCTCCCCATCACAGGTATATTACAGCCACAAGCTGTCTCCACATCACAGGTATGGGCCAGCCACCAGCTCTAGCTGCATCACAGGTATGTGACAGCCCCCAGTTCTCTCCCCATCATAGGTGCTTGACAGTGCCCAGCTCTCTCCCCATCACAGGTGTGTGACAGACCCCAGCTCTCTCCCCATCACAGGTATGTGAGAGCCCCCAGCTGTCTCCATATCACAAGTATGTGACAGCAACTACCTTACTCCGCATCACAGGTATGTGACTGGCCCCAGCACTCTCCCCATCAGAAGTGTTTGACAGTCCCCATCTCATTCCCCTTCACAAGTGAGTGAGAGGCCCAAGCTCCCTTCCCATCACAGGTGTGTGACATCCCCCAGCTCTCTCCCCATCCCCGGTGAGTGACAGCCCCAAGCTCTCTCCCAATCACAGCAGTGTGACAGCCCCCAGCTCTCTTAGAATTACAATTAAGTGACAATCCCCATCTCTCTCCCCATCACAGGTGTGTGACAACCCCAAGGTCTCTCCCCATCACAGGTGTGTGACATCCCCCAGCTCTCTCCCCATCACCAGTGAGTTACATCCCCCAGCTCTCTCCCCATCACTGGTATGTGACAGCCCCCAGCTGTTCCCGCATCAGAGGTGCCTGACAAACCCCAAGTCTCTCCCCATCAAGGTATGTGAGAACCCCCAGCTGTCGCCACATCATAGGTATGTGACAACGCCAAGCTCTCTCCTCATCACAGGTGTGTGACCATCCCCAGCTGTCTCCATATTACAGGTGCGTGAAAGCCCCCAGCTCTTTCCCCTTCACAGGTGGGTGACAGCCCCCAGCTCTCGCCCCATCACAGTTGATTCACAGCCCCCATCTCTCTCCCCATCACAAGTGAGTGACAGCCCCCAGCTCTCTCCCCATCACAGGTGTGTGAATGACCCCAGCTGTCTCCATATCACAGGTGCGTGAAAGCCCCCAGCTCTCTCCCTTTCACAGGTGGGTGACGGCCCCTAGCTATCGCTCCAACACATGTATGTGACAGCCCCCATCTCTCTCCCCATCACAAGTGAGGGACAGCCCCCAGCTCTCTCCCCATCACAGGTGTGTGACAGCCACCAGCTCTCTCCCCATCACAGGTGAGTGACAATGCCCAGCTCTCTCCCATTCACAGGTGTGTGACAGCCACCAGCTCTCTCCCCATCACAGGTGAGTGACAGCCCCCAGCTCTCTCCCCATCACAGGTATCTGAGAGCCCCCAGCTGTCTCCGCATCACAGGAGCCTAACAGTCCCCAACTCTTTCCCCATCACAGCTATGTCACAACGCCCATTGTCTCCACATCACAGGTATGTGACAACCAATAGGTGTCTACGCATCACAGGTATGTGTGAACCCCAGCTCTCTCCCCATCACAGGTGTGCGACAGATCCCAGCTCTCTCCCCATCACAGGTGAGTGATAGACCCCAGCTTTCGCCCCATCACAGGTACGTGACAGCGCCCACCTGATTCCGCATCACAGGAGCCTGACAGCCCCCAACTTTCTCCCCTTCACAGGTATGTGTCAACCCCCAGCTGTCTCCACATCACAGGTATGTGAAACACACCAGCTGTCTCCGCATCACAGGTATCTGACAGCCCACAGGTGTCTCCCCATCACAGGTGTGTGACATCCCACAGCTCTCTCCCCATCACCGGTGAGTTACAGCCCCCAGCTCTCTCCCCATCACAGGTATGTGACAGCCCACAGCTGTCTCCTCATCACAGGTGCATGACAAACCCCAAGTCTCGCCCCATCACAGGTATGTGACAGCCCCCAGCTTTCTCCACATCACAGGTATGTGACAACGCCAAGCTCTCTCCTCGTCACAGGTGTGTGACCATCCCCAGCTGTCTCCATATCACAGGTGCGAGAAAGCCCCAGCTCTTTTCCCTTCACAGGTGGATGACAGCCCCCAGCTCTCGCCCCATCACAGTTGATTGACAGCCCCCATCTCTCTCCCCATCACAAGTGAGTGACAGCCCCCAGCTCTCTCCCCATCACAGGTGTGTGAATGACCCCAGCTGTCTCCATATCACAGGTGCGTGAAAGCCCCCAGCTCTCTCCCTTTCACAGGTGGGTGACGGCCCCTAGCTATCGCTCCAACACATGTATGTGACAGCCCCCATCTCTCTCCCCATCACAAGTGAGTGACAGCCCCCAGCTCTCTCCCCATCACAGGTGTGTGACCGTCCCCAGGTGTCTCCAAATCACAGGTGAGTGACAATGCCCAGCTCTCTCCCATTCACAGGTGTGTGACAGCCACCAGCTCTCTCCCCATCACAGGTGTGTGACATCCCACAGCTCTCTCCCCATCACCGGTGAGTTACAGCCCCCAGCTCTCTCCCCATCACAGGTATGTGACAGCCCACAGCTGTCTCCGCATCACAGGTGCATGACAAACCCCAAGTCTCGCCCCATCACAGGTATGTGACAGCCCCCAGCTGTCTCCACATCACAGGTATGTGACAACGCCAAGCTCTCTCCTCGTCACAGGTGTGTGACCATCCCCAGCTGTCTCCATATCACAGGTGCGAGAAAGCCCCAGCTCTTTTCCCTTCACAGGTGGATGACAGCCCCCAGCTCTCGCCCCATCACAGTTGATTGACAGCCCCCATCTCTCTCCCCATCACAAGTGAGTGACAGCCACCAGCTCTCACCCCATCACAGCTGTGTGACCGTCCCCAGCTGTCTCTATATCACAGGTGCGTGACAGCCGCCTACTCTCTCCCCATCACAGGTATGTCACAGCCCCCAGCTGTCTCCCCATTATAGGTATGTGATAGACCACAGCTGTCTCTATATCACAGGTATGTGACAAACCCAAGCTCTCTCCCCATCATAGGTGTTTGACCGTCCCCAGCTGTCTCCATATCACAGGTGAGTGACAACGCCCTGCTCTCTCCCCTTCACAGGTGGATGACAGCCCCCAGCTCTCTCCCCATCACAGGTGAGAGACAGCCCCCATCTCTCTCCTCATTACAGGTGAGTGACAGCCCCCAGCTCTCTCCCCATCACAGGTGAGTGGCGGCCCCCAGCTCTACCCGTCACAGTTATGTGACAGCCCCCAGCTGTCTCAGCGTCACAGGTATGTGACAGTCCCCATCTCTCTCCCCATCAAAGCTGTGTGACAGACCCCAGCTCTCTCCACATCATAGGTGAGTGACAGACCCCAGCTCTCTCCCAATCACAGGTATGTGACAACTCCCAGCTGTCTCCACATCACAGATGCCTGACAGCACCCAACTTTCTCCCCATCACAAGTATGTGTTACCCCTTAGCTGTCTCCACATCAGAGGTATGTGAAAGACACCAGCTGTCTCCGCATCACAGGTATGTGACAGTCCCCATCTCTCTCCCCATCACAGGTGTGTGACAGCCAGAAGCTGTCCCCCCATCACAGGTGAGTGACGGCCCCCAGCCCTCTCCCAATTACAGGTATATGATAGCCCCCAGCTGTCTCCACATCACAGGTATGTGACAACGCCAAGCTCTCTCTCCATCACAGGTATGTGACCGTCCCCAGTTGTCTCCATATCACAGGTGCGTGAAAGCCCCTAGCTCTCTCCCCTTCACAGGTGGGTGACAGCCCCAAGCTCTCTCCTGAACACAGGTGAGTGACAGCCCCCAGCTCTCTCCCCATCACAGGTATGTGACAGCCCCCACCTGTCTCCACATCACAGGTATGTGACAGCCCCCAGCTCTCTCCCCATCACAGGTATGTGACAGCCCACAGCTCTCTCCCAATCACAGGCGAGTGACAGACCCCGGCTCTCTCCCCATCACAGGTATGTTACAACCACCAGCTGTCTCCACATCACAGGTATGTGACAGCCACCAGCTCTCTCTGCATCACAAGTATGTGACAGCCCCAACTCTCTCCTCATCACAAGTATTTGACAGGCCCCAGCTGTCTCCACATCACAGGTATGTGACTGCCCCCAGCTGTCTCCCCATTTCTGTATGTGACAGCCCCCAGCTGTCTCCACATCACAGGTATGGGGCAACCCCAAGCTCTCTCCCCATCAGAGGCGTTTGAGAGTCCCCAGCTGTCTCAGCATTACAAGTATGTGACAATCCCCAACTCTCTACCCATCACAGGTGTGTGACAGCCCCCAGCTCTTTCCCCATCACAGGTGAGTGATAGCCCCCAGCACTCTCCCCATCACAGGTATGTGAGAGCCCCCAGCTGTCTCCACATCACAGGTATGTGACAGCTCCCAACTCTCTCCCCATCACAGGTATATTACAGCCACAAGCTGTCTCCACATCACAGGTATGGGCCAGCCACCAGCTCTAGCTGCATCACAGGTATGTGACAGCCCCCAGTTCTCTCCCCATCATAGGTGCTTGACAGTGCCCAGCTCTCTCCCCATCACAGGTGTGTGACAGACCCCAGCTCTCTCCCCATCACAGGTATGTGAGAGCCCCCAGCTGTCTCCATATCACAAGTATGTGACAGCAACTACCTTACTCCGCATCACAGGTATGTGACTGGCCCCAGCACTCTCCCCATCAGAAGTGTTTGACAGTCCCCATCTCATTCCCCTTCACAAGTGAGTGAGAGGCCCAAGCTCCCTTCCCATCACAGGTGTGTGACATCCCCCAGCTCTCTCCCCATCCCCGGTGAGTGACAGCCCCAAGCTCTCTCCCAATCACAGCAGTGTGACAGCCCCCAGCTCTCTTAGAATTACAATTAAGTGACAATCCCCATCTCTCTCCCCATCACAGGTGTGTGACAACCCCAAGGTCTCTCCCCATCACAGGTGTGTGACATCCCCCAGCTCTCTCCCCATCACCAGTGAGTTACGTCCCCCAGCTCTCTCCCCATCACTGGTATGTGACAGCCCCCAGCTGTTCCCGCATCAGAGGTGCCTGACAAACCCCAAGTCTCTCCCCATCAAGGTATGTGAGAACCCCCAGCTGTCGCCACATCATAGGTATGTGACAACGCCAAGCTCTCTCCTCATCACAGGTGTGTGACCATCCCCAGCTGTCTCCATATTACAGGTGCGTGAAAGCCCCCAGCTCTTTCCCCTTCACAGGTGGGTGACAGCCCCCAGCTCTCGCCCCATCACAGTTGATTCACAGCCCCCAGCTCTCGCCCCATCACAGTTGATTCACAGCCCCCAGCTCTCTCCCCATCACAGGTGTGTGAATGACCCCAGCTGTCTCCATATCACAGGTGCGTGAAAGCCCCCAGCTCTCTCCCTTTCACAGGTGGGTGACGGCCCCTAGCTATCGCTCCAACACATGTATGTGACAGCCCCCATCTCTCTCCCCATCACAAGTGAGTGACAGCCCCCAGCTCTCTCCCCATCACAGGTGTGTGACCGTCCCCAGGTGTCTCCAAATCACAGGTGAGTGACAATGCCCAGCTCTCTCCCATTCACAGGTGTGTGACAGCCACCAGCTCTCTCCCCATCACAGGTGAGTGACAGCCCCCAGCTCTCTCCCCATCACAGGTATCTGAGAGCCCCCAGCTGTCTCCGCATCACAGGAGCCTAACAGCCCCCAACTCTTTCCCCATCACAGCTATGTCACAACGCCCATTGTCTCCACATCACAGGGATGTGACAACCAATAGGTGTCTACGCATCACAGGTATGTGTGAGCCCCAGCTCTCTCCCCATCACAGGTGTGCGACAGATCCCAGCTCTCTCCCCATCACAGGTGAGTGATAGACCCCAGCTTTCGCCCCATCACAGGTACGTGACAGCGCCCACCTGATTCCGCATCACAGGAGCCTGACAGCCCCCAACTTTCTCCCCTTCACAGGTATGTGTCAACCCCCAGCTGTCTCCACATCACAGGTATGTGAAACACACCAGCTGTCTCCGCATCACAGGTATCTGACAGCCCACAGGTGTCTCCCCATCACAGGTGTTTGACAGTCCCCATCTCTTTCCCCATCACAGGTGTGTGACAGACCCCAGCTCTCTCCCCATTTCAGGTGAACAAGAGATCCCAGCTCTCTCCTCATCACAGGTATATGAGAGACCCCATCTTTCTCCGCATCACAGGATCCTAACAGCCCCCAACTCTCTCCCCATCACAGGTATGTCACAACCCCCATTGTCTCCACATCACAGGGATGTGACAACCACTAGCTGTCTCTGCATCATAGGTATGTGTGAGCACCCAGCTCTCTCCCCATCCCCGGTGAGTGACAGCCCCCAGCTGTCCCCCAATCACAGCAGTGTGACAGCCCCCATCTGTCTTAGCATTACAAGTAAGTGACAATCCCCATCTCTCTCCCCATCACAGGTGTGTGACAACCCCAAGCTCTCTCCCCATCACAGGTGTGTGACATCCCACAGCTCTCTCCCCATCACCGGTGAGTTACAGCCCCCAGCTCTCTCCCCATCACAGGTATGTGACAGCCCACAGCTGTCTCCGCATCACAGGTGCATGACAAACCCCAAGTCTCGCCCCATCACAGGTATGTGACAGCCCCCAGCTGTCTCCACATCACAGGTATGTGACAACGCCAAGCTCTCTCCTCGTCACAGGTGTGTGACCATCCCCAGCTGTCTCCATATCACAGGTGCGAGAAAGCCCCAGCTCTTTTCCCTTCACAGGTGGATGACAGCCCCCAGCTCTCGCCCCATCACAGTTGATTGACAGCCCCCATCTCTCTCCCCATCACAAGTGAGTGACAGCCACCAGCTCTCACCCCATCACAGCTGTGTGACCGTCCCCAGCTGTCTCTATATCACAGGTGCGTGACAGCCGCCTACTCTCTCCCCATCACAGGTATGTCACAGCCCCCAGCTGTCTCCCCATTATAGGTATGTGATAGACCACAGCTGTCTCTATATCACAGGTATGTGACAAACCCAAGCTCTCTCCCCATCATAGGTGTTTGACCGTCCCCAGCTGTCTCCATATCACAGGTGAGTGACAACGCCCTGCTCTCTCCCCTTCACAGGTGGATGACAGCCCCCAGCTCTCTCCCCATCACAGGTGAGAGACAGCCCCCATCTCTCTCCTCATTACAGGTGAGTGACAGCCCCCAGCTCTCTCCCCATCACAGGTGAGTGGCGGCCCCCAGCTCTACCCGTCACAGTTATGTGACAGCCCCCAGCTGTCTCAGCGTCACAGGTATGTGACAGTCCCCATCTCTCTCCCCATCAAAGCTGTGTGACAGACCCCAGCTCTCTCCACATCATAGGTGAGTGACAGACCCCAGCGCTCTCCCAATCACAGGTATGTGACAACTCCCAGCTGTCTCCACATCACAGATGCCTGACAGCACCCAACTTTCTCCCCATCACAAGTATGAGTTACACCTTTGCTGATTCCACATCAGAGGTATGTGAAAGAAACCAGCTGTCTCCGCATCACAGGTATGTGACAGTCCCCATCTCTCTCCCCATCACAGGTGTGTGACAGTCAGAAGCTGTCCCCCCATCACAGGTGAGTGACGGCCCCCAGCCCTCTCCCAATTACAGGTATATGATAGCCCCCAGCAGTCTCCACATCACAGGTATGTGACAACGCCAAGCTCTCTCCCCATCACAGGTATGTGACCGTCCCCAGTTGTCTCCATATCACAGGTGCGTGAAAGACCCTAGCTCTCTCCCCTTCACAGGTGGGTGACAGCCCCAAGCTCTCTCCTGAACACAGGTGAGTGACAGCCCCCAGCTCTCTCCCCATCACAGGTATGTGACAGCCCCCACCTGTTTCCACATCACAGGTATGTGACAGCCCCCAGCTCTCTCCCCATCACAGGTATGTGACAGCCCACAGCTCTCTCCCAATCACAGGCGAGTGACAGACCCCGGCTCTCTCCCCATCACAGGTATGTTACAACCACCAGCTGTCTCCACATCACAGGTATGTGACAGCCACCAGCTCTCCCTGCATCACAAGTATGTGACAGCCCCCAACTCTCTCCTCATCACAAGTATTTGACAGGCCCCAGCTGTCTCCACATCACAGGTATGTGACTGCCCCCAGCTGTCTCCCCATTTATGTATGTGACAGCCCCCAGCTGTCTCCACATCACAGGTATGGGGCAACCCCAAACTCTCTCCCCATCAGAGGCGTTTGAGAGTCCCCAGCTGTCTCAGCATTACAAGTATGTGACAATCCCCAACTCTCTACCCATCACAGGTGTGTGACAGCCCCCAGCTCTTTTCCCATCACAGGTGAGTGATAGCCCCCAGCACTCTCCCCATCACAGGTATGTGAGAGCCCCCAGCTGTCTCCACATCACAGGTATGTGACAGCTCCCAACTCTCTCCCCATCACAGGTATATTACAGCCACAAGCTGTCTCCACATCACAGGTATGGGCCAGCCACCAGCTCTAGCTGCATCACAGGTATGTGACAGCCCCCAGTTCTCTCCTCATCATAGGTGCTTGACAGTGCCCAGCTCTCTCCCCATCACAGGTGTGTGACAGCCAGAAGCTGTCCCCCCATCACAGGTGAGTGACGGCCCCCAGCCCTCTCCCAATTACAGGTATATGTTAGCCCCCAGCAGTCTCCACATCACAGGTATGTGACAACGCCAAGCTCTCTGCCCATCACAGGTATGTGACCGTCCCCAGTTGTCTCCATATCACAGGTGCGTGAAAGCCCCTAGCTCTCTCCCCTTCACAGGTGGGTGACAGCCCCAAGCTCTCTCCTGAACACAGGTGAGTGACAGCCCCCAGCTCTCTCCCCATCACAGGTATGTGACAGCCCCCACCTGTCTCCACATCACAGGTATGTGACAGCCCCCAGCTCTCTCCCCATCACAGGTGTGTGACAGCCAGAAGCTGTCCCCCCATCACAGGTGAGTGACGGCCCCCAGCCCTCTCCCAATTACAGGTATATGATAGCCCCCAGCAGTCTCCACATCACAGGTATGTGACAACGCCAAGCTCTCTGCCCATCACAGGTATGTGACCGTCCCCAGGTGTCTCCATATCACAGGTGCGTGAAAGCCCCTAGCTCTCTCCCCTTCACAGGTGGGTGACAGCCCCAAGCTCTCTCCTGAACACAGGTGAGTGACAGCCCCCAGCTCTCTCCCCATCACAGGTATGTGACAGCCCCCACCTGTCTCCACATCTCAGGTATGTGACAGCCCCCAGCTCTCTCCCCATCACAGGTATGTGACAGCCCACAGCTCTCTCCCAATCACAGGCGAGTGACATACACCGGCTCTCTCCCCATCACAGGTATGTTACAACCACCAGCTGTCTCCACATCACAGGTATGTGACAGCCACCAGCTCTCTCTGCATCACAAGTATGTGACAGCCCCCAGTTCTCTCCCCATCATAGGTGCTTGACAGTGCCCAGCTCTCTCCCCATCACAGGTGTGTGACAGACCCCAGCTCTCTCCCCATCACAGGTATGTGAGAGCCCCCAGCTGTCTCCATACCACAAGTATGTGACAGCAACTACCTTACTCCGCATCACAGGTATGTGACTGGCCCCAGCACTCTCCCCATCAGAAGTGTTTGACAGTCCCCATCTCATTCCCCTTCACAAGTGAGTGAGAGGCCCAAGCTCCCTTCCCATCACAGGTGTGTGACAGCCCCCAGCTCTCTCCCAATCACAGCAGTGTGACAGCCCCCAGCTCTCTTAGAATTACAATTAAGTGACAATCCCCATCTGTCTCCCCATCACAGGTGTGTGACAACCCCAAGGTCTCTCCCCATCACAGGTGTGTGACATCCCCCAGCTCTCTCCCCATCACCAGTGAGTTACGTCCCCCAGCTCTCGCCCCATCACAGTTGATTCACAGCGCCCATCTCTCTCCCCATCACAAGTGAGTGACAGCCCCCAGCTCTCTCCCCATCACAGGTGTGTGAATGACCCCAGCTGTCTCCATATCACAGGTGCGTGAAAGCCCCCAGCTCTCTCCCTTTCACAGGTGGGTGACGGCCCCTAGCTATCGCTCCAACACATGTATGTGACAGCCCCCATCTCTCTCCCCATCACAAGTGAGTGACAGCCCCCAGCTCTCTCCCCATCACAGGTGTGTGACCGTCCCCAGGTGTCTCCAAATCACAGGTGAGTGACAATGCCCAGCTCTCTCCCATTCACAGGTGTGTGACAGCCACCAGCTCTCTCCCCATCACAGGTGAGTGACAGCCCCCAGCTCTCTCCCCATCACAGGTATCTGAGAGCCCCCAGCTGTCTCCGCATCACAGGAGCCTAACAGCCCCCAACTCTTTCCCCATCACAGCTATGTCACAACGCCCATTGTCTCCACATCACAGGGATGTGACAACCAATAGGTGTCTACGCATCACAGGTATGTGTGAGCCCCAGCTCTCTCCCCATCACAGGTGTGCGACAGATCCCAGCTCTCTCCCCATCACAGGTGAGTGATAGACCCCAGCTTTCGCCCCATCACAGGTACGTGACAGCGCCCACCTGATTCCGCATCACAGGAGCCTGACAGCCCCCAACTTTCTCCCCTTCACAGGTATGTGTCAACCCCCAGCTGTCTCCACATCACAGGTATGTGAAACACACCAGCTGTCTCCGCATCACAGGTATCTGACAGCCCACAGGTGTCTCCCCATCACAGGTGTTTGACAGTCCCCATCTCTTTCCCCATCACAGGTGTGTGACAGACCCCAGCTCTCTCCCCATTTCAGGTGAACAAGAGATCCCAGCTCTCTCCTCATCACAGGTATATGAGAGACCCCATCTTTCTCCGCATCACAGGATCCTAACAGCCCCCAACTCTCTCCCCATCACAGGTATGTCACAACCCCCATTGTCTCCACATCACAGGGATGTGACAACCACTAGCTGTCTCTGCATCATAGGTATGTGTGAGCACCCAGCTCTCTCCCCATCCCCGGTGAGTGACAGCCCCCAGCTGTCCCCCAATCACAGCAGTGTGACAGCCCCCATCTGTCTTAGCATTACAAGTAAGTGACAATCCCCATCTCTCTCCCCATCACAGGTGTGTGACAACCCCAAGCTCTCTCCCCATCACAGGTGTGTGACATCCCACAGCTCTCTCCCCATCACCGGTGAGTTACAGCCCCCAGCTCTCTCCCCATCACAGGTATGTGACAGCCCACAGCTGTCTCCGCATCACAGGTGCATGACAAACCCCAAGTCTCGCCCCATCACAGGTATGTGACAGCCCCCAGCTGTCTCCACATCACAGGTATGTGACAACGCCAAGCTCTCTCCTCGTCACAGGTGTGTGACCATCCCCAGCTGTCTCCATATCACAGGTGCGAGAAAGCCCCAGCTCTTTTCCCTTCACAGGTGGATGACAGCCCCCAGCTCTCGCCCCATCACAGTTGATTGACAGCCCCCATCTCTCTCCCCATCACAAGTGAGTGACAGCCACCAGCTCTCACCCCATCACAGCTGTGTGACCGTCCCCAGCTGTCTCTATATCACAGGTGCGTGACAGCCGCCTACTCTCTCCCCATCACAGGTATGTCACAGCCCCCAGCTGTCTCCCCATTATAGGTATGTGATAGACCACAGCTGTCTCTATATCACAGGTATGTGACAAACCCAAGCTCTCTCCCCATCATAGGTGTTTGACCGTCCCCAGCTGTCTCCATATCACAGGTGAGTGACAACGCCCTGCTCTCTCCCCTTCACAGGTGGATGACAGCCCCCAGCTCTCTCCCCATCACAGGTGAGAGACAGCCCCCATCTCTCTCCTCATTACAGGTGAGTGACAGCCCCCAGCTCTCTCCCCATCACAGGTGAGTGGCGGCCCCCAGCTCTACCCGTCACAGTTATGTGACAGCCCCCAGCTGTCTCAGCGTCACAGGTATGTGACAGTCCCCATCTCTCTCCCCATCAAAGCTGTGTGACAGACCCCAGCTCTCTCCACATCATAGGTGAGTGACAGACCCCAGCTCTCTCCCAATCACAGGTATGTGACAACTCCCAGCTGTCTCCACATCACAGATGCCTGACAGCACCCAACTTTCTCCCCATCACAAGTATGTGTTACCCCTTAGCTGCCTCCACATCAGAGGTATGTGAAAGACACCAGCTGTCTCCGCATCACAGGTATGTGACAGTCCCCATCTCTCTCCCCATCACAGGTGTGTGACAGCCAGAAGCTGTCCCCCCATCACAGGTGAGTGACGGCCCCCAGCCCTCTCCCAATTACAGGTATATGATAGCCCCCAGCAGTCTCCACATCACAGGTATGTGACAACGCCAAGCTCTCTCCCCATCACAGGTATGTGACCGTCCCCAGTTGTCTCCATATCACAGGTGCGTGAAAGACCCTAGCTCTCTCCCCTTCACAGGTGGGTGACAGCCCCAAGCTCTCTCCTGAACACAGGTGAGTGACAGCCCCCAGCTCTCTCCCCATCACAGGTATGTGACAGCCCCCACCTGTCTCCACATCACAGGTATGTGACAGCCCCCAGCTCTCTCCCCATCACAGGTGTGTGACAGCCAGAACCTGTCCCCCCATCACAGGTGAGTGACGGCCCCCAGCCCTCTCCCAATTACAGGTATATGATAGCCCCCAGCAGTCTCCACATCACAGGTATGTGACAACGCCAAGCTCTCTCTCCATCACAGGTATGTGACCGTCCCCAGTTGTCTCCATATCACAGGTGCGTGAAAGACCCTAGCTCTCTCCCCTTCACAGGTGGGTGACAGCCCCAAGCTCTCTCCTGAACACAGGTGAGTGACAGCCCCCAGCTCTCTCCCCATCACAGGTATGTGACAGCCCCCACCTGTCTCCACATCTCAGGTATGTGACAGCCCCCAGCTCTCTCCCCATCACAGGTATGTGACAGCCCACAGCTCTCTCCCAATCACAGGCGAGTGACAGACCCCGGCTCTCTCCCCATCACAGGTATGTTACAACCACCAGCTGTCTCCACATCACAGGTATGTGACAGCCACCAGCTCTCTCTGCATCACAAGTATGTGACAGCCCCAACTCTCTCCTCATCACAAGTATTTGACAGGCCCCAGCTGTCTCCACATCACAGGTATGTGACTGCCCCCAGCTGTCTCCCCATTTCTGTATGTGACAGCCCCCAGCTGTCTCCACATCACAGGTATGGGGCAACCCCAAGCTCTCTCCCCATCAGAGGCGTTTGAGAGTCCCCAGCTGTCTCAGCATTACAAGTATGTGACAATCCCCAACTCTCTACCCATCACAGGTGTGTGACAGCCCCCAGCTCTTTCCCCATCACAGGTGAGTGATAGCCCCCAGCACTCTCCCCATCACAGGTATGTGAGAGCCCCCAGCTGTCTCCACATCACAGGTATGTGACAGCTCCCAACTCTCTCCCCATCACAGGTATATTACAGCCACAAGCTGTCTCCACATCACAGGTATGGGCCAGCCACCAGCTCTAGCTGCATCACAGGTATGTGACAGCCCCCAGTTCTCTCCCCATCATAGGTGCTTGACAGTGCCCAGCTCTCTCCCCATCACAGGTGTGTGACAGACCCCAGCTCTCTCCCCATCACAGGTATGTGAGAGCCCCCAGCTGTCTCCATATCACAAGTATGTGACAGCAACTACCTTACTCCGCATCACAGGTATGTGACTGGCCCCAGCACTCTCCCCATCAGAAGTGTTTGACAGTCCCCATCTCTTTCCCCTTCACAAGTGAGTGAGAGGCCCAAGCTCCCTTCCCATCACAGGTGTGTGACATCCCCCAGCTCTCTCCCCATCCCCGGTGAGTGACAGCCCCAAGCTCTCTCCCAATCACAGCAGTGTGACAGCCCCCAGCTCTCTTAGAATTACAATTAAGTGACAATCCCCATCTCTCTCCCCATCACAGGTGTGTGACAACCCCAAGGTCTCTCCCCATCACAGGTGTGTGACATCCCCCAGCTCTCTCCCCATCACCAGTGAGTTACATCCCCCAGCTCTCTCCCCATCACTGGTATGTGACAGCCCCCAGCTGTTCCCGCATCAGAGGTGCCTGACAAACCCCAAGTCTCTCCCCATCAAGGTATGTGAGAACCCCCAGCTGTCGCCACATCATAGGTATGTGACAACGCCAAGCTCTCTCCTCATCACAGGTGTGTGACCATCCCCAGCTGTCTCCATATTACAGGTGCGTGAAAGCCCCCAGCTCTTTCCCCTTCACAGGTGGGTGACAGCCCCCAGCTCTCGCCCCATCACAGTTGATTCACAGCCCCCATCTCTCTCCCCATCACAAGTGAGTGACAGCCCCCAGCTCTCTCCCCATCACAGGTGTGTGAATGACCCCAGCTGTCTCCATATCACAGGTGCGTGAAAGCCCCCAGCTCTCTCCCTTTCACAGGTGGGTGACGGCCCCTAGCTATCGCTCCAACACATGTATGTGACAGCCCCCATCTCTCTCCCCATCACAAGTGAGGGACAGCCCCCAGCTCTCTCCCCATCACAGGTGTGTGACAGCCACCAGCTCTCTCCCCATCACAGGTGAGTGACAATGCCCAGCTCTCTCCCATTCACAGGTGTGTGACAGCCACCAGCTCTCTCCCCATCACAGGTGAGTGACAGCCCCCAGCTCTCTCCCCATCACAGGTATCTGAGAGCCCCCAGCTGTCTCCGCATCACAGGAGCCTAACAGTCCCCAACTCTTTCCCCATCACAGCTATGTCACAACGCCCATTGTCTCCACATCACAGGTATGTGACAACCAATAGGTGTCTACGCATCACAGGTATGTGTGAACCCCAGCTCTCTCCCCATCACAGGTGTGCGACAGATCCCAGCTCTCTCCCCATCACAGGTGAGTGATAGACCCCAGCTTTCGCCCCATCACAGGTACGTGACAGCGCCCACCTGATTCCGCATCACAGGAGCCTGACAGCCCCCAACTTTCTCCCCTTCACAGGTATGTGTCAACCCCCAGCTGTCTCCACATCACAGGTATGTGAAACACACCAGCTGTCTCCGCATCACAGGTATCTGACAGCCCACAGGTGTCTCCCCATCACAGGTGTGTGACATCCCACAGCTCTCTCCCCATCACCGGTGAGTTACAGCCCCCAGCTCTCTCCCCATCACAGGTATGTGACAGCCCACAGCTGTCTCCTCATCACAGGTGCATGACAAACCCCAAGTCTCGCCCCATCACAGGTATGTGACAGCCCCCAGCTTTCTCCACATCACAGGTATGTGACAACGCCAAGCTCTCTCCTCGTCACAGGTGTGTGACCATCCCCAGCTGTCTCCATATCACAGGTGCGAGAAAGCCCCAGCTCTTTTCCCTTCACAGGTGGATGACAGCCCCCAGCTCTCGCCCCATCACAGTTGATTGACAGCCCCCATCTCTCTCCCCATCACAAGTGAGTGACAGCCCCCAGCTCTCTCCCCATCACAGGTGTGTGAATGACCCCAGCTGTCTCCATATCACAGGTGCGTGAAAGCCCCCAGCTCTCTCCCTTTCACAGGTGGGTGACGGCCCCTAGCTATCGCTCCAACACATGTATGTGACAGCCCCCATCTCTCTCCCCATCACAAGTGAGTGACAGCCCCCAGCTCTCTCCCCATCACAGGTGTGTGACCGTCCCCAGGTGTCTCCAAATCACAGGTGAGTGACAATGCCCAGCTCTCTCCCATTCACAGGTGTGTGACAGCCACCAGCTCTCTCCCCATCACAGGTGTGTGACATCCCACAGCTCTCTCCCCATCACCGGTGAGTTACAGCCCCCAGCTCTCTCCCCATCACAGGTATGTGACAGCCCACAGCTGTCTCCGCATCACAGGTGCATGACAAACCCCAAGTCTCGCCCCATCACAGGTATGTGACAGCCCCCAGCTGTCTCCACATCACAGGTATGTGACAACGCCAAGCTCTCTCCTCGTCACAGGTGTGTGACCATCCCCAGCTGTCTCCATATCACAGGTGCGAGAAAGCCCCAGCTCTTTTCCCTTCACAGGTGGATGACAGCCCCCAGCTCTCGCCCCATCACAGTTGATTGACAGCCCCCATCTCTCTCCCCATCACAAGTGAGTGACAGCCACCAGCTCTCACCCCATCACAGCTGTGTGACCGTCCCCAGCTGTCTCTATATCACAGGTGCGTGACAGCCGCCTACTCTCTCCCCATCACAGGTATGTCACAGCCCCCAGCTGTCTCCCCATTATAGGTATGTGATAGACCACAGCTGTCTCTATATCACAGGTATGTGACAAACCCAAGCTCTCTCCCCATCATAGGTGTTTGACCGTCCCCAGCTGTCTCCATATCACAGGTGAGTGACAACGCCCTGCTCTCTCCCCTTCACAGGTGGATGACAGCCCCCAGCTCTCTCCCCATCACAGGTGAGAGACAGCCCCCATCTCTCTCCTCATTACAGGTGAGTGACAGCCCCCAGCTCTCTCCCCATCACAGGTGAGTGGCGGCCCCCAGCTCTACCCGTCACAGTTATGTGACAGCCCCCAGCTGTCTCAGCGTCACAGGTATGTGACAGTCCCCATCTCTCTCCCCATCAAAGCTGTGTGACAGACCCCAGCTCTCTCCACATCATAGGTGAGTGACAGACCCCAGCGCTCTCCCAATCACAGGTATGTGACAACTCCCAGCTGTCTCCACATCACAGATGCCTGACAGCACCCAACTTTCTCCCCATCACAAGTATGAGTTACACCTTTGCTGATTCCACATCAGAGGTATGTGAAAGAAACCAGCTGTCTCCGCATCACAGGTATGTGACAGTCCCCATCTCTCTCCCCATCACAGGTGTGTGACAGTCAGAAGCTGTCCCCCCATCACAGGTGAGTGACGGCCCCCAGCCCTCTCCCAATTACAGGTATATGATAGCCCCCAGCAGTCTCCACATCACAGGTATGTGACAACGCCAAGCTCTCTCCCCATCACAGGTATGTGACCGTCCCCAGTTGTCTCCATATCACAGGTGCGTGAAAGACCCTAGCTCTCTCCCCTTCACAGGTGGGTGACAGCCCCAAGCTCTCTCCTGAACACAGGTGAGTGACAGCCCCCAGCTCTCTCCCCATCACAGGTATGTGACAGCCCCCACCTGTTTCCACATCACAGGTATGTGACAGCCCCCAGCTCTCTCCCCATCACAGGTATGTGACAGCCCACAGCTCTCTCCCAATCACAGGCGAGTGACAGACCCCGGCTCTCTCCCCATCACAGGTATGTTACAACCACCAGCTGTCTCCACATCACAGGTATGTGACAGCCACCAGCTCTCCCTGCATCACAAGTATGTGACAGCCCCCAACTCTCTCCTCATCACAAGTATTTGACAGGCCCCAGCTGTCTCCACATCACAGGTATGTGACTGCCCCCAGCTGTCTCCCCATTTATGTATGTGACAGCCCCCAGCTGTCTCCACATCACAGGTATGGGGCAACCCCAAACTCTCTCCCCATCAGAGGCGTTTGAGAGTCCCCAGCTGTCTCAGCATTACAAGTATGTGACAATCCCCAACTCTCTACCCATCACAGGTGTGTGACAGCCCCCAGCTCTTTTCCCATCACAGGTGAGTGATAGCCCCCAGCACTCTCCCCATCACAGGTATGTGAGAGCCCCCAGCTGTCTCCACATCACAGGTATGTGACAGCTCCCAACTCTCTCCCCATCACAGGTATATTACAGCCACAAGCTGTCTCCACATCACAGGTATGGGCCAGCCACCAGCTCTAGCTGCATCACAGGTATGTGACAGCCCCCAGTTCTCTCCTCATCATAGGTGCTTGACAGTGCCCAGCTCTCTCCCCATCACAGGTGTGTGACAGCCAGAAGCTGTCCCCCCATCACAGGTGAGTGACGGCCCCCAGCCCTCTCCCAATTACAGGTATATGTTAGCCCCCAGCAGTCTCCACATCACAGGTATGTGACAACGCCAAGCTCTCTGCCCATCACAGGTATGTGACCGTCCCCAGTTGTCTCCATATCACAGGTGCGTGAAAGCCCCTAGCTCTCTCCCCTTCACAGGTGGGTGACAGCCCCAAGCTCTCTCCTGAACACAGGTGAGTGACAGCCCCCAGCTCTGTCCCCATCACAGGTATGTGACAGCCCCCACCTGTCTCCACATCACAGGTATGTGACAGCCCCCAGCTCTCTCCCCATCACAGGTGTGTGACAGCCAGAACCTGTCCCCCCATCACAGGTGAGTGACGGCCCCCAGCCCTCTCCCAATTACAGGTATATGATAGCCCCCAGCAGTCTCCACATCACAGGTATGTGACAACGCCAAGCTCTCTGCCCATCACAGGTATGTGACCGTCCCCAGGTGTCTCCATATCACAGGTGCGTGAAAGCCCCTAGCTCTCTCCCCTTCACAGGTGGGTGACAGCCCCAAGCTCTCTCCTGAACACAGGTGAGTGACAGCCCCCAGCTCTCTCCCCATCACAGGTATGTGACAGCCCCCACCTGTCTCCACATCTCAGGTATGTGACAGCCCCCAGCTCTCTCCCCATCACAGGTATGTGACAGCCCACAGCTCTCTCCCAATCACAGGCGAGTGACATACACCGGCTCTCTCCCCATCACAGGTATGTTACAACCACCAGCTGTCTCCACATCACAGGTATGTGACAGCCACCAGCTCTCTCTGCATCACAAGTATGTGACAGCCCCCAGTTCTCTCCCCATCATAGGTGCTTGACAGTGCCCAGCTCTCTCCCCATCACAGGTGTGTGACAGACCCCAGCTCTCTCCCCATCACAGGTATGTGAGAGCCCCCAGCTGTCTCCATACCACAAGTATGTGACAGCAACTACCTTACTCCGCATCACAGGTATGTGACTGGCCCCAGCACTCTCCCCATCAGAAGTGTTTGACAGTCCCCATCTCATTCCCCTTCACAAGTGAGTGAGAGGCCCAAGCTCCCTTCCCATCACAGGTGTGTGACAGCCCCCAGCTCTCTCCCAATCACAGCAGTGTGACAGCCCCCAGCTCTCTTAGAATTACAATTAAGTGACAATCCCCATCTGTCTCCCCATCACAGGTGTGTGACAACCCCAAGGTCTCTCCCCATCACAGGTGTGTGACATCCCCCAGCTCTCTCCCCATCACCAGTGAGTTACGTCCCCCAGCTCTCGCCCCATCACAGTTGATTCACAGCGCCCATCTCTCTCCCCATCACAAGTGAGTGACAGCCCCCAGCTCTCTCCCCATCACAGGTGTGTGAATGACCCCAGCTGTCTCCATATCACAGGTGCGTGAAAGCCCCCAGCTCTCTCCCTTTCACAGGTGGGTGACGGCCCCTAGCTATCGCTCCAACACATGTATGTGACAGCCCCCATCTCTCTCCCCATCACAAGTGAGTGACAGCCCCCAGCTCTCTCCCCATCACAGGTGTGTGACCGTCCCCAGGTGTCTCCAAATCACAGGTGAGTGACAATGCCCAGCTCTCTCCCATTCACAGGTGTGTGACAGCCACCAGCTCTCTCCCCATCACAGGTGAGTGACAGCCCCCAGCTCTCTCCCCATCACAGGTATCTGAGAGCCCCCAGCTGTCTCCGCATCACAGGAGCCTAACAGCCCCCAACTCTTTCCCCATCACAGCTATGTCACAACGCCCATTGTCTCCACATCACAGGGATGTGACAACCAATAGGTGTCTACGCATCACAGGTATGTGTGAGCCCCAGCTCTCTCCCCATCACAGGTGTGCGACAGATCCCAGCTCTCTCCCCATCACAGGTGAGTGATAGACCCCAGCTTTCGCCCCATCACAGGTACGTGACAGCGCCCACCTGATTCCGCATCACAGGAGCCTGACAGCCCCCAACTTTCTCCCCTTCACAGGTATGTGTCAACCCCCAGCTGTCTCCACATCACAGGTATGTGAAACACACCAGCTGTCTCCGCATCACAGGTATCTGACAGCCCACAGGTGTCTCCCCATCACAGGTGTTTGACAGTCCCCATCTCTTTCCCCATCACAGGTGTGTGACAGACCCCAGCTCTCTCCCCATTTCAGGTGAACAAGAGATCCCAGCTCTCTCCTCATCACAGGTATATGAGAGACCCCATCTTTCTCTGCATCACAGGATCCTAACAGCCCCCAACTCTCTCCCCATCACAGGTATGTCACAACCCCCATTGTCTCCACATCACAGGGATGTGACAACCACTAGCTGTCTCTGCATCATAGGTATGTGTGAGCACCCAGCTCTCTCCCCATCCCCGGTGAGTGACAGCCCCCAGCTGTCCCCCAATCACAGCAGTGTGACAGCCCCCATCTGTCTTAGCATTACAAGTAAGTGACAATCCCCATCTCTCTCCCCATCACAGGTGTGTGACAACCCCAAGCTCTCTCCCCATCACAGGTGTGTGACATCCCACAGCTCTCTCCCCATCACCGGTGAGTTACAGCCCCCAGCTCTCTCCCCATCACAGGTATGTGACAGCCCACAGCTGTCTCCGCATCACAGGTGCATGACAAACCCCAAGTCTCGCCCCATCACAGGTATGTGACAGCCCACAGCTGTCTCCACATCACAGGTATGTGACAACGCCAAGCTCTCTCCTCGTCACAGGTGTGTGACCATCCCCAGCTGTCTCCATATCACAGGTGCGAGAAAGCCCCAGCTCTTTTCCCTTCACAGGTGGATGACAGCCCCCAGCTCTCGCCCCATCACAGTTTATTGACAGACCCCATCTCTCTCCCCATCACAAGTGAGTGACAGCCACCAGCTCTCACCCCATCACAGCTGTGTGACCGTCCCCAGCTGTCTCTATATCACAGGTGCGTGACAGCCGCCTACTCTCTCCCCATCACAGGTATGTCACAGCCCCCAGCTGTCTCCCCATTATAGGTATGTGATAGACCACAGCTGTCTCTATATCACAGGTATGTGACAAACCCAAGCTCTCTCCCCATCATAGGTGTTTGACCGTCCCCAGCTGTCTCCATATCACAGGTGAGTGACAACGCCCTGCTCTCTCCCCTTCACAGGTGGATGACAGCCCCCAGCTCTCTCCCCATCACAGGTGAGAGACAGCCCCCATCTCTCTCCTCATTACAGGTGAGTGACAGCCCCCAGCTCTCTCCCCATCACAGGTGAGTGGCGGCCCCCAGCTCTACCCGTCACAGTTATGTGACAGCCCCCAGCTGTCTCAGCGTCACAGGTATGTGACAGTCCCCATCTCTCTCCCCATCAAAGCTGTGTGACAGACCCCAGCTCTCTCCACATCATAGGTGAGTGACAGACCCCAGCGCTCTCCCAATCACAGGTATGTGACAACTCCCAGCTGTCTCCACATCACAGATGCCTGACAGCACCCAACTTTCTCCCCATCACAAGTATGAGTTACACCTTTGCTGATTCCACATCAGAGGTATGTGAAAGAAACCAGCTGTCTCCGCATCACAGGTATGTGACAGTCCCCATCTCTCTCCCCATCACAGGTGTGTGACAGTCAGAAGCTGTCCCCCCATCACAGGTGAGTGACGGCCCCCAGCCCTCTCCCAATTACAGGTATATGATAGCCCCCAGCAGTCTCCACATCACAGGTATGTGACAACGCCAAGCTCTCTCCCCATCACAGGTATGTGACCGTCCCCAGTTGTCTCCATATCACAGGTGCGTGAAAGCCCCTAGCTCTCTCCCCTTCACAGGTGGGTGACAGCCCCAAGCTCTCTCCTGAACACAGGTGAGTGACAGCCCCCAGCTCTCTCCCCATCACAGGTATGTGACAGCCCCCACCTGTTTCCACATCACAGGTATGTGACAGCCCCCAGCTCTCTCCCCATCACAGGTATGTGACAGCCCACAGCTCTCTCCCAATCACAGGCGAGTGACAGACCCCGGCTCTCTCCCCATCACAGGTATGTTACAACCACCAGCTGTCTCCACATCACAGGTATGTGACAGCCACCAGCTCTCCCTGCATCACAAGTATGTGACAGCCCCCAACTCTCTCCTCATCACAAGTATTTGACAGGCCCCAGCTGTCTCCACATCACAGGTATGTGACTGCCCCCAGCTGTCTCCCCATTTATGTATGTGACAGCCCCCAGCTGTCTCCACATCACAGGTATGGGGCAACCCCAAACTCTCTCCCCATCAGAGGCGTTTGAGAGTCCCCAGCTGTCTCAGCATTACAAGTATGTGACAATCCCCAACTCTCTACCCATCACAGGTGTGTGACAGCCCCCAGCTCTTTTCCCATCACAGGTGAGTGATAGCCCCCAGCACTCTCCCCATCACAGGTATGTGAGAGCCCCCAGCTGTCTCCACATCACAGGTATGTGACAGCTCCCAACTCTCTCCCCATCACAGGTATATTACAGCCACAAGCTGTCTCCACATCACAGGTATGGGCCAGCCACCAGCTCTAGCTGCATCACAGGTATGTGACAGCCCCCAGTTCTCTCCTCATCATAGGTGCTTGACAGTGCCCAGCTCTCTCCCCATCACAGGTGTGTGACAGCCAGAAGCTGTCCCCCCATCACAGGTGAGTGACGGCCCCCAGCCCTCTCCCAATTACAGGTATATGTTAGCCCCCAGCAGTCTCCACATCACAGGTATGTGACAACGCCAAGCTCTCTGCCCATCACAGGTATGTGACCGTCCCCAGTTGTCTCCATATCACAGGTGCGTGAAAGCCCCTAGCTCTCTCCCCTTCACAGGTGGGTGACAGCCCCAAGCTCTCTCCTGAACACAGGTGAGTGACAGCCCCCAGCTCTGTCCCCATCACAGGTATGTGACAGCCCCCACCTGTCTCCACATCACAGGTATGTGACAGCCCCCAGCTCTCTCCCCATCACAGGTGTGTGACAGCCAGAAGCTGTCCCCCCATCACAGGTGAGTGACGGCCCCCAGCCCTCTCCCAATTACAGGTATATGATAGCCCCCAGCAGTCTCCACATCACAGGTATGTGACAACGCCAAGCTCTCTGCCCATCACAGGTATGTGACCGTCCCCAGGTGTCTCCATATCACAGGTGCGTGAAAGCCCCTAGCTCTCTCCCCTTCACAGGTGGGTGACAGCCCCAAGCTCTCTCCTGAACACAGGTGAGTGACAGCCCCCAGCTCTCTCCCCATCACAGGTATGTGACAGCCCCCACCTGTCTCCACATCTCAGGTATGTGACAGCCCCCAGCTCTCTCCCCATCACAGGTATGTGACAGCCCACAGCTCTCTCCCAATCACAGGCGAGTGACATACACCGGCTCTCTCCCCATCACAGGTATGTTACAACCACCAGCTGTCTCCACATCACAGGTATGTGACAGCCACCAGCTCTCTCTGCATCACAAGTATGTGACAGCCCCCAGTTCTCTCCCCATCATAGGTGCTTGACAGTGCCCAGCTCTCTCCCCATCACAGGTGTGTGACAGACCCCAGCTCTCTCCCCATCACAGGTATGTGAGAGCCCCCAGCTGTCTCCATACCACAAGTATGTGACAGCAACTACCTTACTCCGCATCACAGGTATGTGACTGGCCCCAGCACTCTCCCCATCAGAAGTGTTTGACAGTCCCCATCTCATTCCCCTTCACAAGTGAGTGAGAGGCCCAAGCTCCCTTCCCATCACAGGTGTGTGACAGCCCCCAGCTCTCTCCCAATCACAGCAGTGTGACAGCCCCCAGCTCTCTTAGAATTACAATTAAGTGACAATCCCCATCTGTCTCCCCATCACAGGTGTGTGACAACCCCAAGGTCTCTCCCCATCACAGGTGTGTGACATCCCCCAGCTCTCTCCCCATCACCAGTGAGTTACGTCCCCCAGCTCTCGCCCCATCACAGTTGATTCACAGCGCCCATCTCTCTCCCCATCACAAGTGAGTGACAGCCCCCAGCTCTCTCCCCATCACAGGTGTGTGAATGACCCCAGCTGTCTCCATATCACAGGTGCGTGAAAGCCCTCAGCTCTCTCCCTTTCACAGGTGGGTGACGGCCCCTAGCTATCGCTCCAACACATGTATGTGACAGCCCCCATCTCTCTCCCCATCACAAGTGAGTGACAGCCCCCAGCTCTCTCCCCATCACAGGTGTGTGACCGTCCCCAGGTGTCTCCAAATCACAGGTGAGTGACAATGCCCAGCTCTCTCCCATTCACAGGTGTGTGACAGCCACCAGCTCTCTCCCCATCACAGGTGAGTGACAGCCCCCAGCTCTCTCCCCATCACAGGTATCTGAGAGCCCCCAGCTGTCTCCGCATCACAGGAGCCTAACAGCCCCCAACTCTTTCCCCATCACAGCTATGTCACAACGCCCATTGTCTCCACATCACAGGGATGTGACAACCAATAGGTGTCTACGCATCACAGGTATGTGTGAGCCCCAGCTCTCTCCCCATCACAGGTGTGCGACAGATCCCAGCTCTCTCCCCATCACAGGTGAGTGATAGACCCCAGCTTTCGCCCCATCACAGGTACGTGACAGCGCCCACCTGATTCCGCATCACAGGAGCCTGACAGCCCCCAACTTTCTCCCCTTCACAGGTATGTGTCAACCCCCAGCTGTCTCCACATCACAGGTATGTGAAACACACCAGCTGTCTCCGCATCACAGGTATCTGACAGCCCACAGGTGTCTCCCCATCACAGGTGTTTGACAGTCCCCATCTCTTTCCCCATCACAGGTGTGTGACAGACCCCAGCTCTCTCCCCATTTCAGGTGAACAAGAGATCCCAGCTCTCTCCTCATCACAGGTATATGAGAGACCCCATCTTTCTCCGCATCACAGGATCCTAACAGCCCCCAACTCTCTCCCCATCACAGGTATGTCACAACCCCCATTGTCTCCACATCACAGGGATGTGACAACCACTAGCTGTCTCTGCATCATAGGTATGTGTGAGCACCCAGCTCTCTCCCCATCCCCGGTGAGTGACAGCCCCCAGCTGTCCCCCAATCACAGCAGTGTGACAGCCCCCATCTGTCTTAGCATTACAAGTAAGTGACAATCCCCATCTCTCTCCCCATCACAGGTGTGTGACAACCCCAAGCTCTCTCCCCATCACAGGTGTGTGACATCCCACAGCTCTCTCCCCATCACCGGTGAGTTACAGCCCCCAGCTCTCTCCCCATCACAGGTATGTGACAGCCCACAGCTGTCTCCGCATCACAGGTGCATGACAAACCCCAAGTCTCGCCCCATCACAGGTATGTGACAGCCCCCAGCTGTCTCCACATCACAGGTATGTGACAACGCCAAGCTCTCTCCTCGTCACAGGTGTGTGACCATCCCCAGCTGTCTCCATATCACAGGTGCGAGAAAGCCCCAGCTCTTTTCCCTTCACAGGTGGATGACAGCCCCCAGCTCTCGCCCCATCACAGTTGATTGACAGCCCCCATCTCTCTCCCCATCACAAGTGAGTGACAGCCACCAGCTCTCACCCCATCACAGCTGTGTGACCGTCCCCAGCTGTCTCTATATCACAGGTGCGTGACAGCCGCCTACTCTCTCCCCATCACAGGTATGTCACAGCCCCCAGCTGTCTCCCCATTATAGGTATGTGATAGACCACAGCTGTCTCTATATCACAGGTATGTGACAAACCCAAGCTCTCTCCCCATCATAGGTGTTTGACCGTCCCCAGCTGTCTCCATATCACAGGTGAGTGACAACGCCCTGCTCTCTCCCCTTCACAGGTGGATGACAGCCCCCAGCTCTCTCCCCATCACAGGTGAGAGACAGCCCCCATCTCTCTCCTCATTACAGGTGAGTGACAGCCCCCAGCTCTCTCCCCATCACAGGTGAGTGGCGGCCCCCAGCTCTACCCGTCACAGTTATGTGACAGCCCCCAGCTGTCTCAGCGTCACAGGTATGTGACAGTCCCCATCTCTCTCCCCATCAAAGCTGTGTGACAGACCCCAGCTCTCTCCACATCATAGGTGAGTGACAGACCCCAGCGCTCTCCCAATCACAGGTATGTGACAACTCCCAGCTGTCTCCACATCACAGATGCCTGACAGCACCCAACTTTCTCCCCATCACAAGTATGAGTTACACCTTTGCTGATTCCACATCAGAGGTATGTGAAAGAAACCAGCTGTCTCCGCATCACAGGTATGTGACAGTCCCCATCTCTCTCCCCATCACAGGTGTGTGACAGTCAGAAGCTGTCCCCCCATCACAGGTGAGTGACGGCCCCCAGCCCTCTCCCAATTACAGGTATATGATAGCCCCCAGCAGTCTCCACATCACAGGTATGTGACAACGCCAAGCTCTCTCCCCATCACAGGTATGTGACCGTCCCCAGTTGTCTCCATATCACAGGTGCGTGAAAGACCCTAGCTCTCTCCCCTTCACAGGTGGGTGACAGCCCCAAGCTCTCTCCTGAACACAGGTGAGTGACAGCCCCCAGCTCTCTCCCCATCACAGGTATGTGACAGCCCCCACCTGTTTCCACATCACAGGTATGTGACAGCCCCCAGCTCTCTCCCCATCACAGGTATGTGACAGCCCACAGCTCTCTCCCAATCACAGGCGAGTGACAGACCCCGGCTCTCTCCCCATCACAGGTATGTTACAACCACCAGCTGTCTCCACATCACAGGTATGTGACAGCCACCAGCTCTCCCTGCATCACAAGTATGTGACAGCCCCCAACTCTCTCCTCATCACAAGTATTTGACAGGCCCCAGCTGTCTCCACATCACAGGTATGTGACTGCCCCCAGCTGTCTCCCCATTTATGTATGTGACAGCCCCCAGCTGTCTCCACATCACAGGTATGGGGCAACCCCAAACTCTCTCCCCATCAGAGGCGTTTGAGAGTCCCCAGCTGTCTCAGCATTACAAGTATGTGACAATCCCCAACTCTCTACCCATCACAGGTGTGTGACAGCCCCCAGCTCTTTTCCCATCACAGGTGAGTGATAGCCCCCAGCACTCTCCCCATCACAGGTATGTGAGAGCCCCCAGCTGTCTCCACATCACAGGTATGTGACAGCTCCCAACTCTCTCCCCATCACAGGTATATTACAGCCACAAGCTGTCTCCACATCACAGGTATGGGCCAGCCACCAGCTCTAGCTGCATCACAGGTATGTGACAGCCCCCAGTTCTCTCCTCATCATAGGTGCTTGACAGTGCCCAGCTCTCTCCCCATCACAGGTGTGTGACAGCCAGAAGCTGTCCCCCCATCACAGGTGAGTGACGGCCCCCAGCCCTCTCCCAATTACAGGTATATGTTAGCCCCCAGCAGTCTCCACATCACAGGTATGTGACAACGCCAAGCTCTCTGCCCATCACAGGTATGTGACCGTCCCCAGTTGTCTCCATATCACAGGTGCGTGAAAGCCCCTAGCTCTCTCCCCTTCACAGGTGGGTGACAGCCCCAAGCTCTCTCCTGAACACAGGTGAGTGACAGCCCCCAGCTCTGTCCCCATCACAGGTATGTGACAGCCCCCACCTGTCTCCACATCACAGGTATGTGACAGCCCCCAGCTCTCTCCCCATCACAGGTGTGTGACAGCCAGAAGCTGTCCCCCCATCACAGGTGAGTGACGGCCCCCAGCCCTCTCCCAATTACAGGTATATGATAGCCCCCAGCAGTCTCCACATCACAGGTATGTGACAACGCCAAGCTCTCTGCCCATCACAGGTATGTGACCGTCCCCAGGTGTCTCCATATCACAGGTGCGTGAAAGCCCCTAGCTCTCTCCCCTTCACAGGTGGGTGACAGCCCCAAGCTCTCTCCTGAACACAGGTGAGTGACAGCCCCCAGCTCTCTCCCCATCACAGGTATGTGACAGCCCCCACCTGTCTCCACATCTCAGGTATGTGACAGCCCCCAGCTCTCTCCCCATCACAGGTATGTGACAGCCCACAGCTCTCTCCCAATCACAGGCGAGTGACATACACCGGCTCTCTCCCCATCACAGGTATGTTACAACCACCAGCTGTCTCCACATCACAGGTATGTGACAGCCACCAGCTCTCTCTGCATCACAAGTATGTGACAGCCCCCAGTTCTCTCCCCATCATAGGTGCTTGACAGTGCCCAGCTCTCTCCCCATCACAGGTGTGTGACAGACCCCAGCTCTCTCCCCATCACAGGTATGTGAGAGCCCCCAGCTGTCTCCATACCACAAGTATGTGACAGCAACTACCTTACTCCGCATCACAGGTATGTGACTGGCCCCAGCACTCTCCCCATCAGAAGTGTTTGACAGTCCCCATCTCATTCCCCTTCACAAGTGAGTGAGAGGCCCAAGCTCCCTTCCCATCACAGGTGTGTGACATCCCCCAGCTCTCTCCCCATCCCCGGTGAGTGACAGCCCCAAGCTCTCTCCCAATCACAGCAGTGTGACAGCCCCCAGCTCTCTTAGAATTACAATTAAGTGACAATCCCCATCTGTCTCCCCATCACAGGTGTGTGACAACCCCAAGGTCTCTCCCCATCACAGGTGTGTGACATCCCCCAGCTCTCTCCCCATCACCAGTGAGTTACGTCCCCCAGCTCTCGCCCCATCACAGTTGATTCACAGCGCCCATCTCTCTCCCCATCACAAGTGAGTGACAGCCCCCAGCTCTCTCCCCATCACAGGTGTGTGAATGACCCCAGCTGTCTCCATATCACAGGTGCGTGAAAGCCCCCAGCTCTCTCCCTTTCACGGGTGGGTGACGGCCCCTAGCTATCGCTCCAACACATGTATGTGACAGCCCCCATCTCTCTCCCCATCACAAGTGAGTGACAGCCCCCAGCTCTCTCCCCATCACAGGTGTGTGACCGTCCCCAGGTGTCTCCAAATCACAGGTGAGTGACAATGCCCAGCTCTCTCCCATTCACAGGTGTGTGACAGCCACCAGCTCTCTCCCCATCACAGGTGAGTGACAGCCCCCAGCTCTCTCCCCATCACAGGTATCTGAGAGCCCCCAGCTGTCTCCGCATCACAGGAGCCTAACAGCCCCCAACTCTTTCCCCATCACAGCTATGTCACAACGCCCATTGTCTCCACATCACAGGGATGTGACAACCAATAGGTGTCTACGCATCACAGGTATGTGTGAGCCCCAGCTCTCTCCCCATCACAGGTGTGCGACAGATCCCAGCTCTCTCCCCATCACAGGTGAGTGATAGACCCCAGCTTTCGCCCCATCACAGGTACGTGACAGCGCCCACCTGATTCCGCATCACAGGAGCCTGACAGCCCCCAACTTTCTCCCCTTCACAGGTATGTGTCAACCCCCAGCTGTCTCCACATCACAGGTATGTGAAACACACCAGCTGTCTCCGCATCACAGGTATCTGACAGCCCACAGGTGTCTCCCCATCACAGGTGTTTGACAGTCCCCATCTCTTTCCCCATCACAGGTGTGTGACAGACCCCAGCTCTCTCCCCATTTCAGGTGAACAAGAGATCCCAGCTCTCTCCTCATCACAGGTATATGAGAGACCCCATCTTTCTCCGCATCACAGGATCCTAACAGCCCCCAACTCTCTCCCCATCACAGGTATGTCACAACCCCCATTGTCTCCACATCACAGGGATGTGACAACCACTAGCTGTCTCTGCATCATAGGTATGTGTGAGCACCCAGCTCTCTCCCCATCCCCGGTGAGTGACAGCCCCCAGCTGTCCCCCAATCACAGCAGTGTGACAGCCCCCATCTGTCTTAGCATTACAAGTAAGTGACAATCCCCATCTCTCTCCCCATCACAGGTGTGTGACAACCCCAAGCTCTCTCCCCATCACAGGTGTGTGACATCCCACAGCTCTCTCCCCATCACCGGTGAGTTACAGCCCCCAGCTCTCTCCCCATCACAGGTATGTGACAGCCCACAGCTGTCTCCGCATCACAGGTGCATGACAAACCCCAAGTCTCGCCCCATCACAGGTATGTGACAGCCCCCAGCTGTCTCCACATCACAGGTATGTGACAACGCCAAGCTCTCTCCTCGTCACAGGTGTGTGACCATCCCCAGCTGTCTCCATATCACAGGTGCGAGAAAGCCCCAGCTCTTTTCCCTTCACAGGTGGATGACAGCCCCCAGCTCTCGCCCCATCACAGTTGATTGACAGCCCCCATCTCTCTCCCCATCACAAGTGAGTGACAGCCACCAGCTCTCACCCCATCACAGCTGTGTGACCGTCCCCAGCTGTCTCTATATCACAGGTGCGTGACAGCCGCCTACTCTCTCCCCATCACAGGTATGTCACAGCCCCCAGCTGTCTCCCCATTATAGGTATGTGATAGACCACAGCTGTCTCTATATCACAGGTATGTGACAAACCCAAGCTCTCTCCCCATCATAGGTGTTTGACCGTCCCCAGCTGTCTCCATATCACAGGTGAGTGACAACGCCCTGCTCTCTCCCCTTCACAGGTGGATGACAGCCCCCAGCTCTCTCCCCATCACAGGTGAGAGACAGCCCCCATCTCTCTCCTCATTACAGGTGAGTGACAGCCCCCAGCTCTCTCCCCATCACAGGTGAGTGGCGGCCCCCAGCTCTACCCGTCACAGTTATGTGACAGCCCCCAGCTGTCTCAGCGTCACAGGTATGTGACAGTCCCCATCTCTCTCCCCATCAAAGCTGTGTGACAGACCCCAGCTCTCTCCACATCATAGGTGAGTGACAGACCCCAGCTCTCTCCCAATCACAGGTATGTGACAACTCCCAGCTGTCTCCACATCACAGATGCCTGACAGCACCCAACTTTCTCCCCATCACAAGTATGTGTTACCCCTTAGCTGCCTCCACATCAGAGGTATGTGAAAGACACCAGCTGTCTCCGCATCACAGGTATGTGACAGTCCCCATCTCTCTCCCCATCACAGGTGTGTGACAGCCAGAAGCTGTCCCCCCATCACAGGTGAGTGACGGCCCCCAGCCCTCTCCCAATTACAGGTATATGATAGCCCCCAGCAGTCTCCACATCACAGGTATGTGACAACGCCAAGCTCTCTCCCCATCACAGGTATGTGACCGTCCCCAGTTGTCTCCATATCACAGGTGCGTGAAAGACCCTAGCTCTCTCCCCTTCACAGGTGGGTGACAGCCCCAAGCTCTCTCCTGAACACAGGTGAGTGACAGCCCCCAGCTCTCTCCCCATCACAGGTATGTGACAGCCCCCACCTGTCTCCACATCACAGGTATGTGACAGCCCCCAGCTCTCTCCCCATCACAGGTGTGTGACAGCCAGAACCTGTCCCCCCATCACAGGTGAGTGACGGCCCCCAGCCCTCTCCCAATTACAGGTATATGATAGCCCCCAGCAGTCTCCACATCACAGGTATGTGACAACGCCAAGCTCTCTCTCCATCACAGGTATGTGACCGTCCCCAGTTGTCTCCATATCACAGGTGCGTGAAAGCCCCTAGCTCTCTCCCCTTCACAGGTGGGTGACAGCCCCAAGCTCTCTCCTGAACACAGGTGAGTGACAGCCCCCAGCTCTCTCCCCATCACAGGTATGTGACAGCCCCCACCTGTCTCCACATCTCAGGTATGTGACAGCCCCCAGCTCTCTCCCCATCACAGGTATGTGACAGCCCACAGCTCTCTCCCAATCACAGGCGAGTGACAGACCCCGGCTCTCTCCCCATCACAGGTATGTTACAACCACCAGCTGTCTCCACATCACAGGTATGTGACAGCCACCAGCTCTCTCTGCATCACAAGTATGTGACAGCCCCAACTCTCTCCTCATCACAAGTATTTGACAGGCCCCAGCTGTCTCCACATCACAGGTATGTGACTGCCCCCAGCTGTCTCCCCATTTCTGTATGTGACAGCCCCCAGCTGTCTCCACATCACAGGTATGGGGCAACCCCAAGCTCTCTCCCCATCAGAGGCGTTTGAGAGTCCCCAGCTGTCTCAGCATTACAAGTATGTGACAATCCCCAACTCTCTACCCATCACAGGTGTGTGACAGCCCCCAGCTCTTTCCCCATCACAGGTGAGTGATAGCCCCCAGCACTCTCCCCATCACAGGTATGTGAGAGCCCCCAGCTGTCTCCACATCACAGGTATGTGACAGCTCCCAACTCTCTCCCCATCACAGGTATATTACAGCCACAAGCTGTCTCCACATCACAGGTATGGGCCAGCCACCAGCTCTAGCTGCATCACAGGTATGTGACAGCCCCCAGTTCTCTCCCCATCATAGGTGCTTGACAGTGCCCAGCTCTCTCCCCATCACAGGTGTGTGACAGACCCCAGCTCTCTCCCCATCACAGGTATGTGAGAGCCCCCAGCTGTCTCCATATCACAAGTATGTGACAGCAACTACCTTACTCCGCATCACAGGTATGTGACTGGCCCCAGCACTCTCCCCATCAGAAGTGTTTGACAGTCCCCATCTCTTTCCCCTTCACAAGTGAGTGAGAGGCCCAAGCTCCCTTCCCATCACAGGTGTGTGACATCCCCCAGCTCTCTCCCCATCCCCGGTGAGTGACAGCCCCAAGCTCTCTCCCAATCACAGCAGTGTGACAGCCCCCAGCTCTCTTAGAATTACAATTAAGTGACAATCCCCATCTCTCTCCCCATCACAGGTGTGTGACAACCCCAAGGTCTCTCCCCATCACAGGTGTGTGACATCCCCCAGCTCTCTCCCCATCACCAGTGAGTTACATCCCCCAGCTCTCTCCCCATCACTGGTATGTGACAGCCCCCAGCTGTTCCCGCATCAGAGGTGCCTGACAAACCCCAAGTCTCTCCCCATCAAGGTATGTGAGAACCCCCAGCTGTCGCCACATCATAGGTATGTGACAACGCCAAGCTCTCTCCTCATCACAGGTGTGTGACCATCCCCAGCTGTCTCCATATTACAGGTGCGTGAAAGCCCCCAGCTCTTTCCCCTTCACAGGTGGGTGACAGCCCCCAGCTCTCGCCCCATCACAGTTGATTCACAGCCCCCATCTCTCTCCCCATCACAAGTGAGTGACAGCCCCCAGCTCTCTCCCCATCACAGGTGTGTGAATGACCCCAGCTGTCTCCATATCACAGGTGCGTGAAAGCCCCCAGCTCTCTCCCTTTCACAGGTGGGTGACGGCCCCTAGCTATCGCTCCAACACATGTATGTGACAGCCCCCATCTCTCTCCCCATCACAAGTGAGGGACAGCCCCCAGCTCTCTCCCCATCACAGGTGTGTGACAGCCACCAGCTCTCTCCCCATCACAGGTGAGTGACAATGCCCAGCTCTCTCCCATTCACAGGTGTGTGACAGCCACCAGCTCTCTCCCCATCACAGGTGAGTGACAGCCCCCAGCTCTCTCCCCATCACAGGTATCTGAGAGCCCCCAGCTGTCTCCGCATCACAGGAGCCTAACAGTCCCCAACTCTTTCCCCATCACAGCTATGTCACAACGCCCATTGTCTCCACATCACAGGTATGTGACAACCAATAGGTGTCTACGCATCACAGGTATGTGTGAACCCCAGCTCTCTCCCCATCACAGGTGTGCGACAGATCCCAGCTCTCTCCCCATCACAGGTGAGTGATAGACCCCAGCTTTCGCCCCATCACAGGTACGTGACAGCGCCCACCTGATTCTGCATCACAGGAGCCTGACAGCCCCCAACATTCTCCCCTTCACAGGTATGTGTCAACCCCCAGCTGTCTCCACATCACAGGTATGTGAAACACACCAGCTGTCTCCGCATCACAGGTATCTGACAGCCCACAGGTGTCTCCCCATCACAGGTGTGTGACATCCCACAGCTCTCTCCCCATCACCGGTGAGTTACAGCCCCCAGCTCTCTCCCCATCACAGGTATGTGACAGCCCACAGCTGTCTCCTCATCACAGGTGCATGACAAACCCCAAGTCTCGCCCCATCACAGGTATGTGACAGCCCCCAGCTGTCTCCACATCACAGGTATGTGACAACGCCAAGCTCTCTCCTCGTCACAGGTGTGTGACCATCCCCAGCTGTCTCCATATCACAGGTGCGAGAAAGCCCCAGCTCTTTTCCCTTCACAGGTGGATGACAGCCCCCAGCTCTCGCCCCATCACAGTTGATTGACAGCCCCCATCTCTCTCCCCATCACAAGTGAGTGACAGCCCCCAGCTCTCTCCCCATCACAGGTGTGTGAATGACCCCAGCTGTCTCCATATCACAGGTGCGTGAAAGCCCCCAGCTCTCTCCCTTTCACAGGTGGGTGACGGCCCCTAGCTATCGCTCCAACACATGTATGTGACAGCCCCCATCTCTCTCCCCATCACAAGTGAGTGACAGCCCCCAGCTCTCTCCCCATCACAGGTGTGTGACCGTCCCCAGGTGTCTCCAAATCACAGGTGAGTGACAATGCCCAGCTCTCTCCCATTCACAGGTGTGTGACAGCCACCAGCTCTCTCCCCATCACAGGTGTGTGACATCCCACAGCTCTCTCCCCATCACCGGTGAGTTACAGCCCCCAGCTCTCTCCCCATCACAGGTATGTGACAGCCCACAGCTGTCTCCGCATCACAGGTGCATGACAAACCCCAAGTCTCGCCCCATCACAGGTATGTGACAGCCCCCAGCTGTCTCCACATCACAGGTATGTGACAACGCCAAGCTCTCTCCTCGTCACAGGTGTGTGACCATCCCCAGCTGTCTCCATATCACAGGTGCGAGAAAGCCCCAGCTCTTTTCCCTTCACAGGTGGATGACAGCCCCCAGCTCTCGCCCCATCACAGTTGATTGACAGCCCCCATCTCTCTCCCCATCACAAGTGAGTGACAGCCACCAGCTCTCACCCCATCACAGCTGTGTGACCGTCCCCAGCTGTCTCTATATCACAGGTGCGTGACAGCCGCCTACTCTCTCCCCATCACAGGTATGTCACAGCCCCCAGCTGTCTCCCCATTATAGGTATGTGATAGACCACAGCTGTCTCTATATCACAGGTATGTGACAAACCCAAGCTCTCTCCCCATCATAGGTGTTTGACCGTCCCCAGCTGTCTCCATATCACAGGTGAGTGACAACGCCCTGCTCTCTCCCCTTCACAGGTGGATGACAGCCCCCAGCTCTCTCCCCATCACAGGTGAGAGACAGCCCCCATCTCTCTCCTCATTACAGGTGAGTGACAGCCCCCAGCTCTCTCCCCATCACAGGTGAGTGGCGGCCCCCAGCTCTACCCGTCACAGTTATGTGACAGCCCCCAGCTGTCTCAGCGTCACAGGTATGTGACAGTCCCCATCTCTCTCCCCATCAAAGCTGTGTGACAGACCCCAGCTCTCTCCACATCATAGGTGAGTGACAGACCCCAGCTCTCTCCCAATCACAGGTATGTGACAACTCCCAGCTGTCTCCACATCACAGATGCCTGACAGCACCCAACTTTCTCCCCATCACAAGTATGTGTTACCCCTTAGCTGTCTCCACATCAGAGGTATGTGAAAGACACCAGCTGTCTCCGCATCACAGGTATGTGACAGTCCCCATCTCTCTCCCCATCACAGGTGTGTGACAGCCAGAAGCTGTCCCCCCATCACAGGTGAGTGACGGCCCCCAGCCCTCTCCCAATTACAGGTATATGATAGCCCCCAGCAGTCTCCACATCACAGGTATGTGACAACGCCAAGCTCTCTCCCCATCACAGGTATGTGACCGTCCCCAGTTGTCTCCATATCACAGGTGCGTGAAAGACCCTAGCTCTCTCCCCTTCACAGGTGGGTGACAGCCCCAAGCTCTCTCCTGAACACAGGTGAGTGACAGCCCCCAGCTCTCTCCCCATCACAGGTATGTGACAGCCCCCACCTGTCTCCACATCACAGGTATGTGACAGCCCCCAGCTCTCTCCCCATCACAGGTGTGTGACAGCCAGAACCTGTCCCCCCATCACAGGTGAGTGACGGCCCCCAGCCCTCTCCCAATTACAGGTATATGATAGCCCCCAGCAGTCTCCACATCACAGGTATGTGACAACGCCAAGCTCTCTCTCCATCACAGGTATGTGACCGTCCCCAGTTGTCTCCATATCACAGGTGCGTGAAAGACCCTAGCTCTCTCCCCTTCACAGGTGGGTGACAGCCCCAAGCTCTCTCCTGAACACAGGTGAGTGACAGCCCCCAGCTCTCTCCCCATCACAGGTATGTGACAGCCCCCACCTGTCTCCACATCACAGGTATGTGACAGCCCCCAGCTCTCTCCCCATCACAGGTGTGTGACAGCCAGAACCTGTCCCCCCATCACAGGTGAGTGACGGCCCCCAGCCCTCTCCCAATTACAGGTATATGATAGCCCCCAGCAGTCTCCACATCACAGGTATGTGACAACGCCAAGCTCTCTCTCCATCACAGGTATGTGACCGTCCCCAGTTGTCTCCATATCACAGGTGCGTGAAAGCCCCTAGCTCTCTCCCCTTCACAGGTGGGTGACAGCCCCAAGCTCTCTCCTGAACACAGGTGAGTGACAGCCCCCAGCTCTCTCCCCATCACAGGTATGTGACAGCCCCCACCTGTCTCCACATCTCAGGTATGTGACAGCCCCCAGCTCTCTCCCCATCACAGGTATGTGACAGCCCACAGCTCTCTCCCAATCACAGGCGAGTGACAGACCCCGGCTCTCTCCCCATCACAGGTATGTTACAACCACCAGCTGTCTCCACATCACAGGTATGTGACAGCCACCAGCTCTCTCTGCATCACAAGTATGTGACAGCCCCAACTCTCTCCTCATCACAAGTATTTGACAGGCCCCAGCTGTCTCCACATCACAGGTATGTGACTGCCCCCAGCTGTCTCCCCATTTCTGTATGTGACAGCCCCCAGCTGTCTCCACATCACAGGTATGGGGCAACCCCAAGCTCTCTCCCCATCAGAGGCGTTTGAGAGTCCCCAGCTGTCTCAGCATTACAAGTATGTGACAATCCCCAACTCTCTACCCATCACAGGTGTGTGACAGCCCCCAGCTCTTTCCCCATCACAGGTGAGTGATAGCCCCCAGCACTCTCCCCATCACAGGTATGTGAGAGCCCCCAGCTGTCTCCACATCACAGGTATGTGACAGCTCCCAACTCTCTCCCCATCACAGGTATATTACAGCCACAAGCTGTCTCCACATCACAGGTATGGGCCAGCCACCAGCTCTAGCTGCATCACAGGTATGTGACAGCCCCCAGTTCTCTCCCCATCATAGGTGCTTGACAGTGCCCAGCTCTCTCCCCATCACAGGTGTGTGACAGACCCCAGCTCTCTCCCCATCACAGGTATGTGAGAGCCCCCAGCTGTCTCCATATCACAAGTATGTGACAGCAACTACCTTACTCCGCATCACAGGTATGTGACTGGCCCCAGCACTCTCCCCATCAGAAGTGTTTGACAGTCCCCATCTCTTTCCCCTTCACAAGTGAGTGAGAGGCCCAAGCTCCCTTCCCATCACAGGTGTGTGACATCCCCCAGCTCTCTCCCCATCCCCGGTGAGTGACAGCCCCAAGCTCTCTCCCAATCACAGCAGTGTGACAGCCCCCAGCTCTCTTAGAATTACAATTAAGTGACAATCCCCATCTCTCTCCCCATCACAGGTGTGTGACAACCCCAAGGTCTCTCCCCATCACAGGTGTGTGACATCCCCCAGCTCTCTCCCCATCACCAGTGAGTTACATCCCCCAGCTCTCTCCCCATCACTGGTATGTGACAGCCCCCAGCTGTTCCCGCATCAGAGGTGCCTGACAAACCCCAAGTCTCTCCCCATCAAGGTATGTGAGAACCCCCAGCTGTCGCCACATCATAGGTATGTGACAACGCCAAGCTCTCTCCTCATCACAGGTGTGTGACCATCCCCAGCTGTCTCCATATTACAGGTGCGTGAAAGCCCCCAGCTCTTTCCCCTTCACAGGTGGGTGACAGCCCCCAGCTCTCGCCCCATCACAGTTGATTCACAGCCCCCATCTCTCTCCCCATCACAAGTGAGTGACAGCCCCCAGCTCTCTCCCCATCACAGGTGTGTGAATGACCCCAGCTGTCTCCATATCACAGGTGCGTGAAAGCCCCCAGCTCTCTCCCTTTCACAGGTGGGTGACGGCCCCTAGCTATCGCTCCAACACATGTATGTGACAGCCCCCATCTCTCTCCCCATCACAAGTGAGGGACAGCCCCCAGCTCTCTCCCCATCACAGGTGTGTGACAGCCACCAGCTCTCTCCCCATCACAGGTGAGTGACAATGCCCAGCTCTCTCCCATTCACAGGTGTGTGACAGCCACCAGCTCTCTCCCCATCACAGGTGAGTGACAGCCCCCAGCTCTCTCCCCATCACAGGTATCTGAGAGCCCCCAGCTGTCTCCGCATCACAGGAGCCTAACAGTCCCCAACTCTTTCCCCATCACAGCTATGTCACAACGCCCATTGTCTCCACATCACAGGTATGTGACAACCAATAGGTGTCTACGCATCACAGGTATGTGTGAACCCCAGCTCTCTCCCCATCACAGGTGTGCGACAGATCCCAGCTCTCTCCCCATCACAGGTGAGTGATAGACCCCAGCTTTCGCCCCATCACAGGTACGTGACAGCGCCCACCTGATTCTGCATCACAGGAGCCTGACAGCCCCCAACATTCTCCCCTTCACAGGTATGTGTCAACCCCCAGCTGTCTCCACATCACAGGTATGTGAAACACACCAGCTGTCTCCGCATCACAGGTATCTGACAGCCCACAGGTGTCTCCCCATCACAGGTGTGTGACATCCCACAGCTCTCTCCCCATCACCGGTGAGTTACAGCCCCCAGCTCTCTCCCCATCACAGGTATGTGACAGCCCACAGCTGTCTCCTCATCACAGGTGCATGACAAACCCCAAGTCTCGCCCCATCACAGGTATGTGACAGCCCCCAGCTGTCTCCACATCACAGGTATGTGACAACGCCAAGCTCTCTCCTCGTCACAGGTGTGTGACCATCCCCAGCTGTCTCCATATCACAGGTGCGAGAAAGCCCCAGCTCTTTTCCCTTCACAGGTGGATGACAGCCCCCAGCTCTCGCCCCATCACAGTTGATTGACAGCCCCCATCTCTCTCCCCATCACAAGTGAGTGACAGCCCCCAGCTCTCTCCCCATCACAGGTGTGTGAATGACCCCAGCTGTCTCCATATCACAGGTGCGTGAAAGCCCCCAGCTCTCTCCCTTTCACAGGTGGGTGACGGCCCCTAGCTATCGCTCCAACACATGTATGTGACAGCCCCCATCTCTCTCCCCATCACAAGTGAGTGACAGCCCCCAGCTCTCTCCCCATCACAGGTGTGTGACCGTCCCCAGGTGTCTCCAAATCACAGGTGAGTGACAATGCCCAGCTCTCTCCCATTCACAGGTGTGTGACAGCCACCAGCTCTCTCCCCATCACAGGTGTGTGACATCCCACAGCTCTCTCCCCATCACCGGTGAGTTACAGCCCCCAGCTCTCTCCCCATCACAGGTATGTGACAGCCCACAGCTGTCTCCGCATCACAGGTGCATGACAAACCCCAAGTCTCGCCCCATCACAGGTATGTGACAGCCCCCAGCTGTCTCCACATCACAGGTATGTGACAACGCCAAGCTCTCTCCTCGTCACAGGTGTGTGACCATCCCCAGCTGTCTCCATATCACAGGTGCGAGAAAGCCCCAGCTCTTTTCCCTTCACAGGTGGATGACAGCCCCCAGCTCTCGCCCCATCACAGTTGATTGACAGCCCCCATCTCTCTCCCCATCACAAGTGAGTGACAGCCACCAGCTCTCACCCCATCACAGCTGTGTGACCGTCCCCAGCTGTCTCTATATCACAGGTGCGTGACAGCCGCCTACTCTCTCCCCATCACAGGTATGTCACAGCCCCCAGCTGTCTCCCCATTATAGGTATGTGATAGACCACAGCTGTCTCTATATCACAGGTATGTGACAAACCCAAGCTCTCTCCCCATCATAGGTGTTTGACCGTCCCCAGCTGTCTCCATATCACAGGTGAGTGACAACGCCCTGCTCTCTCCCCTTCACAGGTGGATGACAGCCCCCAGCTCTCTCCCCATCACAGGTGAGAGACAGCCCCCATCTCTCTCCTCATTACAGGTGAGTGACAGCCCCCAGCTCTCTCCCCATCACAGGTGAGTGGCGGCCCCCAGCTCTACCCGTCACAGTTATGTGACAGCCCCCAGCTGTCTCAGCGTCACAGGTATGTGACAGTCCCCATCTCTCTCCCCATCAAAGCTGTGTGACAGACCCCAGCTCTCTCCACATCATAGGTGAGTGACAGACCCCAGCTCTCTCCCAATCACAGGTATGTGACAACTCCCAGCTGTCTCCACATCACAGATGCCTGACAGCACCCAACTTTCTCCCCATCACAAGTATGTGTTACCCCTTAGCTGTCTCCACATCAGAGGTATGTGAAAGACACCAGCTGTCTCCGCATCACAGGTATGTGACAGTCCCCATCTCTCTCCCCATCACAGGTGTGTGACAGCCAGAAGCTGTCCCCCCATCACAGGTGAGTGACGGCCCCCAGCCCTCTCCCAATTACAGGTATATGATAGCCCCCAGCAGTCTCCACATCACAGGTATGTGACAACGCCAAGCTCTCTCCCCATCACAGGTATGTGACCGTCCCCAGTTGTCTCCATATCACAGGTGCGTGAAAGACCCTAGCTCTCTCCCCTTCACAGGTGGGTGACAGCCCCAAGCTCTCTCCTGAACACAGGTGAGTGACAGCCCCCAGCTCTCTCCCCATCACAGGTATGTGACAGCCCCCACCTGTCTCCACATCACAGGTATGTGACAGCCCCCAGCTCTCTCCCCATCACAGGTGTGTGACAGCCAGAACCTGTCCCCCCATCACAGGTGAGTGACGGCCCCCAGCCCTCTCCCAATTACAGGTATATGATAGCCCCCAGCAGTCTCCACATCACAGGTATGTGACAACGCCAAGCTCTCTCTCCATCACAGGTATGTGACCGTCCCCAGTTGTCTCCATATCACAGGTGCGTGAAAGACCCTAGCTCTCTCCCCTTCACAGGTGGGTGACAGCCCCAAGCTCTCTCCTGAACACAGGTGAGTGACAGCCCCCAGCTCTCTCCCCATCACAGGTATGTGACAGCCCCCACCTGTCTCCACATCACAGGTATGTGACAGCCCCCAGCTCTCTCCCCATCACAGGTGTGTGACAGCCAGAACCTGTCCCCCCATCACAGGTGAGTGACGGCCCCCAGCCCTCTCCCAATTACAGGTATATGATAGCCCCCAGCAGTCTCCACATCACAGGTATGTGACAACGCCAAGCTCTCTCTCCATCACAGGTATGTGACCGTCCCCAGTTGTCTCCATATCACAGGTGCGTGAAAGCCCCTAGCTCTCTCCCCTTCACAGGTGGGTGACAGCCCCAAGCTCTCTCCTGAACACAGGTGAGTGACAGCCCCCAGCTCTCTCCCCATCACAGGTATGTGACAGCCCCCACCTGTCTCCACATCTCAGGTATGTGACAGCCCCCAGCTCTCTCCCCATCACAGGTATGTGACAGCCCACAGCTCTCTCCCAATCACAGGCGAGTGACAGACCCCGGCTCTCTCCCCATCACAGGTATGTTACAACCACCAGCTGTCTCCACATCACAGGTATGTGACAGCCACCAGCTCTCTCTGCATCACAAGTATGTGACAGCCCCAACTCTCTCCTCATCACAAGTATTTGACAGGCCCCAGCTGTCTCCACATCACAGGTATGTGACTGCCCCCAGCTGTCTCCCCATTTCTGTATGTGACAGCCCCCAGCTGTCTCCACATCACAGGTATGGGGCAACCCCAAGCTCTCTCCCCATCAGAGGCGTTTGAGAGTCCCCAGCTGTCTCAGCATTACAAGTATGTGACAATCCCCAACTCTCTACCCATCACAGGTGTGTGACAGCCCCCAGCTCTTTCCCCATCACAGGTGAGTGATAGCCCCCAGCACTCTCCCCATCACAGGTATGTGAGAGCCCCCAGCTGTCTCCACATCACAGGTATGTGACAGCTCCCAACTCTCTCCCCATCACAGGTATATTACAGCCACAAGCTGTCTCCACATCACAGGTATGGGCCAGCCACCAGCTCTAGCTGCATCACAGGTATGTGACAGCCCCCAGTTCTCTCCCCATCATAGGTGCTTGACAGTGCCCAGCTCTCTCCCCATCACAGGTGTGTGACAGACCCCAGCTCTCTCCCCATCACAGGTATGTGAGAGCCCCCAGCTGTCTCCATATCACAAGTATGTGACAGCAACTACCTTACTCCGCATCACAGGTATGTGACTGGCCCCAGCACTCTCCCCATCAGAAGTGTTTGACAGTCCCCATCTCATTCCCCTTCACAAGTGAGTGAGAGGCCCAAGCTCCCTTCCCATCACAGGTGTGTGACATCCCCCAGCTCTCTCCCCATCCCCGGTGAGTGACAGCCCCAAGCTCTCTCCCAATCACAGCAGTGTGACAGCCCCCAGCTCTCTTAGAATTACAATTAAGTGACAATCCCCATTCTCTCTCCCCATCACAGGTGTGTGACAACCCCAAGGTCTCTCCCCATCACAGGTGTGTGACATCCCCCAGCTCTCTCCCCATCACCAGTGAGTTACATCCCCCAGCTCTCTCCCCATCACTGGTATGTGACAGCCCCCAGCTGTTCCCGCATCAGAGGTGCCTGACAAACCCCAAGTCTCTCCCCATCAAGGTATGTGAGAACCCCCAGCTGTCGCCACATCATAGGTATGTGACAACGCCAAGCTCTCTCCTCATCACAGGTGTGTGACCATCCCCAGCTGTCTCCATATTACAGGTGCGTGAAAGCCCCCAGCTCTTTCCCCTTCACAGGTGGGTGACAGCCCCCAGCTCTCGCCCCATCACAGTTGATTCACAGCCCCCATCTCTCTCCCCATCACAAGTGAGTGACAGCCCCCAGCTCTCTCCCCATCACAGGTGTGTGAATGACCCCAGCTGTCTCCATATCACAGGTGCGTGAAAGCCCCCAGCTCTCTCCCTTTCACAGGTGGGTGACGGCCCCTAGCTATCGCTCCAACACATGTATGTGACAGCCCCCATCTCTCTCCCCATCACAAGTGAGGGACAGCCCCCAGCGCTCTCCCCATCACAGGTGTGTGACAGCCACCAGCTCTCTCCCCATCACAGGTGAGTGACAATGCCCAGCTCTCTCCCATTCACAGGTGTGTGACAGCCACCAGCTCTCTCCCCATCACAGGTGAGTGACAGCCCCCAGCTCTCTCCCCATCACAGGTATCTGAGAGCCCCCAGCTGTCTCCGCATCACAGGAGCCTAACAGTCCCCAACTCTTTCCCCATCACAGCTATGTCACAACGCCCATTGTCTCCACATCACAGGTATGTGACAACCAATAGGTGTCTACGCATCACAGGTATGTGTGAACCCCAGCTCTCTCCCCATCACAGGTGTGCGACAGATCCCAGCTCTCTCCCCATCACAGGTGAGTGATAGACCCCAGCTTTCGCCCCATCACAGGTACGTGACAGCGCCCACCTGATTCCGCATCACAGGAGCCTGACAGCCCCCAACTTTCTCCCCTTCACAGGTATGTGTCAACCCCCAGCTGTCTCCACATCACAGGTATGTGAAACACACCAGCTGTCTCCGCATCACAGGTATCTGACAGCCCACAGGTGTCTCCCCATCACAGGTGTGTGACATCCCACAGCTCTCTCCCCATCACCGGTGAGTTACAGCCCCCAGCTCTCTCCCCATCACAGGTATGTGACAGCCCACAGCTGTCTCCTCATCACAGGTGCATGACAAACCCCAAGTCTCGCCCCATCACAGGTATGTGACAGCCCCCAGCTGTCTCCACATCACAGGTATGTGACAACGCCAAGCTCTCTCCTCGTCACAGGTGTGTGACCATCCCCAGCTGTCTCCATATCACAGGTGCGAGAAAGCCCCAGCTCTTTTCCCTTCACAGGTGGATGACAGCCCCCAGCTCTCGCCCCATCACAGTTGATTGACAGCCCCCATCTCTCTCCCCATCACAAGTGAGTGACAGCCCCCAGCTCTCTCCCCATCACAGGTGTGTGAATGACCCCAGCTGTCTCCATATCACAGGTGCGTGAAAGCCCCCAGCTCTCTCCCTTTCACAGGTGGGTGACGGCCCCTAGCTATCGCTCCAACACATGTATGTGACAGCCCCCATCTCTCTCCCCATCACAAGTGAGTGACAGCCCCCAGCTCTCTCCCCATCACAGGTGTGTGACCGTCCCCAGGTGTCTCCAAATCACAGGTGAGTGACAATGCCCAGCTCTCTCCCATTCACAGGTGTGTGACAGCCACCAGCTCTCTCCCCATCACAGGTGTGTGACATCCCACAGCTCTCTCCCCATCACCGGTGAGTTACAGCCCCCAGCTCTCTCCCCATCACAGGTATGTGACAGCCCACAGCTGTCTCCGCATCACAGGTGCATGACAAACCCCAAGTCTCGCCCCATCACAGGTATGTGACAGCCCCCAGCTGTCTCCACATCACAGGTATGTGACAACGCCAAGCTCTCTCCTCGTCACAGGTGTGTGACCATCCCCAGCTGTCTCCATATCACAGGTGCGAGAAAGCCCCAGCTCTTTTCCCTTCACAGGTGGATGACAGCCCCCAGCTCTCGCCCCATCACAGTTGATTGACAGCCCCCATCTCTCTCCCCATCACAAGTGAGTGACAGCCACCAGCTCTCACCCCATCACAGCTGTGTGACCGTCCCCAGCTGTCTCTATATCACAGGTGCGTGACAGCCGCCTACTCTCTCCCCATCACAGGTATGTCACAGCCCCCAGCTGTCTCCCCATTATAGGTATGTGATAGACCACAACTGTCTCTATATCACAGGTATGTGACAAACCCAAGCTCTCTCCCCATCATAGGTGTTTGACCGTCCCCAGCTGTCTCCATATCACAGGTGAGTGACAACGCCCTGCTCTCTCCCCTTCACAGGTGGATGACAGCCCCCAGCTCTCTCCCCATCACAGGTGAGAGACAGCCCCCATCTCTCTCCTCATTACAGGTGAGTGACAGCCCCCAGCTCTCTCCCCATCACAGGTGAGTGGCGGCCCCCAGCTCTACCCGTCACAGTTATGTGACAGCCCCCAGCTGTCTCAGCGTCACAGGTATGTGACAGTCCCCATCTCTCTCCCCATCAAAGCTGTGTGACAGACCCCAGCTCTCTCCACATCATAGGTGAGTGACAGACCCCAGCTCTCTCCCAATCACAGGTATGTGACAACTCCCAGCTGTCTCCACATCACAGATGCCTGACAGCACCCAACTTTCTCCCCATCACAAGTATGTGTTACCCCTTAGCTGTCTCCACATCAGAGGTATGTGAAAGACACCAGCTGTCTCCGCATCACAGGTATGTGACAGTCCCCATCTCTCTCCCCATCACAGGTGTGTGACAGCCAGAAGCTGTCCCCCCATCACAGGTGAGTGACGGCCCCCAGCCCTCTCCCAATTACAGGTATATGATAGCCCCCAGCTGTCTCCACATCACAGGTATGTGACAACGCCAAGCTCTCTCTCCATCACAGGTATGTGACCGTCCCCAGTTGTCTCCATATCACAGGTGCGTGAAAGCCCCTAGCTCTCTCCCCTTCACAGGTGGGTGACAGCCCCAAGCTCTCTCCTGAACACAGGTGAGTGACAGCCCCCAGCTCTCTCCCCATCACAGGTATGTGACAGCCCCCACCTGTCTCCACATCACAGGTATGTGACAGCCCCCAGCTCTCTCCCCATCACAGGTATGTGACAGCCCACAGCTCTCTCCCAATCACAGGCGAGTGACAGACCCCGGCTCTCTCCCCATCACAGGTATGTTACAACCACCAGCTGTCTCCACATCACAGGTATGTGACAGCCACCAGCTCTCTCTGCATCACAAGTATGTGACAGCCCCAACTCTCTCCTCATCACAAGTATTTGACAGGCCCCAGCTGTCTCCACATCACAGGTATGTGACTGCCCCCAGCTGTCTCCCCATTTCTGTATGTGACAGCCCCCAGCTGTCTCCACATCACAGGTATGGGGCAACCCCAAGCTCTCTCCCCATCAGAGGCGTTTGAGAGTCCCCAGCTGTCTCAGCATTACAAGTATGTGACAATCCCCAACTCTCTACCCATCACAGGTGTGTGACAGCCCCCAGCTCTTTCCCCATCACAGGTGAGTGATAGCCCCCAGCACTCTCCCCATCACAGGTATGTGAGAGCCCCCAGCTGTCTCCACATCACAGGTATGTGACAGCTCCCAACTCTCTCCCCATCACAGGTATATTACAGCCACAAGCTGTCTCCACATCACAGGTATGGGCCAGCCACCAGCTCTAGCTGCATCACAGGTATGTGACAGCCCCCAGTTCTCTCCCCATCATAGGTGCTTGACAGTGCCCAGCTCTCTCCCCATCACAGGTGTGTGACAGACCCCAGCTCTCTCCCCATCACAGGTATGTGAGAGCCCCCAGCTGTCTCCATATCACAAGTATGTGACAGCAACTACCTTACTCCGCATCACAGGTATGTGACTGGCCCCAGCACTCTCCCCATCAGAAGTGTTTGACAGTCCCCATCTCATTCCCCTTCACAAGTGAGTGAGAGGCCCAAGCTCCCTTCCCATCACAGGTGTGTGACATCCCCCAGCTCTCTCCCCATCCCCGGTGAGTGACAGCCCCAAGCTCTCTCCCAATCACAGCAGTGTGACAGCCCCCAGCTCTCTTAGAATTACAATTAAGTGACAATCCCCATCTCTCTCCCCATCACAGGTGTGTGACAACCCCAAGGTCTCTCCCCATCACAGGTGTGTGACATCCCCCAGCTCTCTCCCCATCACCAGTGAGTTACGTCCCCCAGCTCTCTCCCCATCACTGGTATGTGACAGCCCCCAGCTGTTCCCGCATCAGAGGTGCCTGACAAACCCCAAGTCTCTCCCCATCAAGGTATGTGAGAACCCCCAGCTGTCGCCACATCATAGGTATGTGACAACGCCAAGCTCTCTCCTCATCACAGGTGTGTGACCATCCCCAGCTGTCTCCATATTACAGGTGCGTGAAAGCCCCCAGCTCTTTCCCCTTCACAGGTGGGTGACAGCCCCCAGCTCTCGCCCCATCACAGTTGATTCACAGCCCCCAGCTCTCGCCCCATCACAGTTGATTCACAGCCCCCAGCTCTCTCCCCATCACAGGTGTGTGAATGACCCCAGCTGTCTCCATATCACAGGTGCGTGAAAGCCCCCAGCTCTCTCCCTTTCACAGGTGGGTGACGGCCCCTAGCTATCGCTCCAACACATGTATGTGACAGCCCCCATCTCTCTCCCCATCACAAGTGAGTGACAGCCCCCAGCTCTCTCCCCATCACAGGTGTGTGACCGTCCCCAGGTGTCTCCAAATCACAGGTGAGTGACAATGCCCAGCTCTCTCCCATTCACAGGTGTGTGACAGCCACCAGCTCTCTCCCCATCACAGGTGAGTGACAGCCCCCAGCTCTCTCCCCATCACAGGTATCTGAGAGCCCCCAGCTGTCTCCGCATCACAGGAGCCTAACAGCCCCCAACTCTTTCCCCATCACAGCTATGTCACAACGCCCATTGTCTCCACATCACAGGGATGTGACAACCAATAGGTGTCTACGCATCACAGGTATGTGTGAGCCCCAGCTCTCTCCCCATCACAGGTGTGCGACAGATCCCAGCTCTCTCCCCATCACAGGTGAGTGATAGACCCCAGCTTTCGCCCCATCACAGGTACGTGACAGCGCCCACCTGATTCCGCATCACAGGAGCCTGACAGCCCCCAACTTTCTCCCCTTCACAGGTATGTGTCAACCCCCAGCTGTCTCCACATCACAGGTATGTGAAACACACCAGCTGTCTCCGCATCACAGGTATCTGACAGCCCACAGGTGTCTCCCCATCACAGGTGTTTGACAGTCCCCATCTCTTTCCCCATCACAGGTGTGTGACAGACCCCAGCTCTCTCCCCATTTCAGGTGAACAAGAGATCCCAGCTCTCTCCTCATCACAGGTATATGAGAGACCCCATCTTTCTCCGCATCACAGGATCCTAACAGCCCCCAACTCTCTCCCCATCACAGGTATGTCACAACCCCCATTGTCTCCACATCACAGGGATGTGACAACCACTAGCTGTCTCTGCATCATAGGTATGTGTGAGCACCCAGCTCTCTCCCCATCCCCGGTGAGTGACAGCCCCCAGCTGTCCCCCAATCACAGCAGTGTGACAGCCCCCATCTGTCTTAGCATTACAAGTAAGTGACAATCCCCATCTCTCTCCCCATCACAGGTGTGTGACAACCCCAAGCTCTCTCCCCATCACAGGTGTGTGACATCCCACAGCTCTCTCCCCATCACCGGTGAGTTACAGCCCCCAGCTCTCTCCGCATCACAGGTATGTGACAGCACACAGCTCTCTCCGCATCACAGGTGCATGACAAACCCCAAGTCTCGCCCCATCACAGGTATGTGACAGCCCCCAGCTGTCTCCACATCACAGGTATGTGACAACGCCAAGCTCTCTCCTCGTCACAGGTGCGTGACCATCCCCAGCTGTCTCCATATCACAGGTGCGAGAAAGCCCCAGCTCTTTTCCCTTCACAGGTGGATGACAGCCCCCAGCTCTCGCCCCATCACAGTTGATTGACAGCCCCCATCTCTCTCCCCATCACAAGTGAGTGACAGCCACCAGCTCTCACCCCATCACAGCTGTGTGACCGTCCCCAGCTGTCTCTATATCACAGGTGCGTGACAGCCGCCTACTCTCTCCCCATCACAGGTATGTCACAGCCCCCAGCTGTCTCCCCATTATAGGTATGTGATAGACCACAGCTGTCTCTATATCACAGGTATGTGACAAACCCAAGCTCTCTCCCCATCATAGGTGTTTGACCGTCCCCAGCTGTCTCCATATCACAGGTGAGTGACAACGCCCTGCTCTCTCCCCTTCACAGGTGGATGACAGCCCCCAGCTCTCTCCCCATCACAGGTGAGAGACAGCCCCCATCTCTCTCCTCATTACAGGTGAGTGACAGCCCCCAGCTCTCTCCCCATCACAGGTGAGTGGCGGCCCCCAGCTCTACCCGTCACAGTTATGTGACAGCCCCCAGCTGTCTCAGCGTCACAGGTATGTGACAGTCCCCATCTCTCTCCCCATCAAAGCTGTGTGACAGACCCCAGCTCTCTCCACATCATAGGTGAGTGACAGACCCCAGCGCTCTCCCAATCACAGGTATGTGACAACTCCCAGCTGTCTCCACATCACAGATGCCTGACAGCACCCAACTTTCTCCCCATCACAAGTATGAGTTACACCTTTGCTGATTCCACATCAGAGGTATGTGAAAGAAACCAGCTCTCTCCGCATCACAGGTATGTGACAGTCCCCATCTCTCTCCCCATCACAGGTGTGTGACAGTCAGAAGCTGTCCCCCCATCACAGGTGAGTGACGGCCCCCAGCCCTCTCCCAATTACAGGTATATGATAGCCCCCAGCAGTCTCCACATCACAGGTATGTGACAACGCCAAGCTCTCTCCCCATCACAGGTATGTGACCGTCCCCAGTTGTCTCCATATCACAGGTGCGTGAAAGACCCTAGCTCTCTCCCCTTCACAGGTGGGTGACAGCCCCAAGCTCTCTCCTGAACACAGGTGAGTGACAGCCCCCAGCTCTCTCCCCATCACAGGTATGTGACAGCCCCCACCTGTCTCCACATCACAGGTATGTGACAGCCCCCAGCTCTCTCCCCATCACAGGTATGTGACAGCCCACAGCTCTCTCCCAATCACAGGCGAGTGACAGACCCCGGCTCTCTCCCCATCACAGGTATGTTACAACCACCAGCTGTCTCCACATCACAGGTATGTGACAGCCACCAGCTCTCCCTGCATCACAAGTATGTGACAGCCCCCAACTCTCTCCTCATCACAAGTATTTGACAGGCCCCAGCTGTCTCCACATCACAGGTATGTGACTGCCCCCAGCTGTCTCCCCATTTATGTATGTGACAGCCCCCAGCTGTCTCCACATCACAGGTATGGGGCAACCCCAAACTCTCTCCCCATCAGAGGCGTTTGAGAGTCCCCAGCTGTCTCAGCATTACAAGTATGTGACAATCCCCAACTCTCTACCCATCACAGGTGTGTGACAGCCCCCAGCTCTTTTCCCATCACAGGTGAGTGATAGCCCCCAGCACTCTCCCCATCACAGGTATGTGAGAGCCCCCAGCTGTCTCCACATCACAGGTATGTGACAGCTCCCAACTCTCTCCCCATCACAGGTATATTACAGCCACAAGCTGTCTCCACATCATAGGTATGGGCCAGCCACCAGCTCTAGCTGCATCACAGGTATGTGACAGCCCCCAGTTCTCTCCTCATCATAGGTGCTTGACAGTGCCCAGCTCTCTCCCCATCACAGGTGTGTGACAGCCAGAAGCTGTCCCCCCATCACAGGTGAGTGACGGCCCCCAGCCCTCTCCCAATTACAGGTATATGTTAGCCCCCAGCAGTCTCCACATCACAGGTATGTGACAACGCCAAGCTCTCTGCCCATCACAGGTATGTGACCGTCCCCAGTTGTCTCCATATCACAGGTGCGTGAAAGCCCCTAGCTCTCTCCCCTTCACAGGTGGGTGACAGCCCCAAGCTCTCTCCTGAACACAGGTGAGTGACAGCCCCCAGCTCTGTCCCCATCACAGGTATGTGACAGCCCCCACCTGTCTCCACATCACAGGTATGTGACAGCCCCCAGCTCTCTCCCCATCACAGGTGTGTGACAGCCAGAAGCTGTCCCCCCATCACAGGTGACTGACGGCCCCCAGCCCTCTCCCAATTACAGGTATATGATAGCCCCCAGCAGTCTCCACATCACAGGTATGTGACAACGCCAAGCTCTCTGCCCATCACAGGTATGTGACCGTCCCCAGGTGTCTCCATATCACAGGTGCGTGAAAGCCCCTAGCTCTCTCCCCTTCACAGGTGGGTGACAGCCCCAAGCTCTCTCCTGAACACAGGTGAGTGACAGCCCCCAGCTCTCTCCCCATCACAGGTATGTGACAGCCCCCACCTGTCTCCACATCTCAGGTATGTGACAGCCCCCAGCTCTCTCCCCATCACAGGTATGTGACAGCCCACAGCTCTCTCCCAATCACAGGCGAGTGACATACACCGGCTCTCTCCCCATCACAGGTATGTTACAACCACCAGCTGTCTCCACATCACAGGTATGTGACAGCCACCAGCTCTCTCTGCATCACAAGTATGTGACAGCCCCCAGTTCTCTCCCCATCATAGGTGCTTGACAGTGCCCAGCTCTCTCCCCATCACAGGTGTGTGACAGACCCCAGCTCTCTCCCCATCACAGGTATGTGAGAGCCCCCAGCTGTCTCCATACCACAAGTATGTGACAGCAACTACCTTACTCCGCATCACAGGTATGTGACTGGCCCCAGCACTCTCCCCATCAGAAGTGTTTGACAGTCCCCATCTCATTCCCCTTCACAAGTGAGTGAGAGGCCCAAGCTCCCTTCCCATCACAGGTGTGTGACAGCCCCCAGCTCTCTTAGAATTACAATTAAGTGACAATCCCCATCTGTCTCCCCATCACAGGTGTGTGACAACCCCAAGGTCTCTCCCCATCACAGGTGTGTGACATCCCCCAGCTCTCTCCCCATCACCAGTGAGTTACGTCCCCCAGCTCTCGCCCCATCACAGTTGATTCACAGCGCCCATCTCTCTCCCCATCACAAGTGAGTGACAGCCCCCAGCTCTCTCCCCATCACAGGTGTGTGAATGACCCCAGCTGTCTCCATATCACAGGTGCGTGAAAGCCCCCAGCTCTCTCCCTTTCACAGGTGGGTGACGGCCCCTAGCTATCGCTCCAACACATGTATGTGACAGCCCCCATCTCTCTCCCCATCACAAGTGAGTGACAGCCCCCAGCTCTCTCCCCATCACAGGTGTGTGACCGTCCCCAGGTGTCTCCAAATCACAGGTGAGTGACAATGCCCAGCTCTCTCCCATTCACAGGTGTGTGACAGCCACCAGCTCTCTCCCCATCACAGGTGAGTGACAGCCCCCAGCTCTCTCCCCATCACAGGTATCTGAGAGCCCCCAGCTGTCTCCGCATCACAGGAGCCTAACAGCCCCCAACTCTTTCCCCATCACAGCTATGTCACAACGCCCATTGTCTCCACATCACAGGGATGTGACAACCAATAGGTGTCTACGCATCACAGGTATGTGTGAGCCCCAGCTCTCTCCCCATCACAGGTGTGCGACAGATCCCAGCTCTCTCCCCATCACAGGTGAGTGATAGACCCCAGCTTTCGCCCCATCACAGGTACGTGACAGCGCCCACCTGATTCCGCATCACAGGAGCCTGACAGCCCCCAACTTTCTCCCCTTCACAGGTATGTGTCAACCCCCAGCTGTCTCCACATCACAGGTATGTGAAACACACCAGCTGTCTCCGCATCACAGGTATCTGACAGCCCACAGGTGTCTCCCCATCACAGGTGTTTGACAGTCCCCATCTCTTTCCCCATCACAGGTGTGTGACAGACCCCAGCTCTCTCCCCATTTCAGGTGAACAAGAGATCCCAGCTCTCTCCTCATCACAGGTATATGAGAGACCCCATCTTTCTCCGCATCACAGGATCCTAACAGCCCCCAACTCTCTCCCCATCACAGGTATGTCACAACCCCCATTGTCTCCACATCACAGGGATGTGACAACCACTAGCTGTCTCTGCATCATAGGTATGTGTGAGCACCCAGCTCTCTCCCCATCCCCGGTGAGTGACAGCCCCCAGCTGTCCCCCAATCACAGCAGTGTGACAGCCCCCATCTGTCTTAGCATTACAAGTAAGTGACAATCCCCATCTCTCTCCCCATCACAGGTGTGTGACAACCCCAAGCTCTCTCCCCATCACAGGTGTGTGACATCCCACAGCTCTCTCCCCATCACCGGTGAGTTACAGCCCCCAGCTCTCTCCCCATCACAGGTATGTGACAGCCCACAGCTGTCTCCGCATCACAGGTGCATGACAAACCCCAAGTCTCGCCCCATCACAGGTATGTGACAGCCCCCAGCTGTCTCCACATCACAGGTATGTGACAACGCCAAGCTCTCTCCTCGTCACAGGTGTGTGACCATCCCCAGCTGTCTCCATATCACAGGTGCGAGAAAGCCCCAGCTCTTTTCCCTTCACAGGTGGATGACAGCCCCCAGCTCTCGCCCCATCACAGTTGATTGACAGCCCCCATCTCTCTCCCCATCACAAGTGAGTGACAGCCACCAGCTCTCACCCCATCACAGCTGTGTGACCGTCCCCAGCTGTCTCTATATCACAGGTGCGTGACAGCCGCCTACTCTCTCCCCATCACAGGTATGTCACAGCCCCCAGCTGTCTCCCCATTATAGGTATGTGATAGACCACAGCTGTCTCTATATCACAGGTATGTGACAAACCCAAGCTCTCTCCCCATCATAGGTGTTTGACCGTCCCCAGCTGTCTCCATATCACAGGTGAGTGACAACGCCCTGCTCTCTCCCCTTCACAGGTGGATGACAGCCCCCAGCTCTCTCCCCATCACAGGTGAGAGACAGCCCCCATCTCTCTCCTCATTACAGGTGAGTGACAGCCCCCAGCTCTCTCCCCATCACAGGTGAGTGGCGGCCCCCAGCTCTACCCGTCACAGTTATGTGACAGCCCCCAGCTGTCTCAGCGTCACAGGTATGTGACAGTCCCCATCTCTCTCCCCATCAAAGCTGTGTGACAGACCCCAGCTCTCTCCACATCATAGGTGAGTGACAGACCCCAGCTCTCTCCCAATCACAGGTATGTGACAACTCCCAGCTGTCTCCACATCACAGATGCCTGACAGCACCCAACTTTCTCCCCATCACAAGTATGTGTTACCCCTTAGCTGTCTCCACATCAGAGGTATGTGAAAGACACCAGCTGTCTCCGCATCACAGGTATGTGACAGTCCCCATCTCTCTCCCCATCACAGGTGTGTGACAGCCAGAAGCTGTCCCCCCATCACAGGTGAGTGACGGCCCCCAGCCCTCTCCCAATTACAGGTATATGATAGCCCCCAGCAGTCTCCACATCACAGGTATGTGACAACGCCAAGCTCTCTCTCCATCACAGGTATGTGACCGTCCCCAGTTGTCTCCATATCACAGGTGCGTGAAAGACCCTAGCTCTCTCCCCTTCACAGGTGGGTGACAGCCCCAAGCTCTCTCCTGAACACAGGTGAGTGACAGCCCCCAGCTCTCTCCCCATCACAGGTATGTGACAGCCCCCACCTGTCTCCACATCACAGGTATGTGACAGCCCCCAGCTCTCTCCCCATCACAGGTGTGTGACAGCCAGAACCTGTCCCCCCATCACAGGTGAGTGACGGCCCCCAGCCCTCTCCCAATTACAGGTATATGATAGCCCCCAGCAGTCTCCACATCACAGGTATGTGACAACGCCAAGCTCTCTCTCCATCACAGGTATGTGACCGTCCCCAGTTGTCTCCATATCACAGGTGCGTGAAAGCCCCTAGCTCTCTCCCCTTCACAGGTGGGTGACAGCCCCAAGCTCTCTCCTGAACACAGGTGAGTGACAGCCCCCAGCTCTCTCCCCATCACAGGTATGTGACAGCCCCCACCTGTCTCCACATCTCAGGTATGTGACAGCCCCCAGCTCTCTCCCCATCACAGGTATGTGACAGCCCACAGCTCTCTCCCAATCACAGGCGAGTGACAGACCCCGGCTCTCTCCCCATCACAGGTATGTTACAACCACCAGCTGTCTCCACATCACAGGTATGTGACAGCCACCAGCTCTCTCTGCATCACAAGTATGTGACAGCCCCAACTCTCTCCTCATCACAAGTATTTGACAGGCCCCAGCTGTCTCCACATCACAGGTATGTGACTGCCCCCAGCTGTCTCCCCATTTCTGTATGTGACAGCCCCCAGCTGTCTCCACATCACAGGTATGGGGCAACCCCAAGCTCTCTCCCCATCAGAGGCGTTTGAGAGTCCCCAGCTGTCTCAGCATTACAAGTATGTGACAATCCCCAACTCTCTACCCATCACAGGTGTGTGACAGCCCCCAGCTCTTTCCCCATCACAGGTGAGTGATAGCCCCCAGCACTCTCCCCATCACAGGTATGTGAGAGCCCCCAGCTGTCTCCACATCACAGGTATGTGACAGCTCCCAACTCTCTCCCCATCACAGGTATATTACAGCCACAAGCTGTCTCCACATCACAGGTATGGGCCAGCCACCAGCTCTAGCTGCATCACAGGTATGTGACAGCCCCCAGTTCTCTCCCCATCATAGGTGCTTGACAGTGCCCAGCTCTCTCCCCATCACAGGTGTGTGACAGACCCCAGCTCTCTCCCCATCACAGGTATGTGAGAGCCCCCAGCTGTCTCCATATCACAAGTATGTGACAGCAACTACCTTACTCCGCATCACAGGTATGTGACTGGCCCCAGCACTCTCCCCATCAGAAGTGTTTGACAGTCCCCATCTCATTCCCCTTCACAAGTGAGTGAGAGGCCCAAGCTCCCTTCCCATCACAGGTGTGTGACATCCCCCAGCTCTCTCCCCATCCCCGGTGAGTGACAGCCCCAAGCTCTCTCCCAATCACAGCAGTGTGACAGCCCCCAGCTCTCTTAGAATTACAATTAAGTGACAATCCCCATCTCTCTCCCCATCACAGGTGTGTGACAACCCCAAGGTCTCTCCCCATCACAGGTGTGTGACATCCCCCAGCTCTCTCCCCATCACCAGTGAGTTACATCCCCCAGCTCTCTCCCCATCACTGGTATGTGACAGCCCCCAGCTGTTCCCGCATCAGAGGTGCCTGACAAACCCCAAGTCTCTCCCCATCAAGGTATGTGAGAACCCCCAGCTGTCGCCACATCATAGGTATGTGACAACGCCAAGCTCTCTCCTCATCACAGGTGTGTGACCATCCCCAGCTGTCTCCATATTACAGGTGCGTGAAAGCCCCCAGCTCTTTCCCCTTCACAGGTGGGTGACAGCCCCCAGCTCTCGCCCCATCACAGTTGATTCACAGCCCCCATCTCTCTCCCCATCACAAGTGAGTGACAGCCCCCAGCTCTCTCCCCATCACAGGTGTGTGAATGACCCCAGCTGTCTCCATATCACAGGTGCGTGAAAGCCCCCAGCTCTCTCCCTTTCACAGGTGGGTGACGGCCCCTAGCTATCGCTCCAACACATGTATGTGACAGCCCCCATCTCTCTCCCCATCACAAGTGAGGGACAGCCCCCAGCTCTCTCCCCATCACAGGTGTGTGACAGCCACCAGCTCTCTCCCCATCACAGGTGAGTGACAATGCCCAGCTCTCTCCCATTCACAGGTGTGTGACAGCCACCAGCTCTCTCCCCATCACAGGTGAGTGACAGCCCCCAGCTCTCTCCCCATCACAGGTATCTGAGAGCCCCCAGCTGTCTCCGCATCACAGGAGCCTAACAGTCCCCAACTCTTTCCCCATCACAGCTATGTCACAACGCCCATTGTCTCCACATCACAGGTATGTGACAACCAATAGGTGTCTACGCATCACAGGTATGTGTGAACCCCAGCTCTCTCCCCATCACAGGTGTGCGACAGATCCCAGCTCTCTCCCCATCACAGGTGAGTGATAGACCCCAGCTTTCGCCCCATCACAGGTACGTGACAGCGCCCACCTGATTCCGCATCACAGGAGCCTGACAGCCCCCAACTTTCTCCCCTTCACAGGTATGTGTCAACCCCCAGCTGTCTCCACATCACAGGTATGTGAAACACACCAGCTGTCTCCGCATCACAGGTATCTGACAGCCCACAGGTGTCTCCCCATCACAGGTGTGTGACATCCCACAGCTCTCTCCCCATCACCGGTGAGTTACAGCCCCCAGCTCTCTCCCCATCACAGGTATGTGACAGCCCACAGCTGTCTCCTCATCACAGGTGCATGACAAACCCCAAGTCTCGCCCCATCACAGGTATGTGACAGCCCCCAGCTTTCTCCACATCACAGGTATGTGACAACGCCAAGCTCTCTCCTCGTCACAGGTGTGTGACCATCCCCAGCTGTCTCCATATCACAGGTGCGAGAAAGCCCCAGCTCTTTTCCCTTCACAGGTGGATGACAGCCCCCAGCTCTCGCCCCATCACAGTTGATTGACAGCCCCCATCTCTCTCCCCATCACAAGTGAGTGACAGCCCCCAGCTCTCTCCCCATCACAGGTGTGTGAATGACCCCAGCTGTCTCCATATCACAGGTGCGTGAAAGCCCCCAGCTCTCTCCCTTTCACAGGTGGGTGACGGCCCCTAGCTATCGCTCCAACACATGTATGTGACAGCCCCCATCTCTCTCCCCATCACAAGTGAGTGACAGCCCCCAGCTCTCTCCCCATCACAGGTGTGTGACCGTCCCCAGGTGTCTCCAAATCACAGGTGAGTGACAATGCCCAGCTCTCTCCCATTCACAGGTGTGTGACAGCCACCAGCTCTCTCCCCATCACAGGTGTGTGACATCCCACAGCTCTCTCCCCATCACCGGTGAGTTACAGCCCCCAGCTCTCTCCCCATCACAGGTATGTGACAGCCCACAGCTGTCTCCGCATCACAGGTGCATGACAAACCCCAAGTCTCGCCCCATCACAGGTATGTGACAGCCCCCAGCTGTCTCCACATCACAGGTATGTGACAACGCCAAGCTCTCTCCTCGTCACAGGTGTGTGACCATCCCCAGCTGTCTCCATATCACAGGTGCGAGAAAGCCCCAGCTCTTTTCCCTTCACAGGTGGATGACAGCCCCCAGCTCTCGCCCCATCACAGTTGATTGACAGCCCCCATCTTTCTCCCCATCACAAGTGAGTGACAGCCACCAGCTCTCACCCCATCACAGCTGTGTGACCGTCCCCAGCTGTCTCTATATCACAGGTGCGTGACAGCCGCCTACTCTCTCCCCATCACAGGTATGTCACAGCCCCCAGCTGTCTCCCCATTATAGGTATGTGATAGACCACAGCTGTCTCTATATCACAGGTATGTGACAAACCCAAGCTCTCTCCCCATCATAGGTGTTTGACCGTCCCCAGCTGTCTCCATATCACAGGTGAGTGACAACGCCCTGCTCTCTCCCCTTCACAGGTGGATGACAGCCCCCAGCTCTCTCCCCATCACAGGTGAGAGACAGCCCCCATCTCTCTCCTCATTACAGGTGAGTGACAGCCCCCAGCTCTCTCCCCATCACAGGTGAGTGGCGGCCCCCAGCTCTACCCGTCACAGTTATGTGACAGCCCCCAGCTGTCTCAGCGTCACAGGTATGTGACAGTCCCCATCTCTCTCCCCATCAAAGCTGTGTGACAGACCCCAGCTCTCTCCACATCATAGGTGAGTGACAGACCCCAGCTCTCTCCCAATCACAGGTATGTGACAACTCCCAGCTGTCTCCACATCACAGATGCCTGACAGCACCCAACTTTCTCCCCATCACAAGTATGTGTTACCCCTTAGCTGTCTCCACATCAGAGGTATGTGAAAGACACCAGCTGTCTCCGCATCACAGGTATGTGACAGTCCCCATCTCTCTCCCCATCACAGGTGTGTGACAGCCAGAAGCTGTCCCCCCATCACAGGTGAGTGACGGCCCCCAGCCCTCTCCCAATTACAGGTATATGATAGCCCCCAGCTGTCTCCACATCACAGGTATGTGACAACGCCAAGCTCTCTCTCCATCACAGGTATGTGACCGTCCCCAGTTGTCTCCATATCACAGGTGCGTGAAAGCCCCTAGCTCTCTCCCCTTCACAGGTGGGTGACAGCCCCAGGCTCTCTCCTGAACACAGGTGAGTGACAGCCCCCAGCTCTCTCCCCATCACAGGTATGTGACAGCCCCCACCTGTCTCCACATCTCAGGTATGTGACAGCCCCCAGCTCTCTCCCCATCACAGGTATGTGACAGCCCACAGCTCTCTCCCAATCACAGGCGAGTGACAGACCCCGGCTCTCTCCCCATCACAGGTATGTTACAACCACCAGCTGTCTCCACATCACAGGTATGTGACAGCCACCAGCTCTCTCTGCATCACAAGTATGTGACAGCCCCAACTCTCTCCTCATCACAAGTATTTGACAGGCCCCAGCTGTCTCCACATCACAGGTATGTGACTGCCCCCAGCTGTCTCCCCATTTCTGTATGTGACAGCCCCCAGCTGTCTCCACATCACAGGTATGGGGCAACCCCAAGCTCTCTCCCCATCAGAGGCGTTTGAGAGTCCCCAGCTGTCTCAGCATTACAAGTATGTGACAATCCCCAACTCTCTACCCATCACAGGTGTGTGACAGCCCCCAGCTCTTTCCCCATCACAGGTGAGTGATAGCCCCCAGCACTCTCCCCATCACAGGTATGTGAGAGCCCCCAGCTGTCTCCACATCACAGGTATGTGACAGCTCCCAACTCTCTCCCCATCACAGGTATATTACAGCCACAAGCTGTCTCCACATCACAGGTATGGGCCAGCCACCAGCTCTAGCTGCATCACAGGTATGTGACAGCCCCCAGTTCTCTCCCCATCATAGGTGCTTGACAGTGCCCAGCTCTCTCCCCATCACAGGTGTGTGACAGACCCCAGCTCTCTCCCCATCACAGGTATGTGAGAGCCCCCAGCTGTCTCCATATCACAAGTATGTGACAGCAACTACCTTACTCCGCATCACAGGTATGTGACTGGCCCCAGCACTCTCCCCATCAGAAGTGTTTGACAGTCCCCATCTCATTCCCCTTCACAAGTGAGTGAGAGGCCCAAGCTCCCTTCCCATCACAGGTGTGTGACATCCCCCAGCTCTCTCCCCATCCCCGGTGAGTGACAGCCCCAAGCTCTCTCCCAATCACAGCAGTGTGACAGCCCCCAGCTCTCTTAGAATTACAATTAAGTGACAATCCCCATCTCTCTCCCCATCACAGGTGTGTGACAACCCCAAGGTCTCTCCCCATCACAGGTGTGTGACATCCCCCAGCTCTCTCCCCATCACCAGTGAGTTACGTCCCCCAGCTCTCTCCCCATCACTGGTATGTGACAGCCCCCAGCTGTTCCCGCATCAGAGGTGCCTGACAAACCCCAAGTCTCTCCCCATCAAGGTATGTGAGAACCCCCAGCTGTCGCCACATCATAGGTATGTGACAACGCCAAGCTCTCTCCTCATCACAGGTGTGTGACCATCCCCAGCTGTCTCCATATTACAGGTGCGTGAAAGCCCCCAGCTCTTTCCCCTTCACAGGTGGGTGACAGCCCCCAGCTCTCGCCCCATCACAGTTGATTCACAGCCCCCAGCTCTCGCCCCATCACAGTTGATTCACAGCCCCCAGCTCTCTCCCCATCACAGGTGTGTGAATGACCCCAGCTGTCTCCATATCACAGGTGCGTGAAAGCCCCCAGCTCTCTCCCTTTCACAGGTGGGTGACGGCCCCTAGCTATCGCTCCAACACATGTATGTGACAGCCCCCATCTCTCTCCCCATCACAAGTGAGTGACAGCCCCCAGCTCTCTCCCCATCACAGGTGTGTGACCGTCCCCAGGTGTCTCCAAATCACAGGTGAGTGACAATGCCCAGCTCTCTCCCATTCACAGGTGTGTGACAGCCACCAGCTCTCTCCCCATCACAGGTGAGTGACAGCCCCCAGCTCTCTCCCCATCACAGGTATCTGAGAGCCCCCAGCTGTCTCCGCATCACAGGAGCCTAACAGCCCCCAACTCTTTCCCCATCACAGCTATGTCACAACGCCCATTGTCTCCACATCACAGGGATGTGACAACCAATAGGTGTCTACGCATCACAGGTATGTGTGAGCCCCAGCTCTCTCCCCATCACAGGTGTGCGACAGATCCCAGCTCTCTCCCCATCACAGGTGAGTGATAGACCCCAGCTTTCGCCCCATCACAGGTACGTGACAGCGCCCACCTGATTCCGCATCACAGGAGCCTGACAGCCCCCAACTTTCTCCCCTTCACAGGTATGTGTCAACCCCCAGCTGTCTCCACATCACAGGTATGTGAAACACACCAGCTGTCTCCGCATCACAGGTATCTGACAGCCCACAGGTGTCTCCCCATCACAGGTGTTTGACAGTCCCCATCTCTTTCCCCATCACAGGTGTGTGACAGACCCCAGCTCTCTCCCCATTTCAGGTGAACAAGAGATCCCAGCTCTCTCCTCATCACAGGTATATGAGAGACCCCATCTTTCTCCGCATCACAGGATCCTAACAGCCCCCAACTCTCTCCCCATCACAGGTATGTCACAACCCCCATTGTCTCCACATCACAGGGATGTGACAACCACTAGCTGTCTCTGCATCATAGGTATGTGTGAGCACCCAGCTCTCTCCCCATCCCCGGTGAGTGACAGCCCCCAGCTGTCCCCCAATCACAGCAGTGTGACAGCCCCCATCTGTCTTAGCATTACAAGTAAGTGACAATCCCCATCTCTCTCCCCATCACAGGTGTGTGACAACCCCAAGCTCTCTCCCCATCACAGGTGTGTGACATCCCACAGCTCTCTCCCCATCACCGGTGAGTTACAGCCCCCAGCTCTCTCCGCATCACAGGTATGTGACAGCACACAGCTCTCTCCGCATCACAGGTGCATGACAAACCCCAAGTCTCGCCCCATCACAGGTATGTGACAGCCCCCAGCTGTCTCCACATCACAGGTATGTGACAACGCCAAGCTCTCTCCTCGTCACAGGTGTGTGACCATCCCCAGCTGTCTCCATATCACAGGTGCGAGAAAGCCCCAGCTCTTTTCCCTTCACAGGTGGATGACAGCCCCCAGCTCTCGCCCCATCACAGTTGATTGACAGCCCCCATCTCTCTCCCCATCACAAGTGAGTGACAGCCACCAGCTCTCACCCCATCACAGCTGTGTGACCGTCCCCAGCTGTCTCTATATCACAGGTGCGTGACAGCCGCCTACTCTCTCCCCATCACAGGTATGTCACAGCCCCCAGCTGTCTCCCCATTATAGGTATGTGATAGACCACAGCTGTCTCTATATCACAGGTATGTGACAAACCCAAGCTCTCTCCCCATCATAGGTGTTTGACCGTCCCCAGCTGTCTCCATATCACAGGTGAGTGACAACGCCCTGCTCTCTCCCCTTCACAGGTGGATGACAGCCCCCAGCTCTCTCCCCATCACAGGTGAGAGACAGCCCCCATCTCTCTCCTCATTACAGGTGAGTGACAGCCCCCAGCTCTCTCCCCATCACAGGTGAGTGGCGGCCCCCAGCTCTACCCGTCACAGTTATGTGACAGCCCCCAGCTGTCTCAGCGTCACAGGTATGTGACAGTCCCCATCTCTCTCCCCATCAAAGCTGTGTGACAGACCCCAGCTCTCTCCACATCATAGGTGAGTGACAGACCCCAGCTCTCTCCCAATCACAGGTATGTGACAACTCCCAGCTGTCTCCACATCACAGATGCCTGACAGCACCCAACTTTCTCCCCATCACAAGTATGTGTTACCCCTTAGCTGTCTCCACATCAGAGGTATGTGAAAGACACCAGCTGTCTCCGCATCACAGGTATGTGACAGTCCCCATCTCTCTCCCCATCACAGGTGTGTGACAGCCAGAAGCTGTCCCCCCATCACAGGTGAGTGACGGCCCCCAGCCCTCTCCCAATTACAGGTATATGATAGCCCCCAGCTGTCTCCACATCACAGGTATGTGACAACGCCAAGCTCTCTCTCCATCACAGGTATGTGACCGTCCCCAGTTGTCTCCATATCACAGGTGCGTGAAAGCCCCTAGCTCTCTCCCCTTCACAGGTGGGTGACAGCCCCAGGCTCTCTCCTGAACACAGGTGAGTGACAGCCCCCAGCTCTCTCCCCATCACAGGTATGTGACAGCCCCCACCTGTCTCCACATCTCAGGTATGTGACAGCCCCCAGCTCTCTCCCCATCACAGGTATGTGACAGCCCACAGCTCTCTCCCAATCACAGGCGAGTGACAGACCCCGGCTCTCTCCCCATCACAGGTATGTTACAACCACCAGCTGTCTCCACATCACAGGTATGTGACAGCCACCAGCTCTCTCTGCATCACAAGTATGTGACAGCCCCAACTCTCTCCTCATCACAAGTATTTGACAGGCCCCAGCTGTCTCCACATCACAGGTATGTGACTGCCCCCAGCTGTCTCCCCATTTCTGTATGTGACAGCCCCCAGCTGTCTCCACATCACAGGTATGGGGCAACCCCAAGCTCTCTCCCCATCAGAGGCGTTTGAGAGTCCCCAGCTGTCTCAGCATTACAAGTATGTGACAATCCCCAACTCTCTACCCATCACAGGTGTGTGACAGCCCCCAGCTCTTTCCCCATCACAGGTGAGTGATAGCCCCCAGCACTCTCCCCATCACAGGTATGTGAGAGCCCCCAGCTGTCTCCACATCACAGGTATGTGACAGCTCCCAACTCTCTCCCCATCACAGGTATATTACAGCCACAAGCTGTCTCCACATCACAGGTATGGGCCAGCCACCAGCTCTAGCTGCATCACAGGTATGTGACAGCCCCCAGTTCTCTCCCCATCATAGGTGCTTGACAGTGCCCAGCTCTCTCCCCATCACAGGTGTGTGACAGACCCCAGCTCTCTCCCCATCACAGGTATGTGAGAGCCCCCAGCTGTCTCCATATCACAAGTATGTGACAGCAACTACCTTACTCCGCATCACAGGTATGTGACTGGCCCCAGCACTCTCCCCATCAGAAGTGTTTGACAGTCCCCATCTCATTCCCCTTCACAAGTGAGTGAGAGGCCCAAGCTCCCTTCCCATCACAGGTGTGTGACATCCCCCAGCTCTCTCCCCATCCCCGGTGAGTGACAGCCCCAAGCTCTCTCCCAATCACAGCAGTGTGACAGCCCCCAGCTCTCTTAGAATTACAATTAAGTGACAATCCCCATCTCTCTCCCCATCACAGGTGTGTGACAACCCCAAGGTCTCTCCCCATCACAGGTGTGTGACATCCCCCAGCTCTCTCCCCATCACCAGTGAGTTACGTCCCCCAGCTCTCTCCCCATCACTGGTATGTGACAGCCCCCAGCTGTTCCCGCATCAGAGGTGCCTGACAAACCCCAAGTCTCTCCCCATCAAGGTATGTGAGAACCCCCAGCTGTCGCCACATCATAGGTATGTGACAACGCCAAGCTCTCTCCTCATCACAGGTGTGTGACCATCCCCAGCTGTCTCCATATTACAGGTGCGTGAAAGCCCCCAGCTCTTTCCCCTTCACAGGTGGGTGACAGCCCCCAGCTCTCGCCCCATCACAGTTGATTCACAGCCCCCAGCTCTCGCCCCATCACAGTTGATTCACAGCCCCCAGCTCTCTCCCCATCACAGGTGTGTGAATGACCCCAGCTGTCTCCATATCACAGGTGCGTGAAAGCCCCCAGCTCTCTCCCTTTCACAGGTGGGTGACGGCCCCTAGCTATCGCTCCAACACATGTATGTGACAGCCCCCATCTCTCTCCCCATCACAAGTGAGTGACAGCCCCCAGCTCTCTCCCCATCACAGGTGTGTGACCGTCCCCAGGTGTCTCCAAATCACAGGTGAGTGACAATGCCCAGCTCTCTCCCATTCACAGGTGTGTGACAGCCACCAGCTCTCTCCCCATCACAGGTGAGTGACAGCCCCCAGCTCTCTCCCCATCACAGGTATCTGAGAGCCCCCAGCTGTCTCCGCATCACAGGAGCCTAACAGCCCCCAACTCTTTCCCCATCACAGCTATGTCACAACGCCCATTGTCTCCACATCACAGGGATGTGACAACCAATAGGTGTCTACGCATCACAGGTATGTGTGAGCCCCAGCTCTCTCCCCATCACAGGTGTGCGACAGATCCCAGCTCTCTCCCCATCACAGGTGAGTGATAGACCCCAGCTTTCGCCCCATCACAGGTACGTGACAGCGCCCACCTGATTCCGCATCACAGGAGCCTGACAGCCCCCAACTTTCTCCCCTTCACAGGTATGTGTCAACCCCCAGCTCTCTCCACATCACAGGTATGTGAAACACACCAGCTGTCTCCGCATCACAGGTATCTGACAGCCCACAGGTGTCTCCCCATCACAGGTGTTTGACAGTCCCCATCTCTTTCCCCATCACAGGTGTGTGACAGACCCCAGCTCTCTCCCCATTTCAGGTGAACAAGAGATCCCAGCTCTCTCCTCATCACAGGTATATGAGAGACCCCATCTTTCTCCGCATCACAGGATCCTAACAGCCCCCAACTCTCTCCCCATCACAGGTATGTCACAACCCCCATTGTCTCCACATCACAGGGATGTGACAACCACTAGCTGTCTCTGCATCATAGGTATGTGTGAGCACCCAGCTCTCTCCCCATCCCCGGTGAGTGACAGCCCCCAGCTGTCCCCCAATCACAGCAGTGTGACAGCCCCCATCTGTCTTAGCATTACAAGTAAGTGACAATCCCCATCTCTCTCCCCATCACAGGTGTGTGACAACCCCAAGCTCTCTCCCCATCACAGGTGTGTGACATCCCACAGCTCTCTCCCCATCACCGGTGAGTTACAGCCCCCAGCTCTCTCCGCATCACAGGTATGTGACAGCACACAGCTCTCTCCGCATCACAGGTGCATGACAAACCCCAAGTCTCGCCCCATCACAGGTATGTGACAGCCCCCAGCTGTCTCCACATCACAGGTATGTGACAACGCCAAGCTCTCTCCTCGTCACAGGTGTGTGACCATCCCCAGCTGTCTCCATATCACAGGTGCGAGAAAGCCCCAGCTCTTTTCCCTTCACAGGTGGATGACAGCCCCCAGCTCTCGCCCCATCACAGTTGATTGACAGCCCCCATCTCTCTCCCCATCACAAGTGAGTGACAGCCACCAGCTCTCACCCCATCACAGCTGTGTGACCGTCCCCAGCTGTCTCTATATCACAGGTGCGTGACAGCCGCCTACTCTCTCCCCATCACAGGTATGTCACAGCCCCCAGCTGTCTCCCCATTATAGGTATGTGATAGACCACAGCTGTCTCTATATCACAGGTATGTGACAAACCCAAGCTCTCTCCCCATCATAGGTGTTTGACCGTCCCCAGCTGTCTCCATATCACAGGTGAGTGACAACGCCCTGCTCTCTCCCCTTCACAGGTGGATGACAGCCCCCAGCTCTCTCCCCATCACAGGTGAGAGACAGCCCCCATCTCTCTCCTCATTACAGGTGAGTGACAGCCCCCAGCTCTCTCCCCATCACAGGTGAGTGGCGGCCCCCAGCTCTACCCGTCACAGTTATGTGACAGCCCCCAGCTGTCTCAGCGTCACAGGTATGTGACAGTCCCCATCTCTCTCCCCATCAAAGCTGTGTGACAGACCCCAGCTCTCTCCACATCATAGGTGAGTGACAGACCCCAGCGCTCTCCCAATCACAGGTATGTGACAACTCCCAGCTGTCTCCACATCACAGATGCCTGACAGCACCCAACTTTCTCCCCATCACAAGTATGAGTTACACCTTTGCTGATTCCACATCAGAGGTATGTGAAAGAAACCAGCTGTCTCCGCATCACAGGTATGTGACAGTCCCCATCTCTCTCCCCATCACAGGTGTGTGACAGTCAGAAGCTGTCCCCCCATCACAGGTGAGTGACGGCCCCCAGCCCTCTCCCAATTACAGGTATATGATAGCCCCCAGCAGTCTCCACATCACAGGTATGTGACAACGCCAAGCTCTCTCCCCATCACAGGTATGTGACCGTCCCCAGTTGTCTCCATATCACAGGTGCGTGAAAGACCCTAGCTCTCTCCCCTTCACAGGTGGGTGACAGCCCCAAGCTCTCTCCTGAACACAGGTGAGTGACAGCCCCCAGCTCTCTCCCCATCACAGGTATGTGACAGCCCCCACCTGTTTCCACATCACAGGTATGTGACAGCCCCCAGCTCTCTCCCCATCACAGGTATGTGACAGCCCACAGCTCTCTCCCAATCACAGGCGAGTGACAGACCCCGGCTCTCTCCCCATCACAGGTATGTTACAACCACCAGCTGTCTCCACATCACAGGTATGTGACAGCCACCAGCTCTCCCTGCATCACAAGTATGTGACAGCCCCCAACTCTCTCCTCATCACAAGTATTTGACAGGCCCCAGCTGTCTCCACATCACAGGTATGTGACTGCCCCCAGCTGTCTCCCCATTTATGTATGTGACAGCCCCCAGCTGTCTCCACATCACAGGTATGGGGCAACCCCAAACTCTCTCCCCATCAGAGGCGTTTGAGAGTCCCCAGCTGTCTCAGCATTACAAGTATGTGACAATCCCCAACTCTCTACCCATCACAGGTGTGTGACAGCCCCCAGCTCTTTTCCCATCACAGGTGAGTGATAGCCCCCAGCACTCTCCCCATCACAGGTATGTGAGAGCCCCCAGCTGTCTCCACATCACAGGTATGTGACAGCTCCCAACTCTCTCCCCATCACAGGTATATTACAGCCACAAGCTGTCTCCACATCACAGGTATGGGCCAGCCACCAGCTCTAGCTGCATCACAGGTATGTGACAGCCCCCAGTTCTCTCCTCATCATAGGTGCTTGACAGTGCCCAGCTCTCTCCCCATCACAGGTGTGTGACAGCCAGAAGCTGTCCCCCCATCACAGGTGAGTGACGGCCCCCAGCCCTCTCCCAATTACAGGTATATGTTAGCCCCCAGCAGTCTCCACATCACAGGTATGTGACAACGCCAAGCTCTCTGCCCATCACAGGTATGTGACCGTCCCCAGTTGTCTCCATATCACAGGTGCGTGAAAGACCCTAGCTCTCTCCCCTTCACAGGTGGGTGACAGCCCCAAGCTCTCTCCTGAACACAGGTGAGTGACAGCCCCCAGCTCTGTCCCCATCACAGGTATGTGACAGCCCCCACCTGTCTCCACATCACAGGTATGTGACAGCCCCCAGCTCTCTCCCCATCACAGGTGTGTGACAGCCAGAACCTGTCCCCCCATCACAGGTGAGTGACGGCCCCCAGCCCTCTCCCAATTACAGGTATATGATAGCCCCCAGCAGTCTCCACATCACAGGTATGTGACAACGCCAAGCTCTCTGCCCATCACAGGTATGTGACCGTCCCCAGGTGTCTCCATATCACAGGTGCGTGAAAGTCCCTAGCTCTCTCCCCTTCACAGGTGGGTGACAGCCCCAAGCTCTCTCCTGAACACAGGTGAGTGACAGCCCCCAGCTCTCTCCCCATCACAGGTATGTGACAGCCCCCACCTGTCTCCACATCTCAGGTATGTGACAGCCCCCAGCTCTCTCCCCATCACAGGTATGTGACAGCCCACAGCTCTCTCCCAATCACAGGCGAGTGACATACACCGGCTCTCTCCCCATCACAGGTATGTTACAACCACCAGCTGTCTCCACATCACAGGTATGTGACAGCCACCAGCTCTCTCTGCATCACAAGTATGTGACAGCCCCCAGTTCTCTCCCCATCATAGGTGCTTGACAGTGCCCAGCTCTCTCCCCATCACAGGTGTGTGACAGACCCCAGCTCTCTCCCCATCACAGGTATGTGAGAGCCCCCAGCTGTCTCCATACCACAAGTATGTGACAGCAACTACCTTACTCCGCATCACAGGTATGTGACTGGCCCCAGCACTCTCCCCATCAGAAGTGTTTGACAGTCCCCATCTCATTCCCCTTCACAAGTGAGTGAGAGGCCCAAGCTCCCTTCCCATCACAGGTGTGTGACAGCCCCCAGCTCTCTCCCAATCACAGCAGTGTGACAGCCCCCAGCTCTCTTAGAATTACAATTAAGTGACAATCCCCATCTGTCTCCCCATCACAGGTGTGTGACAACCCCAAGGTCTCTCCCCATCACAGGTGTGTGACATCCCCCAGCTCTCTCCCCATCACCAGTGAGTTACGTCCCCCAGCTCTCGCCCCATCACAGTTGATTCACAGCGCCCATCTCTCTCCCCATCACAAGTGAGTGACAGCCCCCAGCTCTCTCCCCATCACAGGTGTGTGAATGACCCCAGCTGTCTCCATATCACAGGTGCGTGAAAGCCCCCAGCTCTCTCCCTTTCACAGGTGGGTGACGGCCCCTAGCTATCGCTCCAACACATGTATGTGACAGCCCCCATCTCTCTCCCCATCACAAGTGAGTGACAGCCCCCAGCTCTCTCCCCATCACAGGTGTGTGACCGTCCCCAGGTGTCTCCAAATCACAGGTGAGTGACAATGCCCAGCTCTCTCCCATTCACAGGTGTGTGACAGCCACCAGCTCTCTCCCCATCACAGGTGAGTGACAGCCCCCAGCTCTCTCCCCATCACAGGTATCTGAGAGCCCCCAGCTGTCTCCGCATCACAGGAGCCTAACAGCCCCCAACTCTTTCCCCATCACAGCTATGTCACAACGCCCATTGTCTCCACATCACAGGGATGTGACAACCAATAGGTGTCTACGCATCACAGGTATGTGTGAGCCCCAGCTCTCTCCCCATCACAGGTGTGCGACAGATCCCAGCTCTCTCCCCATCACAGGTGAGTGATAGACCCCAGCTTTCGCCCCATCACAGGTACGTGACAGCGCCCACCTGATTCCGCATCACAGGAGCCTGACAGCCCCCAACTTTCTCCCCTTCACAGGTATGTGTCAACCCCCAGCTGTCTCCACATCACAGGTATGTGAAACACACCAGCTGTCTCCGCATCACAGGTATCTGACAGCCCACAGGTGTCTCCCCATCACAGGTGTTTGACAGTCCCCATCTCTTTCCCCATCACAGGTGTGTGACAGACCCCAGCTCTCTCCCCATTTCAGGTGAACAAGAGATCCCAGCTCTCTCCTCATCACAGGTATATGAGAGACCCCATCTTTCTCCGCATCACAGGATCCTAACAGCCCCCAACTCTCTCCCCATCACAGGTATGTCACAACCCCCATTGTCTCCACATCACAGGGATGTGACAACCACTAGCTGTCTCTGCATCATAGGTATGTGTGAGCACCCAGCTCTCTCCCCATCCCCGGTGAGTGACAGCCCCCAGCTGTCCCCCAATCACAGCAGTGTGACAGCCCCCATCTGTCTTAGCATTACAAGTAAGTGACAATCCCCATCTCTCTCCCCATCACAGGTGTGTGACAACCCCAAGCTCTCTCCCCATCACAGGTGTGTGACATCCCACAGCTCTCTCCCCATCACCGGTGAGTTACAGCCCCCAGCTCTCTCCGCATCACAGGTATGTGACAGCACACAGCTCTCTCCGCATCACAGGTGCATGACAAACCCCAAGTCTCGCCCCATCACAGGTATGTGACAGCCCCCAGCTGTCTCCACATCACAGGTATGTGACAACGCCAAGCTCTCTCCTCGTCACAGGTGTGTGACCATCCCCAGCTGTCTCCATATCACAGGTGCGAGAAAGCCCCAGCTCTTTTCCCTTCACAGGTGGATGACAGCCCCCAGCTCTCGCCCCATCACAGTTGATTGACAGCCCCCATCTCTCTCCCCATCACAAGTGAGTGACAGCCACCAGCTCTCACCCCATCACAGCTGTGTGACCGTCCCCAGCTGTCTCTATATCACAGGTGCGTGACAGCCGCCTACTCTCTCCCCATCACAGGTATGTCACAGCCCCCAGCTGTCTCCCCATTATAGGTATGTGATAGACCACAGCTGTCTCTATATCACAGGTATGTGACAAACCCAAGCTCTCTCCCCATCATAGGTGTTTGACCGTCCCCAGCTGTCTCCATATCACAGGTGAGTGACAACGCCCTGCTCTCTCCCCTTCACAGGTGGATGACAGCCCCCAGCTCTCTCCCCATCACAGGTGAGAGACAGCCCCCATCTCTCTCCTCATTACAGGTGAGTGACAGCCCCCAGCTCTCTCCCCATCACAGGTGAGTGGCGGCCCCCAGCTCTACCCGTCACAGTTATGTGACAGCCCCCAGCTGTCTCAGCGTCACAGGTATGTGACAGTCCCCATCTCTCTCCCCATCAAAGCTGTGTGACAGACCCCAGCTCTCTCCACATCATAGGTGAGTGACAGACCCCAGCGCTCTCCCAATCACAGGTATGTGACAACTCCCAGCTGTCTCCACATCACAGATGCCTGACAGCACCCAACTTTCTCCCCATCACAAGTATGAGTTACACCTTTGCTGATTCCACATCAGAGGTATGTGAAAGAAACCAGCTGTCTCCGCATCACAGGTATGTGACAGTCCCCATCTCTCTCCCCATCACAGGTGTGTGACAGTCAGAAGCTGTCCCCCCATCACAGGTGAGTGACGGCCCCCAGCCCTCTCCCAATTACAGGTATATGATAGCCCCCAGCAGTCTCCACATCACAGGTATGTGACAACGCCAAGCTCTCTCCCCATCACAGGTATGTGACCGTCCCCAGTTGTCTCCATATCACAGGTGCGTGAAAGCCCCTAGCTCTCTCCCCTTCACAGGTGGGTGACAGCCCCAAGCTCTCTCCTGAACACAGGTGAGTGACAGCCCCCAGCTCTCTCCCCATCACAGGTATGTGACAGCCCCCACCTGTTTCCACATCACAGGTATGTGACAGCCCCCAGCTCTCTCCCCATCACAGGTATGTGACAGCCCACAGCTCTCTCCCAATCACAGGCGAGTGACAGACCCCGGCTCTCTCCCCATCACAGGTATGTTACAACCACCAGCTGTCTCCACATCACAGGTATGTGACAGCCACCAGCTCTCCCTGCATCACAAGTATGTGACAGCCCCCAACTCTCTCCTCATCACAAGTATTTGACAGGCCCCAGCTGTCTCCACATCACAGGTATGTGACTGCCCCCAGCTGTCTCCCCATTTATGTATGTGACAGCCCCCAGCTGTCTCCACATCACAGGTATGGGGCAACCCCAAACTCTCTCCCCATCAGAGGCGTTTGAGAGTCCCCAGCTGTCTCAGCATTACAAGTATGTGACAATCCCCAACTCTCTACCCATCACAGGTGTGTGACAGCCCCCAGCTCTTTCCCCATCACAGGTGAGTGATAGCCCCCAGCACTCTCCCCATCACAGGTATGTGAGAGCCCCCAGCTGTCTCCACATCACAGGTATGTGACAGCTCCCAACTCTCTCCCCATCACAGGTATATTACAGCCACAAGCTGTCTCCACATCACAGGTATGGGCCAGCCACCAGCTCTAGCTGCATCACAGGTATGTGACAGCCCCCAGTTCTCTCCCCATCATAGGTGCTTGACAGTGCCCAGCTCTCTCCCCATCACAGGTGTGTGACAGACCCCAGCTCTCTCCCCATCACAGGTATGTGAGAGCCCCCAGCTGTCTCCATATCACAAGTATGTGACAGCAACTACCTTACTCCGCATCACAGGTATGTGACTGGCCCCAGCACTCTCCCCATCAGAAGTGTTTGACAGTCCCCATCTCATTCCCCTTCACAAGTGAGTGAGAGGCCCAAGCTCCCTTCCCATCACAGGTGTGTGACATCCCCCAGCTCTCTCCCCATCCCCGGTGAGTGACAGCCCCAAGCTCTCTCCCAATCACAGCAGTGTGACAGCCCCCAGCTCTCTTAGAATTACAATTAAGTGACAATCCCCATCTCTCTCCCCATCACAGGTGTGTGACAACCCCAAGGTCTCTCCCCATCACAGGTGTGTGACATCCCCCAGCTCTCTCCCCATCACCAGTGAGTTACGTCCCCCAGCTCTCTCCCCATCACTGGTATGTGACAGCCCCCAGCTGTTCCCGCATCAGAGGTGCCTGACAAACCCCAAGTCTCTCCCCATCAAGGTATGTGAGAACCCCCAGCTGTCGCCACATCATAGGTATGTGACAACGCCAAGCTCTCTCCTCATCACAGGTGTGTGACCATCCCCAGCTGTCTCCATATTACAGGTGCGTGAAAGCCCCCAGCTCTTTCCCCTTCACAGGTGGGTGACAGCCCCCAGCTCTCGCCCCATCACAGTTGATTCACAGCCCCCAGCTCTCGCCCCATCACAGTTGATTCACAGCCCCCAGCTCTCTCCCCATCACAGGTGTGTGAATGACCCCAGCTGTCTCCATATCACAGGTGCGTGAAAGCCCCCAGCTCTCTCCCTTTCACAGGTGGGTGACGGCCCCTAGCTATCGCTCCAACACATGTATGTGACAGCCCCCATCTCTCTCCCCATCACAAGTGAGTGACAGCCCCCAGCTCTCTCCCCATCACAGGTGTGTGACCGTCCCCAGGTGTCTCCAAATCACAGGTGAGTGACAATGCCCAGCTCTCTCCCATTCACAGGTGTGTGACAGCCACCAGCTCTCTCCCCATCACAGGTGAGTGACAGCCCCCAGCTCTCTCCCCATCACAGGTATCTGAGAGCCCCCAGCTGTCTCCGCATCACAGGAGCCTAACAGCCCCCAACTCTTTCCCCATCACAGCTATGTCACAACGCCCATTGTCTCCACATCACAGGGATGTGACAACCAATAGGTGTCTACGCATCACAGGTATGTGTGAGCCCCAGCTCTCTCCCCATCACAGGTGTGCGACAGATCCCAGCTCTCTCCCCATCACAGGTGAGTGATAGACCCCAGCTTTCGCCCCATCACAGGTACGTGACAGCGCCCACCTGATTCCGCATCACAGGAGCCTGACAGCCCCCAACTTTCTCCCCTTCACAGGTATGTGTCAACCCCCAGCTGTCTCCACATCACAGGTATGTGAAACACACCAGCTGTCTCCGCATCACAGGTATCTGACAGCCCACAGGTGTCTCCCCATCACAGGTGTTTGACAGTCCCCATCTCTTTCCCCATCACAGGTGTGTGACAGACCCCAGCTCTCTCCCCATTTCAGGTGAACAAGAGATCCCAGCTCTCTCCTCATCACAGGTATATGAGAGACCCCATCTTTCTCCGCATCACAGGATCCTAACAGCCCCCAACTCTCTCCCCATCACAGGTATGTCACAACCCCCATTGTCTCCACATCACAGGGATGTGACAACCACTAGCTGTCTCTGCATCATAGGTATGTGTGAGCACCCAGCTCTCTCCCCATCCCCGGTGAGTGACAGCCCCCAGCTGTCCCCCAATCACAGCAGTGTGACAGCCCCCATCTGTCTTAGCATTACAAGTAAGTGACAATCCCCATCTCTCTCCCCATCACAGGTGTGTGACAACCCCAAGCTCTCTCCCCATCACAGGTGTGTGACATCCCACAGCTCTCTCCCCATCACCGGTGAGTTACAGCCCCCAGCTCTCTCCGCATCACAGGTATGTGACAGCACACAGCTCTCTCCGCATCACAGGTGCATGACAAACCCCAAGTCTCGCCCCATCACAGGTATGTGACAGCCCCCAGCTGTCTCCACATCACAGGTATGTGACAACGCCAAGCTCTCTCCTCGTCACAGGTGTGTGACCATCCCCAGCTGTCTCCATATCACAGGTGCGAGAAAGCCCCAGCTCTTTTCCCTTCACAGGTGGATGACAGCCCCCAGCTCTCGCCCCATCACAGTTGATTGACAGCCCCCATCTCTCTCCCCATCACAAGTGAGTGACAGCCACCAGCTCTCACCCCATCACAGCTGTGTGACCGTCCCCAGCTGTCTCTATATCACAGGTGCGTGACAGCCGCCTACTCTCTCCCCATCACAGGTATGTCACAGCCCCCAGCTGTCTCCCCATTATAGGTATGTGATAGACCACAGCTGTCTCTATATCACAGGTATGTGACAAACCCAAGCTCTCTCCCCATCATAGGTGTTTGACCGTCCCCAGCTGTCTCCATATCACAGGTGAGTGACAACGCCCTGCTCTCTCCCCTTCACAGGTGGATGACAGCCCCCAGCTCTCTCCCCATCACAGGTGAGAGACAGCCCCCATCTCTCTCCTCATTACAGGTGAGTGACAGCCCCCAGCTCTCTCCCCATCACAGGTGAGTGGCGGCCCCCAGCTCTACCCGTCACAGTTATGTGACAGCCCCCAGCTGTCTCAGCGTCACAGGTATGTGACAGTCCCCATCTCTCTCCCCATCAAAGCTGTGTGACAGACCCCAGCTCTCTCCACATCATAGGTGAGTGACAGACCCCAGCGCTCTCCCAATCACAGGTATGTGACAACTCCCAGCTGTCTCCACATCACAGATGCCTGACAGCACCCAACTTTCTCCCCATCACAAGTATGAGTTACACCTTTGCTGATTCCACATCAGAGGTATGTGAAAGAAACCAGCTGTCTCCGCATCACAGGTATGTGACAGTCCCCATCTCTCTCCCCATCACAGGTGTGTGACAGTCAGAAGCTGTCCCCCCATCACAGGTGAGTGACGGCCCCCAGCCCTCTCCCAATTACAGGTATATGATAGCCCCCAGCAGTCTCCACATCACAGGTATGTGACAACGCCAAGCTCTCTCCCCATCACAGGTATGTGACCGTCCCCAGTTGTCTCCATATCACAGGTGCGTGAAAGCCCCTAGCTCTCTCCCCTTCACAGGTGGGTGACAGCCCCAAGCTCTCTCCTGAACACAGGTGAGTGACAGCCCCCAGCTCTCTCCCCATCACAGGTATGTGACAGCCCCCACCTGTTTCCACATCACAGGTATGTGACAGCCCCCAGCTCTCTCCCCATCACAGGTATGTGACAGCCCACAGCTCTCTCCCAATCACAGGCGAGTGACAGACCCCGGCTCTCTCCCCATCACAGGTATGTTACAACCACCAGCTGTCTCCACATCACAGGTATGTGACAGCCACCAGCTCTCCCTGCATCACAAGTATGTGACAGCCCCCAACTCTCTCCTCATCACAAGTATTTGACAGGCCCCAGCTGTCTCCACATCACAGGTATGTGACTGCCCCCAGCTGTCTCCCCATTTATGTATGTGACAGCCCCCAGCGGTCTCCACATCACAGGTATGGGGCAACCCCAAACTCTCTCCCCATCAGAGGCGTTTGAGAGTCCCCAGCTGTCTCAGCATTACAAGTATGTGACAATCCCCAACTCTCTACCCATCACAGGTGTGTGACAGCCCCCAGCTCTTTTCCCATCACAGGTGAGTGATAGCCCCCAGCACTCTCCCCATCACAGGTATGTGAGAGCCCCCAGCTGTCTCCACATCACAGGTATGTGACAGCTCCCAACTCTCTCCCCATCACAGGTATATTACAGCCACAAGCTGTCTCCACATCACAGGTATGGGCCAGCCACCAGCTCTAGCTGCATCACAGGTATGTGACAGCCCCCAGTTCTCTCCTCATCATAGGTGCTTGACAGTGCCCAGCTCTCTCCCCATCACAGGTGTGTGACAGCCAGAAGCTGTCCCCCCATCACAGGTGAGTGACGGCCCCCAGCCCTCTCCCAATTACAGGTATATGTTAGCCCCCAGCAGTCTCCACATCACAGGTATGTGACAACGCCAAGCTCTCTGCCCATCACAGGTATGTGACCGTCCCCAGTTGTCTCCATATCACAGGTGCGTGAAAGACCCTAGCTCTCTCCCCTTCACAGGTGGGTGACAGCCCCAAGCTCTCTCCTGAACACAGGTGAGTGACAGCCCCCAGCTCTGTCCCCATCACAGGTATGTGACAGCCCCCACCTGTCTCCACATCACAGGTATGTGACAGCCCCCAGCTCTCTCCCCATCACAGGTGTGTGACAGCCAGAACCTGTCCCCCCATCACAGGTGAGTGACGGCCCCCAGCCCTCTCCCAATTACAGGTATATGATAGCCCCCAGCAGTCTCCACATCACAGGTATGTGACAACGCCAAGCTCTCTGCCCATCACAGGTATGTGACCGTCCCCAGGTGTCTCCATATCACAGGTGCGTGAAAGTCCCTAGCTCTCTCCCCTTCACAGGTGGGTGACAGCCCCAAGCTCTCTCCTGAACACAGGTGAGTGACAGCCCCCAGCTCTCTCCCCATCACAGGTATGTGACAGCCCCCACCTGTCTCCACATCTCAGGTATGTGACAGCCCCCAGCTCTCTCCCCATCACAGGTATGTGACAGCCCACAGCTCTCTCCCAATCACAGGCGAGTGACATACACCGGCTCTCTCCCCATCACAGGTATGTTACAACCACCAGCTGTCTCCACATCACAGGTATGTGACAGCCACCAGCTCTCTCTGCATCACAAGTATGTGACAGCCCCCAGTTCTCTCCCCATCATAGGTGCTTGACAGTGCCCAGCTCTCTCCCCATCACAGGTGTGTGACAGACCCCAGCTCTCTCCCCATCACAGGTATGTGAGAGCCCCCAGCTGTCTCCATACCACAAGTATGTGACAGCAACTACCTTACTCCGCATCACAGGTATGTGACTGGCCCCAGCACTCTCCCCATCAGAAGTGTTTGACAGTCCCCATCTCATTCCCCTTCACAAGTGAGTGAGAGGCCCAAGCTCCCTTCCCATCACAGGTGTGTGACAGCCCCCAGCTCTCTCCCAATCACAGCAGTGTGACAGCCCCCAGCTCTCTTAGAATTACAATTAAGTGACAATCCCCATCTGTCTCCCCATCACAGGTGTGTGACAACCCCAAGGTCTCTCCCCATCACAGGTGTGTGACATCCCCCAGCTCTCTCCCCATCACCAGTGAGTTACGTCCCCCAGCTCTCGCCCCATCACAGTTGATTCACAGCGCCCATCTCTCTCCCCATCACAAGTGAGTGACAGCCCCCAGCTCTCTCCCCATCACAGGTGTGTGAATGACCCCAGCTGTCTCCATATCACAGGTGCGTGAAAGCCCCCAGCTCTCTCCCTTTCACAGGTGGGTGACGGCCCCTAGCTATCGCTCCAACACATGTATGTGACAGCCCCCATCTCTCTCCCCATCACAAGTGAGTGACAGCCCCCAGCTCTCTCCCCATCACAGGTGTGTGACCGTCCCCAGGTGTCTCCAAATCACAGGTGAGTGACAATGCCCAGCTCTCTCCCATTCACAGGTGTGTGACAGCCACCAGCTCTCTCCCCATCACAGGTGAGTGACAGCCCCCAGCTCTCTCCCCATCACAGGTATCTGAGAGCCCCCAGCTGTCTCCGCATCACAGGAGCCTAACAGCCCCCAACTCTTTCCCCATCACAGCTATGTCACAACGCCCATTGTCTCCACATCACAGGGATGTGACAACCAATAGGTGTCTACGCATCACAGGTATGTGTGAGCCCCAGCTCTCTCCCCATCACAGGTGTGCGACAGATCCCAGCTCTCTCCCCATCACAGGTGAGTGATAGACCCCAGCTTTCGCCCCATCACAGGTACGTGACAGCGCCCACCTGATTCCGCATCACAGGAGCCTGACAGCCCCCAACTTTCTCCCCTTCACAGGTATGTGTCAACCCCCAGCTGTCTCCACATCACAGGTATGTGAAACACACCAGCTGTCTCCGCATCACAGGTATCTGACAGCCCACAGGTGTCTCCCCATCACAGGTGTTTGACAGTCCCCATCTCTTTCCCCATCACAGGTGTGTGACAGACCCCAGCTCTCTCCCCATTTCAGGTGAACAAGAGATCCCAGCTCTCTCCTCATCACAGGTATATGAGAGACCCCATCTTTCTCCGCATCACAGGATCCTAACAGCCCCCAACTCTCTCCCCATCACAGGTATGTCACAACCCCCATTGTCTCCACATCACAGGGATGTGACAACCACTAGCTGTCTCTGCATCATAGGTATGTGTGAGCACCCAGCTCTCTCCCCATCCCCGGTGAGTGACAGCCCCCAGCTGTCCCCCAATCACAGCAGTGTGACAGCCCCCATCTGTCTTAGCATTACAAGTAAGTGACAATCCCCATCTCTCTCCCCATCACAGGTGTGTGACAACCCCAAGCTCTCTCCCCATCACAGGTGTGTGACATCCCACAGCTCTCTCCCCATCACCGGTGAGTTACAGCCCCCAGCTCTCTCCCCATCACAGGTATGTGACAGCCCACAGCTGTCTCCGCATCACAGGTGCATGACAAACCCCAAGTCTCGCCCCATCACAGGTATGTGACAGCCCCCAGCTGTCTCCACATCACAGGTATGTGACAACGCCAAGCTCTCTCCTCGTCACAGGTGTGTGACCATCCCCAGCTGTCTCCATATCACAGGTGCGAGAAAGCCCCAGCTCTTTTCCCTTCACAGGTGGATGACAGCCCCCAGCTCTCGCCCCATCACAGTTGATTGACAGCCCCCATCTCTCTCCCCATCACAAGTGAGTGACAGCCACCAGCTCTCACCCCATCACAGCTGTGTGACCGTCCCCAGCTGTCTCTATATCACAGGTGCGTGACAGCCGCCTACTCTCTCCCCATCACAGGTATGTCACAGCCCCCAGCTGTCTCCCCATTATAGGTATGTGATAGACCACAGCTGTCTCTATATCACAGGTATGTGACAAACCCAAGCTCTCTCCCCATCATAGGTGTTTGACCGTCCCCAGCTGTCTCCATATCACAGGTGAGTGACAACGCCCTGCTCTCTCCCCTTCACAGGTGGATGACAGCCCCCAGCTCTCTCCCCATCACAGGTGAGAGACAGCCCCCATCTCTCTCCTCATTACAGGTGAGTGACAGCCCCCAGCTCTCTCCCCATCACAGGTGAGTGGCGGCCCCCAGCTCTACCCGTCACAGTTATGTGACAGCCCCCAGCTGTCTCAGCGTCACAGGTATGTGACAGTCCCCATCTCTCTCCCCATCAAAGCTGTGTGACAGACCCCAGCTCTCTCCACATCATAGGTGAGTGACAGACCCCAGCGCTCTCCCAATCACAGGTATGTGACAACTCCCAGCTGTCTCCACATCACAGATGCCTGACAGCACCCAACTTTCTCCCCATCACAAGTATGAGTTACACCTTTGCTGATTCCACATCAGAGGTATGTGAAAGAAACCAGCTGTCTCCGCATCACAGGTATGTGACAGTCCCCATCTCTCTCCCCATCACAGGTGTGTGACAGTCAGAAGCTGTCCCCCCATCACAGGTGAGTGACGGCCCCCAGCCCTCTCCCAATTACAGGTATATGATAGCCCCCAGCAGTCTCCACATCACAGGTATGTGACAACGCCAAGCTCTCTCCCCATCACAGGTATGTGACCGTCCCCAGTTGTCTCCATATCACAGGTGCGTGAAAGACCCTAGCTCTCTCCCCTTCACAGGTGGGTGACAGCCCCAAGCTCTCTCCTGAACACAGGTGAGTGACAGCCCCCAGCTCTCTCCCCATCACAGGTATGTGACAGCCCCCACCTGTTTCCACATCACAGGTATGTGACAGCCCCCAGCTCTCTCCCCATCACAGGTATGTGACAGCCCACAGCTCTCTCCCAATCACAGGCGAGTGACAGACCCCGGCTCTCTCCCCATCACAGGTATGTTACAACCACCAGCTGTCTCCACATCACAGGTATGTGACAGCCACCAGCTCTCCCTGCATCACAAGTATGTGACAGCCCCCAACTCTCTCCTCATCACAAGTATTTGACAGGCCCCAGCTGTCTCCACATCACAGGTATGTGACTGCCCCCAGCTGTCTCCCCATTTATGTATGTGACAGCCCCCAGCTGTCTCCACATCACAGGTATGGGGCAACCCCAAACTCTCTCCCCATCAGAGGCGTTTGAGAGTCCCCAGCTGTCTCAGCATTACAAGTATGTGACAATCCCCAACTCTCTACCCATCACAGGTGTGTGACAGCCCCCAGCTCTTTCCCCATCACAGGTGAGTGATAGCCCCCAGCACTCTCCCCATCACAGGTATGTGAGAGCCCCCAGCTGTCTCCACATCACAGGTATGTGACAGCTCCCAACTCTCTCCCCATCACAGGTATATTACAGCCACAAGCTGTCTCCACATCACAGGTATGGGCCAGCCACCAGCTCTAGCTGCATCACAGGTATGTGACAGCCCCCAGTTCTCTCCCCATCATAGGTGCTTGACAGTGCCCAGCTCTCTCCCCATCACAGGTGTGTGACAGACCCCAGCTCTCTCCCCATCACAGGTATGTGAGAGCCCCCAGCTGTCTCCATATCACAAGTATGTGACAGCAACTACCTTACTCCGCATCACAGGTATGTGACTGGCCCCAGCACTCTCCCCATCAGAAGTGTTTGACAGTCCCCATCTCATTCCCCTTCACAAGTGAGTGAGAGGCCCAAGCTCCCTTCCCATCACAGGTGTGTGACATCCCCCAGCTCTCTCCCCATCCCCGGTGAGTGACAGCCCCAAGCTCTCTCCCAATCACAGCAGTGTGACAGCCCCCAGCTCTCTTAGAATTACAATTAAGTGACAATCCCCATCTCTCTCCCCATCACAGGTGTGTGACAACCCCAAGGTCTCTCCCCATCACAGGTGTGTGACATCCCCCAGCTCTCTCCCCATCACCAGTGAGTTACGTCCCCCAGCTCTCTCCCCATCACTGGTATGTGACAGCCCCCAGCTGTTCCCGCATCAGAGGTGCCTGACAAACCCCAAGTCTCTCCCCATCAAGGTATGTGAGAACCCCCAGCTGTCGCCACATCATAGGTATGTGACAACGCCAAGCTCTCTCCTCATCACAGGTGTGTGACCATCCCCAGCTGTCTCCATATTACAGGTGCGTGAAAGCCCCCAGCTCTTTCCCCTTCACAGGTGGGTGACAGCCCCCAGCTCTCGCCCCATCACAGTTGATTCACAGCCCCCAGCTCTCGCCCCATCACAGTTGATTCACAGCCCCCAGCTCTCTCCCCATCACAGGTGTGTGAATGACCCCAGCTGTCTCCATATCACAGGTGCGTGAAAGCCCCCAGCTCTCTCCCTTTCACAGGTGGGTGACGGCCCCTAGCTATCGCTCCAACACATGTATGTGACAGCCCCCATCTCTCTCCCCATCACAAGTGAGTGACAGCCCCCAGCTCTCTCCCCATCACAGGTGTGTGACCGTCCCCAGGTGTCTCCAAATCACAGGTGAGTGACAATGCCCAGCTCTCTCCCATTCACAGGTGTGTGACAGCCACCAGCTCTCTCCCCATCACAGGTGAGTGACAGCCCCCAGCTCTCTCCCCATCACAGGTATCTGAGAGCCCCCAGCTGTCTCCGCATCACAGGAGCCTAACAGCCCCCAACTCTTTCCCCATCACAGCTATGTCACAACGCCCATTGTCTCCACATCACAGGGATGTGACAACCAATAGGTGTCTACGCATCACAGGTATGTGTGAGCCCCAGCTCTCTCCCCATCACAGGTGTGCGACAGATCCCAGCTCTCTCCCCATCACAGGTGAGTGATAGACCCCAGCTTTCGCCCCATCACAGGTACGTGACAGCGCCCACCTGATTCCGCATCACAGGAGCCTGACAGCCCCCAACTTTCTCCCCTTCACAGGTATGTGTCAACCCCCAGCTGTCTCCACATCACAGGTATGTGAAACACACCAGCTGTCTCCGCATCACAGGTATCTGACAGCCCACAGGTGTCTCCCCATCACAGGTGTTTGACAGTCCCCATCTCTTTCCCCATCACAGGTGTGTGACAGACCCCAGCTCTCTCCCCATTTCAGGTGAACAAGAGATCCCAGCTCTCTCCTCATCACAGGTATATGAGAGACCCCATCTTTCTCCGCATCACAGGATCCTAACAGCCCCCAACTCTCTCCCCATCACAGGTATGTCACAACCCCCATTGTCTCCACATCACAGGGATGTGACAACCACTAGCTGTCTCTGCATCATAGGTATGTGTGAGCACCCAGCTCTCTCCCCATCCCCGGTGAGTGACAGCCCCCAGCTGTCCCCCAATCACAGCAGTGTGACAGCCCCCATCTGTCTTAGCATTACAAGTAAGTGACAATCCCCATCTCTCTCCCCATCACAGGTGTGTGACAACCCCAAGCTCTCTCCCCATCACAGGTGTGTGACATCCCACAGCTCTCTCCCCATCACCGGTGAGTTACAGCCCCCAGCTCTCTCCGCATCACAGGTATGTGACAGCACACAGCTCTCTCCGCATCACAGGTGCATGACAAACCCCAAGTCTCGCCCCATCACAGGTATGTGACAGCCCCCAGCTGTCTCCACATCACAGGTATGTGACAACGCCAAGCTCTCTCCTCGTCACAGGTGCGTGACCATCCCCAGCTGTCTCCATATCACAGGTGCGAGAAAGCCCCAGCTCTTTTCCCTTCACAGGTGGATGACAGCCCCCAGCTCTCGCCCCATCACAGTTGATTGACAGCCCCCATCTCTCTCCCCATCACAAGTGAGTGACAGCCACCAGCTCTCACCCCATCACAGCTGTGTGACCGTCCCCAGCTGTCTCTATATCACAGGTGCGTGACAGCCGCCTACTCTCTCCCCATCACAGGTATGTCACAGCCCCCAGCTGTCTCCCCATTATAGGTATGTGATAGACCACAGCTGTCTCTATATCACAGGTATGTGACAAACCCAAGCTCTCTCCCCATCATAGGTGTTTGACCGTCCCCAGCTGTCTCCATATCACAGGTGAGTGACAACGCCCTGCTCTCTCCCCTTCACAGGTGGATGACAGCCCCCAGCTCTCTCCCCATCACAGGTGAGAGACAGCCCCCATCTCTCTCCTCATTACAGGTGAGTGACAGCCCCCAGCTCTCTCCCCATCACAGGTGAGTGGCGGCCCCCAGCTCTACCCGTCACAGTTATGTGACAGCCCCCAGCTGTCTCAGCGTCACAGGTATGTGACAGTCCCCATCTCTCTCCCCATCAAAGCTGTGTGACAGACCCCAGCTCTCTCCACATCATAGGTGAGTGACAGACCCCAGCGCTCTCCCAATCACAGGTATGTGACAACTCCCAGCTGTCTCCACATCACAGATGCCTGACAGCACCCAACTTTCTCCCCATCACAAGTATGAGTTACACCTTTGCTGATTCCACATCAGAGGTATGTGAAAGAAACCAGCTGTCTCCGCATCACAGGTATGTGACAGTCCCCATCTCTCTCCCCATCACAGGTGTGTGACAGTCAGAAGCTGTCCCCCCATCACAGGTGAGTGACGGCCCCCAGCCCTCTCCCAATTACAGGTATATGATAGCCCCCAGCAGTCTCCACATCACAGGTATGTGACAACGCCAAGCTCTCTCCCCATCACAGGTATGTGACCGTCCCCAGTTGTCTCCATATCACAGGTGCGTGAAAGACCCTAGCTCTCTCCCCTTCACAGGTGGGTGACAGCCCCAAGCTCTCTCCTGAACACAGGTGAGTGACAGCCCCCAGCTCTCTCCCCATCACAGGTATGTGACAGCCCCCACCTGTCTCCACATCACAGGTATGTGACAGCCCCCAGCTCTCTCCCCATCACAGGTATGTGACAGCCCACAGCTCTCTCCCAATCACAGGCGAGTGACAGACCCCGGCTCTCTCCCCATCACAGGTATGTTACAACCACCAGCTGTCTCCACATCACAGGTATGTGACAGCCACCAGCTCTCCCTGCATCACAAGTATGTGACAGCCCCCAACTCTCTCCTCATCACAAGTATTTGACAGGCCCCAGCTGTCTCCACATCACAGGTATGTGACTGCCCCCAGCTGTCTCCCCATTTATGTATGTGACAGCCCCCAGCTGTCTCCACATCACAGGTATGGGGCAACCCCAAACTCTCTCCCCATCAGAGGCGTTTGAGAGTCCCCAGCTGTCTCAGCATTACAAGTATGTGACAATCCCCAACTCTCTACCCATCACAGGTGTGTGACAGCCCCCAGCTCTTTTCCCATCACAGGTGAGTGATAGCCCCCAGCACTCTCCCCATCACAGGTATGTGAGAGCCCCCAGCTGTCTCCACATCACAGGTATGTGACAGCTCCCAACTCTCTCCCCATCACAGGTATATTACAGCCACAAGCTGTCTCCACATCATAGGTATGGGCCAGCCACCAGCTCTAGCTGCATCACAGGTATGTGACAGCCCCCAGTTCTCTCCTCATCATAGGTGCTTGACAGTGCCCAGCTCTCTCCCCATCACAGGTGTGTGACAGCCAGAAGCTGTCCCCCCATCACAGGTGAGTGACGGCCCCCAGCCCTCTCCCAATTACAGGTATATGTTAGCCCCCAGCAGTCTCCACATCACAGGTATGTGACAACGCCAAGCTCTCTGCCCATCACAGGTATGTGACCGTCCCCAGTTGTCTCCATATCACAGGTGCGTGAAAGCCCCTAGCTCTCTCCCCTTCACAGGTGGGTGACAGCCCCAAGCTCTCTCCTGAACACAGGTGAGTGACAGCCCCCAGCTCTGTCCCCATCACAGGTATGTGACAGCCCCCACCTGTCTCCACATCACAGGTATGTGACAGCCCCCAGCTCTCTCCCCATCACAGGTGTGTGACAGCCAGAAGCTGTCCCCCCATCACAGGTGACTGACGGCCCCCAGCCCTCTCCCAATTACAGGTATATGATAGCCCCCAGCAGTCTCCACATCACAAGTATGTGACAACGCCAAGCTCTCTGCCCATCACAGGTATGTGACCGTCCCCAGGTGTCTCCATATCACAGGTGCGTGAAAGCCCCTAGCTCTCTCCCCTTCACAGGTGGGTGACAGCCCCAAGCTCTCTCCTGAACACAGGTGAGTGACAGCCCCCAGCTCTCTCCCCATCACAGGTATGTGACAGCCCCCACCTGTCTCCACATCTCAGGTATGTGACAGCCCCCAGCTCTCTCCCCATCACAGGTATGTGACAGCCCACAGCTCTCTCCCAATCACAGGCGAGTGACATACACCGGCTCTCTCCCCATCACAGGTATGTTACAACCACCAGCTGTCTCCACATCACAGGTATGTGACAGCCACCAGCTCTCTCTGCATCACAAGTATGTGACAGCCCCCAGTTCTCTCCCCATCATAGGTGCTTGACAGTGCCCAGCTCTCTCCCCATCACAGGTGTGTGACAGACCCCAGCTCTCTCCCCATCACAGGTATGTGAGAGCCCCCAGCTGTCTCCATACCACAAGTATGTGACAGCAACTACCTTACTCCGCATCACAGGTATGTGACTGGCCCCAGCACTCTCCCCATCAGAAGTGTTTGACAGTCCCCATCTCATTCCCCTTCACAAGTGAGTGAGAGGCCCAAGCTCCCTTCCCATCACAGGTGTGTGACAGCCCCCAGCTCTCTTAGAATTACAATTAAGTGACAATCCCCATCTGTCTCCCCATCACAGGTGTGTGACAACCCCAAGGTCTCTCCCCATCACAGGTGTGTGACATACCCCAGCTCTCTCCCCATCACCAGTGAGTTACGTCCCCCAGCTCTCGCCCCATCACAGTTGATTCACAGCGCCCATCTCTCTCCCCATCACAAGTGAGTGACAGCCCCCAGCTCTCTCCCCATCACAGGTGTGTGAATGACCCCAGCTGTCTCCATATCACAGGTGCGTGAAAGCCCCCAGCTCTCTCCCTTTCACAGGTGGGTGACGGCCCCTAGCTATCGCTCCAACACATGTATGTGACAGCCCCCATCTCTCTCCCCATCACAAGTGAGTGACAGCCCCCAGCTCTCTCCCCATCACAGGTGTGTGACCGTCCCCAGGTGTCTCCAAATCACAGGTGAGTGACAATGCCCAGCTCTCTCCCATTCACAGGTGTGTGACAGCCACCAGCTCTCTCCCCATCACAGGTGAGTGACAGCCCCCAGCTCTCTCCCCATCACAGGTATCTGAGAGCCCCCAGCTGTCTCCGCATCACAGGAGCCTAACAGCCCCCAACTCTTTCCCCATCACAGCTATGTCACAACGCCCATTGTCTCCACATCACAGGGATGTGACAACCAATAGGTGTCTACGCATCACAGGTATGTGTGAGCCCCAGCTCTCTCCCCATCACAGGTGTGCGACAGATCCCAGCTCTCTCCCCATCACAGGTGAGTGATAGACCCCAGCTTTCGCCCCATCACAGGTACGTGACAGCGCCCACCTGATTCCGCATCACAGGAGCCTGACAGCCCCCAACTTTCTCCCCTTCACAGGTATGTGTCAACCCCCAGCTGTCTCCACATCACAGGTATGTGAAACACACCAGCTGTCTCCGCATCACAGGTATCTGACAGCCCACAGGTGTCTCCCCATCACAGGTGTTTGACAGTCCCCATCTCTTTCCCCATCACAGGTGTGTGACAGACCCCAGCTCTCTCCCCATTTCAGGTGAACAAGAGATCCCAGCTCTCTCCTCATCACAGGTATATGAGAGACCCCATCTTTCTCCGCATCACAGGATCCTAACAGCCCCCAACTCTCTCCCCATCACAGGTATGTCACAACCCCCATTGTCTCCACATCACAGGGATGTGACAACCACTAGCTGTCTCTGCATCATAGGTATGTGTGAGCACCCAGCTCTCTCCCCATCCCCGGTGAGTGACAGCCCCCAGCTGTCCCCCAATCACAGCAGTGTGACAGCCCCCATCTGTCTTAGCATTACAAGTAAGTGACAATCCCCATCTCTCTCCCCATCACAGGTGTGTGACAACCCCAAGCTCTCTCCCCATCACAGGTGTGTGACATCCCACAGCTCTCTCCCCATCACCGGTGAGTTACAGCCCCCAGCTCTCTCCCCATCACAGGTATGTGACAGCCCACAGCTGTCTCCGCATCACAGGTGCATGACAAACCCCAAGTCTCGCCCCATCACAGGTATGTGACAGCCCCCAGCTGTCTCCACATCACAGGTATGTGACAACGCCAAGCTCTCTCCTCGTCACAGGTGTGTGACCATCCCCAGCTGTCTCCATATCACAGGTGCGAGAAAGCCCCAGCTCTTTTCCCTTCACAGGTGGATGACAGCCCCCAGCTCTCGCCCCATCACAGTTGATTGACAGCCCCCATCTCTCTCCCCATCACAAGTGAGTGACAGCCACCAGCTCTCACCCCATCACAGCTGTGTGACCGTCCCCAGCTGTCTCTATATCACAGGTGCGTGACAGCCGCCTACTCTCTCCCCATCACAGGTATGTCACAGCCCCCAGCTGTCTCCCCATTATAGGTATGTGATAGACCACAGCTGTCTCTATATCACAGGTATGTGACAAACCCAAGCTCTCTCCCCATCATAGGTGTTTGACCGTCCCCAGCTGTCTCCATATCACAGGTGAGTGACAACGCCCTGCTCTCTCCCCTTCACAGGTGGATGACAGCCCCCAGCTCTCTCCCCATCACAGGTGAGAGACAGCCCCCATCTCTCTCCTCATTACAGGTGAGTGACAGCCCCCAGCTCTCTCCCCATCACAGGTGAGTGGCGGCCCCCAGCTCTACCCGTCACAGTTATGTGACAGCCCCCAGCTGTCTCAGCGTCACAGGTATGTGACAGTCCCCATCTCTCTCCCCATCAAAGCTGTGTGACAGACCCCAGCTCTCTCCACATCATAGGTGAGTGACAGACCCCAGCTCTCTCCCAATCACAGGTATGTGACAACTCCCAGCTGTCTCCACATCACAGATGCCTGACAGCACCCAACTTTCTCCCCATCACAAGTATGTGTTACCCCTTAGCTGTCTCCACATCAGAGGTATGTGAAAGACACCAGCTGTCTCCGCATCACAGGTATGTGACAGTCCCCATCTCTCTCCCCATCACAGGTGTGTGACAGCCAGAAGCTGTCCCCCCATCACAGGTGAGTGACGGCCCCCAGCCCTCTCCCAATTACAGGTATATGATAGCCCCCAGCAGTCTCCACATCACAGGTATGTGACAACGCCAAGCTCTCTCTCCATCACAGGTATGTGACCGTCCCCAGTTGTCTCCATATCACAGGTGCGTGAAAGACCCTAGCTCTCTCCCCTTCACAGGTGGGTGACAGCCCCAAGCTCTCTCCTGAACACAGGTGAGTGACAGCCCCCAGCTCTCTCCCCATCACAGGTATGTGACAGCCCCCACCTGTCTCCACATCACAGGTATGTGACAGCCCCCAGCTCTCTCCCCATCACAGGTGTGTGACAGCCAGAACCTGTCCCCCCATCACAGGTGAGTGACGGCCCCCAGCCCTCTCCCAATTACAGGTATATGATAGCCCCCAGCTGTCTCCACATCACAGGTATGTGACAACGCCAAGCTCTCTCTCCATCACAGGTATGTGACCGTCCCCAGTTGTCTCCATATCACAGGTGCGTGAAAGCCCCTAGCTCTCTCCCCTTCACAGGTGGGTGACAGCCCCAAGCTCTCTCCTGAACACAGGTGAGTGACAGCCCCCAGCTCTCTCCCCATCACAGGTATGTGACAGCCCCCACCTGTCTCCACATCTCAGGTATGTGACAGCCCCCAGCTCTCTCCCCATCACAGGTATGTGACAGCCCACAGCTCTCTCCCAATCACAGGCGAGTGACAGACCCCGGCTCTCTCCCCATCACAGGTATGTTACAACCACCAGCTGTCTCCACATCACAGGTATGTGACAGCCACCAGCTCTCTCTGCATCACAAGTATGTGACAGCCCCAACTCTCTCCTCATCACAAGTATTTGACAGGCCCCAGCTGTCTCCACATCACAGGTATGTGACTGCCCCCAGCTGTCTCCCCATTTCTGTATGTGACAGCCCCCAGCTGTCTCCACATCACAGGTATGGGGCAACCCCAAGCTCTCTCCCCATCAGAGGCGTTTGAGAGTCCCCAGCTGTCTCAGCATTACAAGTATGTGACAATCCCCAACTCTCTACCCATCACAGGTGTGTGACAGCCCCCAGCTCTTTCCCCATCACAGGTGAGTGATAGCCCCCAGCACTCTCCCCATCACAGGTATGTGAGAGCCCCCAGCTGTCTCCACATCACAGGTATGTGACAGCTCCCAACTCTCTCCCCATCACAGGTATATTACAGCCACAAGCTGTCTCCACATCACAGGTATGGGCCAGCCACCAGCTCTAGCTGCATCACAGGTATGTGACAGCCCCCAGTTCTCTCCCCATCATAGGTGCTTGACAGTGCCCAGCTCTCTCCCCATCACAGGTGTGTGACAGACCCCAGCTCTCTCCCCATCACAGGTATGTGAGAGCCCCCAGCTGTCTCCATATCACAAGTATGTGACAGCAACTACCTTACTCCGCATCACAGGTATGTGACTGGCCCCAGCACTCTCCCCATCAGAAGTGTTTGACAGTCCCCATCTCATTCCCCTTCACAAGTGAGTGAGAGGCCCAAGCTCCCTTCCCATCACAGGTGTGTGACATCCCCCAGCTCTCTCCCCATCCCCGGTGAGTGACAGCCCCAAGCTCTCTCCCAATCACAGCAGTGTGACAGCCCCCAGCTCTCTTAGAATTACAATTAAGTGACAATCCCCATCTCTCTCCCCATCACAGGTGTGTGACAACCCCAAGGTCTCTCCCCATCACAGGTGTGTGACATCCCCCAGCTCTCTCCCCATCACCAGTGAGTTACATCCCCCAGCTCTCTCCCCATCACTGGTATGTGACAGCCCCCAGCTGTTCCCGCATCAGAGGTGCCTGACAAACCCCAAGTCTCTCCCCATCAAGGTATGTGAGAACCCCCAGCTGTCGCCACATCATAGGTATGTGACAACGCCAAGCTCTCTCCTCATCACAGGTGTGTGACCATCCCCAGCTGTCTCCATATTACAGGTGCGTGAAAGCCCCCAGCTCTTTCCCCTTCACAGGTGGGTGACAGCCCCCAGCTCTCGCCCCATCACAGTTGATTCACAGCCCCCATCTCTCTCCCCATCACAAGTGAGTGACAGCCCCCAGCTCTCTCCCCATCACAGGTGTGTGAATGACCCCAGCTGTCTCCATATCACAGGTGCGTGAAAGCCCCCAGCTCTCTCCCTTTCACAGGTGGGTGACGGCCCCTAGCTATCGCTCCAACACATGTATGTGACAGCCCCCATCTCTCTCCCCATCACAAGTGAGGGACAGCCCCCAGCTCAATCCCCATCACAGGTGTGTGACAGCCACCAGCTCTCTCCCCATCACAGGTGAGTGACAATGCCCAGCTCTCTCCCATTCACAGGTGTGTGACAGCCACCAGCTCTCTCCCCATCACAGGTGAGTGACAGCCCCCAGCTCTCTCCCCATCACAGGTATCTGAGAGCCCCCAGCTGTCTCCGCATCACAGGAGCCTAACAGTCCCCAACTCTTTCCCCATCACAGGTATGTCACAACGCCCATTGTCTCCACATCACAGGTATGTGACAACCAATAGGTGTCTACGCATCACAGGTATGTGTGAACCCCAGCTCTCTCCCCATCACAGGTGTGCGACAGATCCCAGCTCTCTCCCCATCACAGGTGAGTGATAGACCCCAGCTTTCGCCCCATCACAGGTACGTGACAGCGCCCACCTGATTCCGCATCACAGGAGCCTGACAGCCCCCAACTTTCTCCCCTTCACAGGTATGTGTCAACCCCCAGCTGTCTCCACATCACAGGTATGTGAAACACACCAGCTGTCTCCGCATCACAGGTATCTGACAGCCCACAGGTGTCTCCCCATCACAGGTGTGTGACATCCCACAGCTCTCTCCCCATCACCGGTGAGTTACAGCCCCCAGCTCTCTCCCCATCACAGGTATGTGACAGCCCACAGCTGTCTCCTCATCACAGGTGCATGACAAACCCCAAGTCTCGCCCCATCACAGGTATGTGACAGCCCCCAGCTTTCTCCACATCACAGGTATGTGACAACGCCAAGCTCTCTCCTCGTCACAGGTGTGTGACCATCCCCAGCTGTCTCCATATCACAGGTGCGAGAAAGCCCCAGCTCTTTTCCCTTCACAGGTGGATGACAGCCCCCAGCTCTCGCCCCATCACAGTTGATTGACAGCCCCCATCTCTCTCCCCATCACAAGTGAGTGACAGCCCCCAGCTCTCTCCCCATCACAGGTGTGTGAATGACCCCAGCTGTCTCCATATCACAGGTGCGTGAAAGCCCCCAGCTCTCTCCCTTTCACAGGTGGGTGACGGCCCCTAGCTATCGCTCCAACACATGTATGTGACAGCCCCCATCTCTCTCCCCATCACAAGTGAGTGACAGCCCCCAGCTCTCTCCCCATCACAGGTGTGTGACCGTCCCCAGGTGTCTCCAAATCACAGGTGAGTGACAATGCCCAGCTCTCTCCCATTCACAGGTGTGTGACAGCCACCAGCTCTCTCCCCATCACAGGTGTGTGACATCCCACAGCTCTCTCCCCATCACCGGTGAGTTACAGCCCCCAGCTCTCTCCCCATCACAGGTATGTGACAGCCCACAGCTGTCTCCGCATCACAGGTGCATGACAAACCCCAAGTCTCGCCCCATCACAGGTATGTGACAGCCCCCAGCTGTCTCCACATCACAAGTATGTGACAACGCCAAGCTCTCTCCTCGTCACAGGTGTGTGACCATCCCCAGCTGTCTCCATATCACAGGTGCGAGAAAGCCCCAGCTCTTTTCCCTTCACAGGTGGATGACAGCCCCCAGCTCTCGCCCCATCACAGTTTATTGACAGACCCCATCTCTCTCCCCATCACAAGTGAGTGACAGCCACCAGCTCTCACCCCATCACAGCTGTGTGACCGTCCCCAGCTGTCTCTATATCACAGGTGCGTGACAGCCGCCTACTCTCTCCCCATCACAGGTATGTCACAGCCCCCAGCTGTCTCCCCATTATAGGTATGTGATAGACCACAGCTGTCTCTATATCACAGGTATGTGACAAACCCAAGCTCTCTCCCCATCATAGGTGTTTGACCGTCCCCAGCTGTCTCCATATCACAGGTGAGTGACAACGCCCTGCTCTCTCCCCTTCACAGGTGGATGACAGCCCCCAGCTCTCTCCCCATCACAGGTGAGAGACAGCCCCCATCTCTCTCCTCATTACAGGTGAGTGACAGCCCCCAGCTCTCTCCCCATCACAGGTGAGTGGCGGCCCCCAGCTCTACCCGTCACAGTTATGTGACAGCCCCCAGCTGTCTCAGCGTCACAGGTATGTGACAGTCCCCATCTCTCTCCCCATCAAAGCTGTGTGACAGACCCCAGCTCTCTCCACATCATAGGTGAGTGACAGACCCCAGCTCTCTCCCAATCACAGGTATGTGACAACTCCCAGCTGTCTCCACATCACAGATGCCTGACAGCACCCAACTTTCTCCCCATCACAAGTATGTGTTACCCCTTAGCTGTCTCCACATCAGAGGTATGTGAAAGACACCAGCTGTCTCCGCATCACAGGTATGTGACAGTCCCCATCTCTCTCCCCATCACAGGTGTGTGACAGCCAGAAGCTGTCCCCCCATCACAGGTGAGTGACGGCCCCCAGCCCTCTCCCAATTACAGGTATATGATAGCCCCCAGCAGTCTCCACATCACAGGTATGTGACAACGCCAAGCTCTCTCCCCATCACAGGTATGTGACCGTCCCCAGTTGTCTCCATATCACAGGTGCGTGAAAGACCCTAGCTCTCTCCCCTTCACAGGTGGGTGACAGCCCCAAGCTCTCTCCTGAACACAGGTGAGTGACAGCCCCCAGCTCTCTCCCCATCACAGGTATGTGACAGCCCCCACCTGTCTCCACATCACAGGTATGTGACAGCCCCCAGCTCTCTCCCCATCACAGGTGTGTGACAGCCAGAACCTGTCCCCCCATCACAGGTGAGTGACGGCCCCCAGCCCTCTCCCAATTACAGGTATATGATAGCCCCCAGCAGTCTCCACATCACAGGTATGTGACAACGCCAAGCTCTCTCTCCATCACAGGTATGTGACCGTCCCCAGTTGTCTCCATATCACAGGTGCGTGAAAGCCACTAGCTCTCTCCCCTTCACAGGTGGGTGACAGCCCCAAGCTCTCTCCTGAACACAGGTGAGTGACAGCCCCCAGCTCTCTCCCCATCACAGGTATGTGACAGCCCCCACCTGTCTCCACATCTCAGGTATGTGACAGCCCCCAGCTCTCTCCCCATCACAGGTATGTGACAGCCCACAGCTCTCTCCCAATCACAGGCGAGTGACAGACCCCGGCTCTCTCCCCATCACAGGTATGTTACAACCACCAGCTGTCTCCACATCACAGGTATGTGACAGCCACCAGCTCTCTCTGCATCACAAGTATGTGACAGCCCCAACTCTCTCCTCATCACAAGTATTTGACAGGCCCCAGCTGTCTCCACATCACAGGTATGTGACTGCCCCCAGCTGTCTCCCCATTTCTGTATGTGACAGCCCCCAGCTGTCTCCACATCACAGGTATGGGGCAACCCCAAGCTCTCTCCCCATCAGAGGCGTTTGAGAGTCCCCAGCTGTCTCAGCATTACAAGTATGTGACAATCCCCAACTCTCTACCCATCACAGGTGTGTGACAGCCCCCAGCTCTTTCCCCATCACAGGTGAGTGATAGCCCCCAGCACTCTCCCCATCACAGGTATGTGAGAGCCCCCAGCTGTCTCCACATCACAGGTATGTGACAGCTCCCAACTCTCTCCCCATCACAGGTATATTACAGCCACAAGCTGTCTCCACATGACAGGTATGGGCCAGCCACCAGCTCTAGCTGCATCACAGGTATGTGACAGCCCCCAGTTCTCTCCCCATCATAGGTGCTTGACAGTGCCCAGCTCTCTCCCCATCACAGGTGTGTGACAGACCCCAGCTCTCTCCCCATCACAGGTATGTGAGAGCCCCCAGCTGTCTCCATATCACAAGTATGTGACAGCAACTACCTTACTCCGCATCACAGGTATGTGACTGGCCCCAGCACTCTCCCCATCAGAAGTGTTTGACAGTCCCCATCTCATTCCCCTTCACAAGTGAGTGAGAGGCCCAAGCTCCCTTCCCATCACAGGTGTGTGACATCCCCCAGCTCTCTCCCCATCCCCGGTGAGTGACAGCCCCAAGCTCTCTCCCAATCACAGCAGTGTGACAGCCCCCAGCTCTCTTAGAATTACAATTAAGTGACAATCCCCATCTCTCTCCCCATCACAGGTGTGTGACAACCCCAAGGTCTCTCCCCATCACAGGTGTGTGACATCCCCCAGCTCTCTCCCCATCACCAGTGAGTTACATCCCCCAGCTCTCTCCCCATCACTGGTATGTGACAGCCCCCAGCTGTTCCCGCATCAGAGGTGCCTGACAAACCCCAAGTCTCTCCCCATCAAGGTATGTGAGAACCCCCAGCTGTCGCCACATCATAGGTATGTGACAACGCCAAGCTCTCTCCTCATCACAGGTGTGTGACCATCCCCAGCTGTCTCCATATTACAGGTGCGTGAAAGCCCCCAGCTCTTTCCCCTTCACAGGTGGGTGACAGCCCCCAGCTCTCGCCCCATCACAGTTGATTCACAGCCCCCATCTCTCTCCCCATCACAAGTGAGTGACAGCCCCCAGCTCTCTCCCCATCACAGGTGTGTGAATGACCCCAGCTGTCTCCATATCACAGGTGCGTGAAAGCCCCCAGCTCTCTCCCTTTCACAGGTGGGTGACGGCCCCTAGCTATCGCTCCAACACATGTATGTGACAGCCCCCATCTCTCTCCCCATCACAAGTGAGGGACAGCCCCCAGCTCTCTCCCCATCACAGGTGTGTGACAGCCACCAGCTCTCTCCCCATCACAGGTGAGTGACAATGCCCAGCTCTCTCCCATTCACAGGTGTGTGACAGCCACCAGCTCTCTCCCCATCACAGGTGAGTGACAGCCCCCAGCTCTCTCCCCATCACAGGTATCTGAGAGCCCCCAGCTGTCTCCGCATCACAGGAGCCTAACAGTCCCCAACTCTTTCCCCATCACAGGTATGTCACAACGCCCATTGTCTCCACATCACAGGTATGTGACAACCAATAGGTGTCTACGCATCACAGGTATGTGTGAACCCCAGCTCTCTCCCCATCACAGGTGTGCGACAGATCCCAGCTCTCTCCCCATCACAGGTGAGTGATAGACCCCAGCTTTCGCCCCATCACAGGTACGTGACAGCGCCCACCTGATTCCGCATCACAGGAGCCTGACAGCCCCCAACTTTCTCCCCTTCACAGGTATGTGTCAACCCCCAGCTGTCTCCACATCACAGGTATGTGAAACACACCAGCTGTCTCCGCATCACAGGTATCTGACAGCCCACAGGTGTCTCCCCATCACAGGTGTGTGACATCCCACAGCTCTCTCCCCATCACCGGTGAGTTACAGCCCCCAGCTCTCTCCCCATCACAGGTATGTGACAGCCCACAGCTGTCTCCTCATCACAGGTGCATGACAAACCCCAAGTCTCGCCCCGTCACAGGTATGTGACAGCCCCCAGCTTTCTCCACATCACAGGTATGTGACAACACCAAGCTCTCTCCTCGTCACAGGTGTGTGACCATCCCCAGCTGTCTCCATATCACAGGTGCGAGAAAGCCCCAGCTCTTTTCCCTTCACAGGTGGATGACAGCCCCCAGCTCTCGCCCCATCACAGTTGATTGACAGCCCCCATCTCTCTCCCCATCACAAGTGAGTGACAGCCCCCAGCTCTCTCCCCATCACAGGTGTGTGAATGACCCCAGCTGTCTCCATATCACAGGTGCGTGAAAGCCCCCAGCTCTCTCCCTTTCACAGGTGGGTGACGGCCCCTAGCTATCGCTCCAACACATGTATGTGACAGCCCCCATCTCTCTCCCCATCACAAGTGAGTGACAGCCCCCAGCTCTCTCCCCATCACAGGTGTGTGACCGTCCCCAGGTGTCTCCAAATCACAGGTGAGTGACAATGCCCAGCTCTCTCCCATTCACAGGTGTGTGACAGCCACCAGCTCTCTCCCCATCACAGGTGAGTGACAGCCCCCAGCTCTCTCCCCATCACAGGTATCTGAGAGCCCCCAGCTGTCTCCGCATCACAGGAGCCTAACAGCCCCCAACTCTTTCCCCATCACAGCTATGTCACAACGCCCATTGTCTCCACATCACAGGGATGTGACAACCAATAGGTGTCTACGCATCACAGGTATGTGTGAGCCCCAGCTCTCTCCCCATCACAGGTGTGCGACAGATCCCAGCTCTCTCCCCATCACAGGTGAGTGATAGACCCCAGCTTTCGCCCCATCACAGGTACGTGACAGCGCCCACCTGATTCCGCATCACAGGAGCCTGACAGCCCCCAACTTTCTCCCCTTCACAGGTATGTGTCAACCCCCAGCTGTCTCCACATCACAGGTATGTGAAACACACCAGCTGTCTCCGCATCACAGGTATCTGACAGCCCACAGGTGTCTCCCCATCACAGGTGTTTGACAGTCCCCATCTCTTTCCCCATCACAGGTGTGTGACAGACCCCAGCTCTCTCCCCATTTCAGGTGAACAAGAGATCCCAGCTCTCTCCTCATCACAGGTATATGAGAGACCCCATCTTTCTCCGCATCACAGGATCCTAACAGCCCCCCAATCTCTCCCCATCACAGGTATGTCACAACCCCCATTGTCTCCACATCACAGGGATGTGACAACCACTAGCTGTCTCTGCATCATAGGTATGTGTGAGCACCCAGCTCTCTCCCCATCCCCGGTGAGTGACAGCCCCCAGCTGTCCCCCAATCACAGCAGTGTGACAGCCCCCATCTGTCTTAGCATTACAAGTAAGTGACAATCCCCATCTCTCTCCCCATCACAGGTGTGTGACAACCCCAAGCTCTCTCCCCATCACAGGTGTGTGACATCCCACAGCTCTCTCCCCATCACCGGTGAGTTACAGCCCCCAGCTCTCTCCCCATCACAGGTATGTGACAGCCCACAGCTGTCTCCGCATCACAGGTGCATGACAAACCCCAAGTCTCGCCCCATCACAGGTATGTGACAGCCCCCAGCTGTCTCCACATCACAGGTATGTGACAACGCCAAGCTCTCTCCTCGTCACAGGTGTGTGACCATCCCCAGCTGTCTCCATATCACAGGTGCGAGAAAGCCCCAGCTCTTTTCCCTTCACAGGTGGATGACAGCCCCCAGCTCTCGCCCCATCACAGTTGATTGACAGCCCCCATCTCTCTCCCCATCACAAGTGAGTGACAGCCACCAGCTCTCACCCCATCACAGCTGTGTGACCGTCCCCAGCTGTCTCTATATCCCAGGTGCGTGACAGCCGCCTACTCTCTCCCCACCACAGGTATGTCACAGCCCCCAGCTGTCTCCCCATTATAGGTATGTGATAGACCACAGCTGTCTCTATATCACAGGTATGTGACAAACCCAAGCTCTCTCCCCATCATAGGTGTTTGACCGTCCCCAGCTGTCTCCATATCACAGGTGAGTGACAACGCCCTGCTCTCTCCCCTTCACAGGTGGATGACAGCCCCCAGCTCTCTCCCCATCACAGGTGAGAGACAGCCCCCATCTCTCTCGTCATTACAGGTGAGTGACAGCCCCCAGCTCTCTCCCCATCACAGGTGAGTGGCGGCCCCCAGCTCTACCCGTCACAGTTATGTGACAGCCCCCAGCTGTCTCAGCGTCACAGGTATGTGACAGTCCCCATCTGTCTCCCCATCAAAGCTGTGTGACAGACCCCAGCTCTCTCCACATCATAGGTGAATGACAGACCCCAGCTCTCTCCCAATCACAGGTATGTGACAACTCCCAGCTGTCTCCACATCACAGATGCCGGACAGCACCCAACTTTCTCCCCATCACAAGTATGAGTTACCCCTTAGATGTCTCCACATCAGAGGTATGTGAAAGACACCAGCTGTCTCCGCATCACAGGTATGTGACAGTCCCCATCTCTCTCCCCATCACAGGTGTGTGACAGCCAGAAGCTGTCCCCCCATCACAGGTGAGTGACGGCCCCCAGCCCTCTCCCAATTACAGGTGTATGATAGCCCCCAGCAGTCTCCACATCACAGGTATGTGACAACGCCAAGCTCTCTCCCCATCACAGGTATGTGACCGTCCCCAGTTGTCTCCATATCACAGGTGCGTGAAAGCCCCTAGCTCTCTCCCCTTCACAGGTGGGTGACAGCCCCAAGCTCTCTCCTGAACACAGGTGAGTGACAGCCCCCAGCTCTCTCCCCATCACAGGTATGTGACAGCCCCCACCTGTCTCCACATCACAGGTATGTGACAGCCCCCAGCTCTCTCCCCATCACAGGTGTGTGACAGCCAGAAGCTGTCCTCCCATCACAGGTGATTGACGGCCCCCAGCCCTCTCCCAATTACAGGTATATGATAGCCCCCAGCAGTCTCCACATCACAGGTATGTGACAACGCCAAGCTCTCTCCCCATCACAGGTATGTGACCGTCCCCAGTTGTCTCCATATCACAGGTGCGTGAAAGCCCCTAGCTCTCTCCCCTTCACAGGTGGGTGACAGCCCCAAGCTCTCTCCTGAACACAGGTGAGTGACAGCCCCCAGCTCTCTCCCCATCACAGGTATGTGACAGCCCCCAACTGTCTCCACATCACAGGTATGTGACAGCCCCCAGCTCTCTCCCCGTCACAGGTATGTGACAGCCCACAGCTCTCTCCCAATCACAGGCGAGTGACAGACCCCGGCTCTCTCCCCATCACAGGTATGTTACAACCACCAGCTGTCTCCACATCACAGGTATGTGACAGCCACCAGCTCTCTCTGCATCACAAGTATGTGACAGCCCCAACTCTCTCCTCATCACAAGTATTTGACAGGCCCCAGCTGTCTCCACATCACAGGTATGTGACTGCCCCCAGCTGTCTCCCCATTTCTGTATGTGACAGCCCCCAGCTGTCTCCACATCACAGGTATGGGGCAACCCCAAGCTCTCTCCCCATCAGAGGCGTTTGAGAGTCCCCAGCTGTCTCAGCATTACAAGTATGTGACAATCCCCAACTCTCTACCCATCACAGGTGTGTGACAGCCCCCAGCTCTTTCCCCATCACAGGTGAGTGATAGCCCCCAGCACTCTCCCCATCACAGGTATGTGAGAGCCCCCAGCTGTCTCCACATCACAGGTATGTGACAGCTCCCAACTCTCTCCCCATCACAGGTATATTACAGCCACAAGCTGTCTCCACATCACAGGTATGGGCCAGCCACCAGCTCTAGCTGCATCACAGGTATGTGACAGCCCCCAGTTCTCTCCCCATCATAGGTGCTTGACAGTGCCCAGCTCTCTCCCCATCACAGGTGTGTGACAGACCCCAGCTCTCTCCCCATCACAGGTATGTGAGAGCCCCCAGCTGTCTCCATATCACAAGTATGTGACAGCAACTACCTTACTCCGCATCACAGGTATGTGACTGGCCCCAGCACTCTCCCCATCAGAAGTGTTTGACAGTCCCCATCTCATTCCCCTTCACAAGTGAGTGAGAGGCCCAAGCTCCCTTCCCATCACAGGTGTGTGACATCCCCCAGCTCTCTCCCCATCCCCGGTGAGTGACAGCCCCAAGCTCTCTCCCAATCACAGCAGTGTGACAGCCCCCAGCTCTCTTAGAATTACAATTAAGTGACAATCCCCATCTCTCTCCCCATCACAGGTGTGTGACAACCCCAAGGTCTCTCCCCATCACAGGTGTGTGACATCCCCCAGCTCTCTCCCCATCACCAGTGAGTTACATCCCCCAGCTCTCTCCCCATCACTGGTATGTGACAGCCCCCAGCTGTTCCCGCATCAGAGGTGCCTGACAAACCCCAAGTCTCTCCCCATCAAGGTATGTGAGAACCCCCAGCTGTCGCCACATCATAGGTATGTGACAACGCCAAGCTCTCTCCTCATCACAGGTGTGTGACCATCCCCAGCTGTCTCCATATTACAGGTGCGTGAAAGCCCCCAGCTCTTTCCCCTTCACAGGTGGGTGACAGCCCCCAGCTCTCGCCCCATCACAGTTGATTCACAGCCCCCATCTCTCTCCCCATCACAAGTGAGTGACAGCCCCCAGCTCTCTCCCCATCACAGGTGTGTGAATGACCCCAGCTGTCTCCATATCACAGGTGCGTGAAAGCCCCCAGCTCTCTCCCTTTCACAGGTGGGTGACGGCCCCTAGCTATCGCTCCAACACATGTATGTGACAGCCCCCATCTCTCTCCCCATCACAAGTGAGTGACAGCCCCCAGCTCTCTCCCCATCACAGGTGTGTGACCGTCCCCAGGTGTCTCCAAATCACAGGTGAGTGACAATGCCCAGCTCTCTCCCATTCACAGGTGTGTGACAGCCACCAGCTCTCTCCCCATCACAGGTGTGTGACATCCCACAGCTCTCTCCCCATCACCGGTGAGTTACAGCCCCCAGCTCTCTCCCCATCACAGGTATGTGACAGCCCACAGCTGTCTCCGCATCACAGGTGCATGACAAACCCCAAGTCTCGCCCCATCACAGGTATGTGACAGCCCCCAGCTGTCTCCACATCACAGGTATGTGACAACGCCAAGCTCTCTCCTCGTCACAGGTGTGTGACCATCCCCAGCTGTCTCCATATCACAGGTGCGAGAAAGCCCCAGCTCTTTTCCCTTCACAGGTGGATGACAGCCCCCAGCTCTCGCCCCATCACAGTTGATTGACAGCCCCCATCTCTCTCCCCATCACAAGTGAGTGACAGCCACCAGCTCTCACCCCATCACAGCTGTGTGACCGTCCCCAGCTGTCTCTATATCACAGGTGCGTGACAGCCGCCTACTCTCTCCGCATCACAGGTATGTCACAGCCACCAGCTGTCTCCCCATTATAGGTATGTGATAGACCACAGCTGTCTCTATATCACAGGTATGTGACAAACCCAAGCTCTCTCCCCATCATAGGTGTTTGACCGTCCCCAGCTGTCTCCATATCACAGGTGAGTGACAACGCCCTGCTCTCTCCCCTTCACAGGTGGATGACAGCCCCCAGCTCTCTCCCCATCACAGGTGAGAGACAGCCCCCATCTCTCTCCTCATTACAGGTGAGTGACAGCCCCCAGCTCTCTCCCCATCACAGGTGAGTGGCGGCCCCCAGCTCTACCCGTCACAGTTATGTGACAGCCCCCAGCTGTCTCAGCGTCACAGGTATGTGACAGTCCCCATCTCTCTCCCCATCAAAGCTGTGTGACAGACCCCAGCTCTCTCCACATCATAGGTGAGTGACAGACCCCAGCTCTCTCCCAATCACAGGTATGTGACAACTCCCAGCTGTCTCCACATCACAGATGCCTGACAGCACCCAACTTTCTCCCCATCACAAGTATGTGTTACCCCTTAGCTGTCTCCACATCAGAGGTATGTGAAAGACACCAGCTGTCTCCGCATCACAGGTATGTGACAGTCCCCATCTCTCTCCCCATCACAGGTGTGTGACAGCCAGAAGCTGTCCCCCCATCACAGGTGAGTGACGGCCCCCAGCCCTCTCCCAATTACAGGTATATGATAGCCCCCAGCTGTCTCCACATCACAGGTATGTGACAACGCCAAGCTCTCTCTCCATCACAGGTATGTGACCGTCCCCAGTTGTCTCCACATCACAGGTATGTGACAGCTCCCAACTCTCTCCCCATCACAGGTATATTACAGCCACAAGCTGTCTCCACATCACAGGTATGGGCCAGCCACCAGCTCTAGCTGCATCACAGGTATGTGACAGCCCCCAGTTCTCTCCTCATCATAGGTGCTTGACAGTGCCCAGCTCTCTCCCCATCACAGGTGTGTGACAGCCAGAAGCTGTCCCCCCATCACAGGTGAGTGACGGCCCCCAGCCCTCTCCCAATTACAGGTATATGTTAGCCCCCAGCAGTCTCCACATCACAGGTATGTGACAACGCCAAGCTCTCTGCCCATCACAGGTATGTGACCGTCCCCAGTTGTCTCCATATCACAGGTGCGTGAAAGCCCCTAGCTCTCTCCCCTTCACAGGTGGGTGACAGCCCCAAGCTCTCTCCTGAACACAGGTGAGTGACAGCCCCCAGCTCTGTCCCCATCACAGGTATGTGACAGCCCCCACCTGTCTCCACATCACAGGTATGTGACAGCCCCCAGCTCTCTCCCCATCACAGGTGTGTGACAGCCAGAAGCTGTCCCCCCATCACAGGTGACTGACGGCCCCCAGCCCTCTCCCAATTACAGGTATATGATAGCCCCCAGCAGTCTCCACATCACAGGTATGTGACAACGCCAAGCTCTCTGCCCATCACAGGTATGTGACCGTCCCCAGGTGTCTCCATATCACAGGTGCGTGAAAGCCCCTAGCTCTCTCCCCTTCACAGGTGGGTGACAGCCCCAAGCTCTCTCCTGAACACAGGTGAGTGACAGCCCCCAGCTCTCTCCCCATCACAGGTATGTGACAGCCCCCACCTGTCTCCACATCTCAGGTATGTGACAGCCCCCAGCTCTCTCCCCATCACAGGTATGTGACAGCCCACAGCTCTCTCCCAATCACAGGCGAGTGACATACACCGGCTCTCTCCCCATCACAGGTATGTTACAACCACCAGCTGTCTCCACATCACAGGTATGTGACAGCCACCAGCTCTCTCTGCATCACAAGTATGTGACAGCCCCCAGTTCTCTCCCCATCATAGGTGCTTGACAGTGCCCAGCTCTCTCCCCATCACAGGTGTGTGACAGACCCCAGCTCTCTCCCCATCACAGGTATGTGAGAGCCCCCAGCTGTCTCCATACCACAAGTATGTGACAGCAACTACCTTACTCCGCATCACAGGTATGTGACTGGCCCCAGCACTCTCCCCATCAGAAGTGTTTGACAGTCCCCATCTCATTCCCCTTCACAAGTGAGTGAGAGGCCCAAGCTCCCTTCCCATCACAGGTGTGTGACAGCCCCCAGCTCTCTTAGAATTACAATTAAGTGACAATCCCCATCTGTCTCCCCATCACAGGTGTGTGACAACCCCAAGGTCTCTCCCCATCACAGGTGTGTGACATACCCCAGCTCTCTCCCCATCACCAGTGAGTTACGTCCCCCAGCTCTCGCCCCATCACAGTTGATTCACAGCGCCCATCTCTCTCCCCATCACAAGTGAGTGACAGCCCCCAGCTCTCTCCCCATCACAGGTGTGTGAATGACCCCAGCTGTCTCCATATCACAGGTGCGTGAAAGCCCCCAGCTCTCTCCCTTTCACAGGTGGGTGACGGCCCCTAGCTATCGCTCCAACACATGTATGTGACAGCCCCCATCTCTCTCCCCATCACAAGTGAGTGACAGCCCCCAGCTCTCTCCCCATCACAGGTGTGTGACCGTCCCCAGGTGTCTCCAAATCACAGGTGAGTGACAATGCCCAGCTCTCTCCCATTCACAGGTGTGTGACAGCCACCAGCTCTCTCCCCATCACAGGTGAGTGACAGCCCCCAGCTCTCTCCCCATCACAGGTATCTGAGAGCCCCCAGCTGTCTCCGCATCACAGGAGCCTAACAGCCCCCAACTCTTTCCCCATCACAGCTATGTCACAACGCCCATTGTCTCCACATCACAGGGATGTGACAACCAATAGGTGTCTACGCATCACAGGTATGTGTGAGCCCCAGCTCTCTCCCCATCACAGGTGTGCGACAGATCCCAGCTCTCTCCCCATCACAGGTGAGTGATAGACCCCAGCTTTCGCCCCATCACAGGTACGTGACAGCGCCCACCTGATTCCGCATCACAGGAGCCTGACAGCCCCCAACTTTCTCCCCTTCACAGGTATGTGTCAACCCCCAGCTGTCTCCACATCACAGGTATGTGAAACACACCAGCTGTCTCCGCATCACAGGTATCTGACAGCCCACAGGTGTCTCCCCATCACAGGTGTTTGACAGTCCCCATCTCTTTCCCCATCACAGGTGTGTGACAGACCCCAGCTCTCTCCCCATTTCAGGTGAACAAGAGATCCCAGCTCTCTCCTCATCACAGGTATATGAGAGACCCCATCTTTCTCCGCATCACAGGATCCTAACAGCCCCCAACTCTCTCCCCATCACAGGTATGTCACAACCCCCATTGTCTCCACATCACAGGGATGTGACAACCACTAGCTGTCTCTGCATCATAGGTATGTGTGAGCACCCAGCTCTCTCCCCATCCCCGGTGAGTGACAGCCCCCAGCTGTCCCCCAATCACAGCAGTGTGACAGCCCCCATCTGTCTTAGCATTACAAGTAAGTGACAATCCCCATCTCTCTCCCCATCACAGGTGTGTGACAACCCCAAGCTCTCTCCCCATCACAGGTGTGTGACATCCCACAGCTCTCTCCCCATCACCGGTGAGTTACAGCCCCCAGCTCTCTCCCCATCACAGGTATGTGACAGCCCACAGCTGTCTCCGCATCACAGGTGCATGACAAACCCCAAGTCTCGCCCCATCACAGGTATGTGACAGCCCCCAGCTGTCTCCACATCACAGGTATGTGACAACGCCAAGCTCTCTCCTCGTCACAGGTGTGTGACCATCCCCAGCTGTCTCCATATCACAGGTGCGAGAAAGCCCCAGCTCTTTTCCCTTCACAGGTGGATGACAGCCCCCAGCTCTCGCCCCATCACAGTTGATTGACAGCCCCCATCTCTCTCCCCATCACAAGTGAGTGACAGCCACCAGCTCTCACCCCATCACAGCTGTGTGACCGTCCCCAGCTGTCTCTATATCACAGGTGCGTGACAGCCGCCTACACTCTCCCCATCACAGGTATGTCACAGCCCCCAGCTGTCTCCCCATTATAGGTATGTGATAGACCACAGCTGTCTCTATATCACAGGTATGTGACAAACCCAAGCTCTCTCCCCATCATAGGTGTTTGACCGTCCCCAGCTGTCTCCATATCACAGGTGAGTGACAACGCCCTGCTCTCTCCCCTTCACAGGTGGATGACAGCCCCCAGCTCTCTCCCCATCACAGGTGAGAGACAGCCCCCATCTCTCTCCTCATTACAGGTGAGTGACAGCCCCCAGCTCTCTCCCCATCACAGGTGAGTGGCGGCCCCCAGCTCTACCCGTCACAGTTATGTGACAGCCCCCAGCTGTCTCAGCGTCACAGGTATGTGACAGTCCCCATCTCTCTCCCCATCAAAGCTGTGTGACAGACCCCAGCTCTCTCCACATCATAGGTGAGTGACAGACCCCAGCTCTCTCCCAATCACAGGTATGTGACAACTCCCAGCTGTCTCCACATCACAGATGCCTGACAGCACCCAACTTTCTCCCCATCACAAGTATGTGTTACCCCTTAGCTGTCTCCACATCAGAGGTATGTGAAAGACACCAGCTGTCTCCGCATCACAGGTATGTGACAGTCCCCATCTCTCTCCCCATCACAGGTGTGTGACAGCCAGAAGCTGTCCCCCCATCACAGGTGAGTGACGGCCCCCAGCCCTCTCCCAATTACAGGTATATGATAGCCCCCAGCAGTCTCCACATCACAGGTATGTGACAACGCCAAGCTCTCTCTCCATCACAGGTATGTGACCGTCCCCAGTTGTCTCCATATCACAGGTGCGTGAAAGACCCTAGCTCTCTCCCCTTCACAGGTGGGTGACAGCCCCAAGCTCTCTCCTGAACACAGGTGAGTGACAGCCCCCAGCTCTCTCCCCATCACAGGTATGTGACAGCCCCCACCTGTCTCCACATCACAGGTATGTGACAGCCCCCAGCTCTCTCCCCATCACAGGTGTGTGACAGCCAGAACCTGTCCCCCCATCACAGGTGAGTGACGGCCCCCAGCCCTCTCCCAATTACAGGTATATGATAGCCCCCAGCTGTCTCCACATCACAGGTATGTGACAACGCCAAGCTCTCTCTCCATCACAGGTATGTGACCGTCCCCAGTTGTCTCCATATCACAGGTGCGTGAAAGCCCCTAGCTCTCTCCCCTTCACAGGTGGGTGACAGCCCCAAGCTCTCTCCTGAACACAGGTGAGTGACAGCCCCCAGCTCTCTCCCCATCACAGGTATGTGACAGCCCCCACCTGTCTCCACATCTCAGGTATGTGACAGCCCCCAGCTCTCTCCCCATCACAGGTATGTGACAGCCCACAGCTCTCTCCCAATCACAGGCGAGTGACAGACCCCGGCTCTCTCCCCATCACAGGTATGTTACAACCACCAGCTGTCTCCACATCACAGGTATGTGACAGCCACCAGCTCTCTCTGCATCACAAGTATGTGACAGCCCCAACTCTCTCCTCATCACAAGTATTTGACAGGCCCCAGCTGTCTCCACATCACAGGTATGTGACTGCCCCCAGCTGTCTCCCCATTTCTGTATGTGACAGCCCCCAGCTGTCTCCACATCACAGGTATGGGGCAACCCCAAGCTCTCTCCCCATCAGAGGCGTTTGAGAGTCCCCAGCTGTCTCAGCATTACAAGTATGTGACAATCCCCAACTCTCTACCCATCACAGGTGTGTGACAGCCCCCAGCTCTTTCCCCATCACAGGTGAGTGATAGCCCCCAGCACTCTCCCCATCACAGGTATGTGAGAGCCCCCAGCTGTCTCCACATCACAGGTATGTGACAGCTCCCAACTCTCTCCCCATCACAGGTATATTACAGCCACAAGCTGTCTCCACATCACAGGTATGGGCCAGCCACCAGCTCTAGCTGCATCACAGGTATGTGACAGCCCCCAGTTCTCTCCCCATCATAGGTGCTTGACAGTGCCCAGCTCTCTCCCCATCACAGGTGTGTGACAGACCCCAGCTCTCTCCCCATCACAGGTATGTGAGAGCCCCCAGCTGTCTCCATATCACAAGTATGTGACAGCAACTACCTTACTCCGCATCACAGGTATGTGACTGGCCCCAGCACTCTCCCCATCAGAAGTGTTTGACAGTCCCCATCTCATTCCCCTTCACAAGTGAGTGAGAGGCCCAAGCTCCCTTCCCATCACAGGTGTGTGACATCCCCCAGCTCTCTCCCCATCCCCGGTGAGTGACAGCCCCAAGCTCTCTCCCAATCACAGCAGTGTGACAGCCCCCAGCTCTCTTAGAATTACAATTAAGTGACAATCCCCATCTCTCTCCCCATCACAGGTGTGTGACAACCCCAAGGTCTCTCCCCATCACAGGTGTGTGACATCCCCCAGCTCTCTCCCCATCACCAGTGAGTTACATCCCCCAGCTCTCTCCCCATCACTGGTATGTGACAGCCCCCAGCTGTTCCCGCATCAGAGGTGCCTGACAAACCCCAAGTCTCTCCCCATCAAGGTATGTGAGAACCCCCAGCTGTCGCCACATCATAGGTATGTGACAACGCCAAGCTCTCTCCTCATCACAGGTGTGTGACCATCCCCAGCTGTCTCCATATTACAGGTGCGTGAAAGCCCCCAGCTCTTTCCCCTTCACAGGTGGGTGACAGCCCCCAGCTCTCGCCCCATCACAGTTGATTCACAGCCCCCATCTCTCTCCCCATCACAAGTGAGTGACAGCCCCCAGCTCTCTCCCCATCACAGGTGTGTGAATGACCCCAGCTGTCTCCATATCACAGGTGCGTGAAAGCCCCCAGCTCTCTCCCTTTCACAGGTGGGTGACGGCCCCTAGCTATCGCTCCAACACATGTATGTGACAGCCCCCATCTCTCTCCCCATCACAAGTGAGGGACAGCCCCCAGCTCAATCCCCATCACAGGTGTGTGACAGCCACCAGCTCTCTCCCCATCACAGGTGAGTGACAATGCCCAGCTCTCTCCCATTCACAGGTGTGTGACAGCCACCAGCTCTCTCCCCATCACAGGTGAGTGACAGCCCCCAGCTCTCTCCCCATCACAGGTATCTGAGAGCCCCCAGCTGTCTCCGCATCACAGGAGCCTAACAGTCCCCAACTCTTTCCCCATCACAGGTATGTCACAACGCCCATTGTCTCCACATCACAGGTATGTGACAACCAATAGGTGTCTACGCATCACAGGTATGTGTGAACCCCAGCTCTCTCCCCATCACAGGTGTGCGACAGATCCCAGCTCTCTCCCCATCACAGGTGAGTGATAGACCCCAGCTTTCGCCCCATCACAGGTACGTGACAGCGCCCACCTGATTCCGCATCACAGGAGCCTGACAGCCCCCAACTTTCTCCCCTTCACAGGTATGTGTCAACCCCCAGCTGTCTCCACATCACAGGTATGTGAAACACACCAGCTGTCTCCGCATCACAGGTATCTGACAGCCCACAGGTGTCTCCCCATCACAGGTGTGTGACATCCCACAGCTCTCTCCCCATCACCGGTGAGTTACAGCCCCCAGCTCTCTCCCCATCACAGGTATGTGACAGCCCACAGCTGTCTCCTCATCACAGGTGCATGACAAACCCCAAGTCTCGCCCCATCACAGGTATGTGACAGCCCCCAGCTTTCTCCACATCACAGGTATGTGACAACGCCAAGCTCTCTCCTCGTCACAGGTGTGTGACCATCCCCAGCTGTCTCCATATCACAGGTGCGAGAAAGCCCCAGCTCTTTTCCCTTCACAGGTGGATGACAGCCCCCAGCTCTCGCCCCATCACAGTTGATTGACAGCCCCCATCTCTCTCCCCATCACAAGTGAGTGACAGCCCCCAGCTCTCTCCCCATCACAGGTGTGTGAATGACCCCAGCTGTCTCCATATCACAGGTGCGTGAAAGCCCCCAGCTCTCTCCCTTTCACAGGTGGGTGACGGCCCCTAGCTATCGCTCCAACACATGTATGTGACAGCCCCCATCTCTCTCCCCATCACAAGTGAGTGACAGCCCCCAGCTCTCTCCCCATCACAGGTGTGTGACCGTCCCCAGGTGTCTCCAAATCACAGGTGAGTGACAATGCCCAGCTCTCTCCCATTCACAGGTGTGTGACAGCCACCAGCTCTCTCCCCATCACAGGTGTGTGACATCCCACAGCTCTCTCCCCATCACCGGTGAGTTACAGCCCCCAGCTCTCTCCCCATCACAGGTATGTGACAGCCCACAGCTGTCTCCGCATCACAGGTGCATGACAAACCCCAAGTCTCGCCCCATCACAGGTATGTGACAGCCCCCAGCTGTCTCCACATCACAAGTATGTGACAACGCCAAGCTCTCTCCTCGTCACAGGTGTGTGACCATCCCCAGCTGTCTCCATATCACAGGTGCGAGAAAGCCCCAGCTCTTTTCCCTTCACAGGTGGATGACAGCCCCCAGCTCTCGCCCCATCACAGTTTATTGACAGACCCCATCTCTCTCCCCATCACAAGTGAGTGACAGCCACCAGCTCTCACCCCATCACAGCTGTGTGACCGTCCCCAGCTGTCTCTATATCACAGGTGCGTGACAGCCGCCTACTCTCTCCCCATCACAGGTATGTCACAGCCCCCAGCTGTCTCCCCATTATAGGTATGTGATAGACCACAGCTGTCTCTATATCACAGGTATGTGACAAACCCAAGCTCTCTCCCCATCATAGGTGTTTGACCGTCCCCAGCTGTCTCCATATCACAGGTGAGTGACAACGCCCTGCTCTCTCCCCTTCACAGGTGGATGACAGCCCCCAGCTCTCTCCCCATCACAGGTGAGAGACAGCCCCCATCTCTCTCCTCATTACAGGTGAGTGACAGCCCCCAGCTCTCTCCCCATCACAGGTGAGTGGCGGCCCCCAGCTCTACCCGTCACAGTTATGTGACAGCCCCCAGCTGTCTCAGCGTCACAGGTATGTGACAGTCCCCATCTCTCTCCCCATCAAAGCTGTGTGACAGACCCCAGCTCTCTCCACATCATAGGTGAGTGACAGACCCCAGCTCTCTCCCAATCACAGGTATGTGACAACTCCCAGCTGTCTCCACATCACAGATGCCTGACAGCACCCAACTTTCTCCCCATCACAAGTATGTGTTACCCCTTAGCTGTCTCCACATCAGAGGTATGTGAAAGACACCAGCTGTCTCCGCATCACAGGTATGTGACAGTCCCCATCTCTCTCCCCATCACAGGTGTGTGACAGCCAGAAGCTGTCCCCCCATCACAGGTGAGTGACGGCCCCCAGCCCTCTCCCAATTACAGGTATATGATAGCCCCCAGCAGTCTCCACATCACAGGTATGTGACAACGCCAAGCTCTCTCCCCATCACAGGTATGTGACCGTCCCCAGTTGTCTCCATATCACAGGTGCGTGAAAGACCCTAGCTCTCTCCCCTTCACAGGTGGGTGACAGCCCCAAGCTCTCTCCTGAACACAGGTGAGTGACAGCCCCCAGCTCTCTCCCCATCACAGGTATGTGACAGCCCCCACCTGTCTCCACATCACAGGTATGTGACAGCCCCCAGCTCTCTCCCCATCACAGGTGTGTGACAGCCAGAACCTGTCCCCCCATCACAGGTGAGTGACGGCCCCCAGCCCTCTCCCAATTACAGGTATATGATAGCCCCCAGCAGTCTCCACATCACAGGTATGTGACAACGCCAAGCTCTCTCTCCATCACAGGTATGTGACCGTCCCCAGTTGTCTCCATATCACAGGTGCGTGAAAGCCACTAGCTCTCTCCCCTTCACAGGTGGGTGACAGCCCCAAGCTCTCTCCTGAACACAGGTGAGTGACAGCCCCCAGCTCTCTCCCCATCACAGGTATGTGACAGCCCCCACCTGTCTCCACATCTCAGGTATGTGACAGCCCCCAGCTCTCTCCCCATCACAGGTATGTGACAGCCCACAGCTCTCTCCCAATCACAGGCGAGTGACAGACCCCGGCTCTCTCCCCATCACAGGTATGTTACAACCACCAGCTGTCTCCACATCACAGGTATGTGACAGCCACCAGCTCTCTCTGCATCACAAGTATGTGACAGCCCCAACTCTCTCCTCATCACAAGTATTTGACAGGCCCCAGCTGTCTCCACATCACAGGTATGTGACTGCCCCCAGCTGTCTCCCCATTTCTGTATGTGACAGCCCCCAGCTGTCTCCACATCACAGGTATGGGGCAACCCCAAGCTCTCTCCCCATCAGAGGCGTTTGAGAGTCCCCAGCTGTCTCAGCATTACAAGTATGTGACAATCCCCAACTCTCTACCCATCACAGGTGTGTGACAGCCCCCAGCTCTTTCCCCATCACAGGTGAGTGATAGCCCCCAGCACTCTCCCCATCACAGGTATGTGAGAGCCCCCAGCTGTCTCCACATCACAGGTATGTGACAGCTCCCAACTCTCTCCCCATCACAGGTATATTACAGCCACAAGCTGTCTCCACATGACAGGTATGGGCCAGCCACCAGCTCTAGCTGCATCACAGGTATGTGACAGCCCCCAGTTCTCTCCCCATCATAGGTGCTTGACAGTGCCCAGCTCTCTCCCCATCACAGGTGTGTGACAGACCCCAGCTCTCTCCCCATCACAGGTATGTGAGAGCCCCCAGCTGTCTCCATATCACAAGTATGTGACAGCAACTACCTTACTCCGCATCACAGGTATGTGACTGGCCCCAGCACTCTCCCCATCAGAAGTGTTTGACAGTCCCCATCTCATTCCCCTTCACAAGTGAGTGAGAGGCCCAAGCTCCCTTCCCATCACAGGTGTGTGACATCCCCCAGCTCTCTCCCCATCCCCGGTGAGTGACAGCCCCAAGCTCTCTCCCAGTCACAGCAGTGTGACAGCCCCCAGCTCTCTTAGAATTACAATTAAGTGACAATCCCCATCTCTCTCCCCATCACAGGTGTGTGACAACCCCAAGGTCTCTCCCCATCACAGGTGTGTGACATCCCCCAGCTCTCTCCCCATCACCAGTGAGTTACATCCCCCAGCTCTCTCCCCATCACTGGTATGTGACAGCCCCCAGCTGTTCCCGCATCAGAGGTGCCTGACAAACCCCAAGTCTCTCCCCATCAAGGTATGTGAGAACCCCCAGCTGTCGCCACATCATAGGTATGTGACAACGCCAAGCTCTCTCCTCATCACAGGTGTGTGACCATCCCCAGCTGTCTCCATATTACAGGTGCGTGAAAGCCCCCAGCTCTTTCCCCTTCACAGGTGGGTGACAGCCCCCAGCTCTCGCCCCATCACAGTTGATTCACAGCCCCCATCTCTCTCCCCATCACAAGTGAGTGACAGCCCCCAGCTCTCTCCCCATCACAGGTGTGTGAATGACCCCAGCTGTCTCCATATCACAGGTGCGTGAAAGCCCCCAGCTCTCTCCCTTTCACAGGTGGGTGACGGCCCCTAGCTATCGCTCCAACACATGTATGTGACAGCCCCCATCTCTCTCCCCATCACAAGTGAGGGACAGCCCCCAGCTCTCTCCCCATCACAGGTGTGTGACAGCCACCAGCTCTCTCCCCATCACAGGTGAGTGACAATGCCCAGCTCTCTCCCATTCACAGGTGTGTGACAGCCACCAGCTCTCTCCCCATCACAGGTGAGTGACAGCCCCCAGCTCTCTCCCCATCACAGGTATCTGAGAGCCCCCAGCTGTCTCCGCATCACAGGAGCCTAACAGTCCCCAACTCTTTCCCCATCACAGGTATGTCACAACGCCCATTGTCTCCACATCACAGGTATGTGACAACCAATAGGTGTCTACGCATCACAGGTATGTGTGAACCCCAGCTCTCTCCCCATCACAGGTGTGCGACAGATCCCAGCTCTCTCCCCATCACAGGTGAGTGATAGACCCCAGCTTTCGCCCCATCACAGGTACGTGACAGCGCCCACCTGATTCCGCATCACAGGAGCCTGACAGCCCCCAACTTTCTCCCCTTCACAGGTATGTGTCAACCCCCAGCTGTCTCCACATCACAGGTATGTGAAACACACCAGCTGTCTCCGCATCACAGGTATCTGACAGCCCACAGGTGTCTCCCCATCACAGGTGTGTGACATCCCACAGCTCTCTCCCCATCACCGGTGAGTTACAGCCCCCAGCTCTCTCCCCATCACAGGTATGTGACAGCCCACAGCTGTCTCCTCATCACAGGTGCATGACAAACCCCAAGTCTCGCCCCGTCACAGGTATGTGACAGCCCCCAGCTTTCTCCACATCACAGGTATGTGACAACACCAAGCTCTCTCCTCGTCACAGGTGTGTGACCATCCCCAGCTGTCTCCATATCACAGGTGCGAGAAAGCCCCAGCTCTTTTCCCTTCACAGGTGGATGACAGCCCCCAGCTCTCGCCCCATCACAGTTGATTGACAGCCCCCATCTCTCTCCCCATCACAAGTGAGTGACAGCCCCCAGCTCTCTCCCCATCACAGGTGTGTGAATGACCCCAGCTGTCTCCATATCACAGGTGCGTGAAAGCCCCCAGCTCTCTCCCTTTCACAGGTGGGTGACGGCCCCTAGCTATCGCTCCAACACATGTATGTGACAGCCCCCATCTCTCTCCCCATCACAAGTGAGTGACAGCCCCCAGCTCTCTCCCCATCACAGGTGTGTGACCGTCCCCAGGTGTCTCCAAATCACAGGTGAGTGACAATGCCCAGCTCTCTCCCATTCACAGGTGTGTGACAGCCACCAGCTCTCTCCCCATCACAGGTGAGTGACAGCCCCCAGCTCTCTCCCCATCACAGGTATCTGAGAGCCCCCAGCTGTCTCCGCATCACAGGAGCCTAACAGCCCCCAACTCTTTCCCCATCACAGCTATGTCACAACGCCCATTGTCTCCACATCACAGGGATGTGACAACCAATAGGTGTCTACGCATCACAGGTATGTGTGAGCCCCAGCTCTCTCCCCATCACAGGTGTGCGACAGATCCCAGCTCTCTCCCCATCACAGGTGAGTGATAGACCCCAGCTTTCGCCCCATCACAGGTACGTGACAGCGCCCACCTGATTCCGCATCACAGGAGCCTGACAGCCCCCAACTTTCTCCCCTTCACAGGTATGTGTCAACCCCCAGCTGTCTCCACATCACAGGTATGTGAAACACACCAGCTGTCTCCGCATCACAGGTATCTGACAGCCCACAGGTGTCTCCCCATCACAGGTGTTTGACAGTCCCCATCTCTTTCCCCATCACAGGTGTGTGACAGACCCCAGCTCTCTCCCCATTTCAGGTGAACAAGAGATCCCAGCTCTCTCCTCATCACAGGTATATGAGAGACCCCATCTTTCTCCGCATCACAGGATCCTAACAGCCCCCCAATCTCTCCCCATCACAGGTATGTCACAACCCCCATTGTCTCCACATCACAGGGATGTGACAACCACTAGCTGTCTCTGCATCATAGGTATGTGTGAGCACCCAGCTCTCTCCCCATCCCCGGTGAGTGACAGCCCCCAGCTGTCCCCCAATCACAGCAGTGTGACAGCCCCCATCTGTCTTAGCATTACAAGTAAGTGACAATCCCCATCTCTCTCCCCATCACAGGTGTGTGACAACCCCAAGCTCTCTCCCCATCACAGGTGTGTGACATCCCACAGCTCTCTCCCCATCACCGGTGAGTTACAGCCCCCAGCTCTCTCCCCATCACAGGTATGTGACAGCCCACAGCTGTCTCCGCATCACAGGTGCATGACAAACCCCAAGTCTCGCCCCATCACAGGTATGTGACAGCCCCCAGCTGTCTCCACATCACAGGTATGTGACAACGCCAAGCTCTCTCCTCGTCACAGGTGTGTGACCATCCCCAGCTGTCTCCATATCACAGGTGCGAGAAAGCCCCAGCTCTTTTCCCTTCACAGGTGGATGACAGCCCCCAGCTCTCGCCCCATCACAGTTGATTGACAGCCCCCATCTCTCTCCCCATCACAAGTGAGTGACAGCCACCAGCTCTCACCCCATCACAGCTGTGTGACCGTCCCCAGCTGTCTCTATATCCCAGGTGCGTGACAGCCGCCTACTCTCTCCCCACCACAGGTATGTCACAGCCCCCAGCTGTCTCCCCATTATAGGTATGTGATAGACCACAGCTGTCTCTATATCACAGGTATGTGACAAACCCAAGCTCTCTCCCCATCATAGGTGTTTGACCGTCCCCAGCTGTCTCCATATCACAGGTGAGTGACAACGCCCTGCTCTCTCCCCTTCACAGGTGGATGACAGCCCCCAGCTCTCTCCCCATCACAGGTGAGAGACAGCCCCCATCTCTCTCGTCATTACAGGTGAGTGACAGCCCCCAGCTCTCTCCCCATCACAGGTGAGTGGCGGCCCCCAGCTCTACCCGTCACAGTTATGTGACAGCCCCCAGCTGTCTCAGCGTCACAGGTATGTGACAGTCCCCATCTGTCTCCCCATCAAAGCTGTGTGACAGACCCCAGCTCTCTCCACATCATAGGTGAATGACAGACCCCAGCTCTCTCCCAATCACAGGTATGTGACAACTCCCAGCTGTCTCCACATCACAGATGCCGGACAGCACCCAACTTTCTCCCCATCACAAGTATGAGTTACCCCTTAGATGTCTCCACATCAGAGGTATGTGAAAGACACCAGCTGTCTCCGCATCACAGGTATGTGACAGTCCCCATCTCTCTCCCCATCACAGGTGTGTGACAGCCAGAAGCTGTCCCCCCATCACAGGTGAGTGACGGCCCCCAGCCCTCTCCCAATTACAGGTGTATGATAGCCCCCAGCAGTCTCCACATCACAGGTATGTGACAACGCCAAGCTCTCTCCCCATCACAGGTATGTGACCGTCCCCAGTTGTCTCCATATCACAGGTGCGTGAAAGCCCCTAGCTCTCTCCCCTTCACAGGTGGGTGACAGCCCCAAGCTCTCTCCTGAACACAGGTGAGTGACAGCCCCCAGCTCTCTCCCCATCACAGGTATGTGACAGCCCCCACCTGTCTCCACATCACAGGTATGTGACAGCCCCCAGCTCTCTCCCCATCACAGGTGTGTGACAGCCAGAAGCTGTCCTCCCATCACAGGTGATTGACGGCCCCCAGCCCTCTCCCAATTACAGGTATATGATAGCCCCCAGCAGTCTCCACATCACAGGTATGTGACAACGCCAAGCTCTCTCCCCATCACAGGTATGTGACCGTCCCCAGTTGTCTCCATATCACAGGTGCGTGAAAGCCCCTAGCTCTCTCCCCTTCACAGGTGGGTGACAGCCCCAAGCTCTCTCCTGAACACAGGTGAGTGACAGCCCCCAGCTCTCTCCCCATCACAGGTATGTGACAGCCCCCAACTGTCTCCACATCACAGGTATGTGACAGCCCCCAGCTCTCTCCCCGTCACAGGTATGTGACAGCCCACAGCTCTCTCCCAATCACAGGCGAGTGACAGACCCCGGCTCTCTCCCCATCACAGGTATGTTACAACCACCAGCTGTCTCCACATCACAGGTATGTGACAGCCACCAGCTCTCTCTGCATCACAAGTATGTGACAGCCCCAACTCTCTCCTCATCACAAGTATTTGACAGGCCCCAGCTGTCTCCACATCACAGGTATGTGACTGCCCCCAGCTGTCTCCCCATTTCTGTATGTGACAGCCCCCAGCTGTCTCCACATCACAGGTATGGGGCAACCCCAAGCTCTCTCCCCATCAGAGGCGTTTGAGAGTCCCCAGCTGTCTCAGCATTACAAGTATGTGACAATCCCCAACTCTCTACCCATCACAGGTGTGTGACAGCCCCCAGCTCTTTCCCCATCACAGGTGAGTGATAGCCCCCAGCACTCTCCCCATCACAGGTATGTGAGAGCCCCCAGCTGTCTCCACATCACAGGTATGTGACAGCTCCCAACTCTCTCCCCATCACAGGTATATTACAGCCACAAGCTGTCTCCACATGACAGGTATGGGCCAGCCACCAGCTCTAGCTGCATCACAGGTATGTGACAGCCCCCAGTTCTCTCCCCATCATAGGTGCTTGACAGTGCCCAGCTCTCTCCCCATCACAGGTGTGTGACAGACCCCAGCTCTCTCCCCATCACAGGTATGTGAGAGCCCCCAGCTGTCTCCATATCACAAGTATGTGACAGCAACTACCTTACTCCGCATCACAGGTATGTGACTGGCCCCAGCACTCTCCCCATCAGAAGTGTTTGACAGTCCCCATCTCATTCCCCTTCACAAGTGAGTGAGAGGCCCAAGCTCCCTTCCCATCACAGGTGTGTGACATCCCCCAGCTCTCTCCCCATCCCCGGTGAGTGACAGCCCCAAGCTCTCTCCCAATCACAGCAGTGTGACAGCCCCCAGCTCTCTTAGAATTACAATTAAGTGACAATCCCCATCTCTCTCCCCATCACAGGTGTGTGACAACCCCAAGGTCTCTCCCCATCACAGGTGTGTGACATCCCCCAGCTCTCTCCCCATCACCAGTGAGTTACATCCCCCAGCTCTCTCCCCATCACTGGTATGTGACAGCCCCCAGCTGTTCCCGCATCAGAGGTGCCTGACAAACCCCAAGTCTCTCCCCATCAAGGTATGTGAGAACCCCCAGCTGTCGCCACATCATAGGTATGTGACAACGCCAAGCTCTCTCCTCATCACAGGTGTGTGACCATCCCCAGCTGTCTCCATATTACAGGTGCGTGAAAGCCCCCAGCTCTTTCCCCTTCACAGGTGGGTGACAGCCCCCAGCTCTCGCCCCATCACAGTTGATTCACAGCCCCCATCTCTCTCCCCATCACAAGTGAGTGACAGCCCCCAGCTCTCTCCCCATCACAGGTGTGTGAATGACCCCAGCTGTCTCCATATCACAGGTGCGTGAAAGCCCCCAGCTCTCTCCCTTTCACAGGTGGGTGACGGCCCCTAGCTATCGCTCCAACACATGTATGTGACAGCCCCCATCTCTCTCCCCATCACAAGTGAGTGACAGCCCCCAGCTCTCTCCCCATCACAGGTGTGTGACCGTCCCCAGGTGTCTCCAAATCACAGGTGAGTGACAATGCCCAGCTCTCTCCCATTCACAGGTGTGTGACAGCCACCAGCTCTCTCCCCATCACAGGTGTGTGACATCCCACAGCTCTCTCCCCATCACCGGTGAGTTACAGCCCCCAGCTCTCTCCCCATCACAGGTATGTGACAGCCCACAGCTGTCTCCGCATCACAGGTGCATGACAAACCCCAAGTCTCGCCCCATCACAGGTATGTGACAGCCCCCAGCTGTCTCCACATCACAGGTATGTGACAACGCCAAGCTCTCTCCTCGTCACAGGTGTGTGACCATCCCCAGCTGTCTCCATATCACAGGTGCGAGAAAGCCCCAGCTCTTTTCCCTTCACAGGTGGATGACAGCCCCCAGCTCTCGCCCCATCACAGTTGATTGACAGCCCCCATCTCTCTCCCCATCACAAGTGAGTGACAGCCACCAGCTCTCACCCCATCACAGCTGTGTGACCGTCCCCAGCTGTCTCTATATCACAGGTGCGTGACAGCCGCCTACTCTCTCCGCATCACAGGTATGTCACAGCCACCAGCTGTCTCCCCATTATAGGTATGTGATAGACCACAGCTGTCTCTATATCACAGGTATGTGACAAACCCAAGCTCTCTCCCCATCATAGGTGTTTGACCGTCCCCAGCTGTCTCCATATCACAGGTGAGTGACAACGCCCTGCTCTCTCCCCTTCACAGGTGGATGACAGCCCCCAGCTCTCTCCCCATCACAGGTGAGAGACAGCCCCCATCTCTCTCCTCATTACAGGTGAGTGACAGCCCCCAGCTCTCTCCCCATCACAGGTGAGTGGCGGCCCCCAGCTCTACCCGTCACAGTTATGTGACAGCCCCCAGCTGTCTCAGCGTCACAGGTATGTGACAGTCCCCATCTCTCTCCCCATCAAAGCTGTGTGACAGACCCCAGCTCTCTCCACATCATAGGTGAGTGACAGACCCCAGCTCTCTCCCAATCACAGGTATGTGACAACTCCCAGCTGTCTCCACATCACAGATGCCTGACAGCACCCAACTTTCTCCCCATCACAAGTATGTGTTACCCCTTAGCTGTCTCCACATCAGAGGTATGTGAAAGACACCAGCTGTCTCCGCATCACAGGTATGTGACAGTCCCCATCTCTCTCCCCATCACAGGTGTGTGACAGCCAGAAGCTGTCCCCCCATCACAGGTGAGTGACGGCCCCCAGCCCTCTCCCAATTACAGGTATATGATAGCCCCCAGCTGTCTCCACATCACAGGTATGTGACAACGCCAAGCTCTCTCTCCATCACAGGTATGTGACCGTCCCCAGTTGTCTCCATATCACAGGTGCGTGAAAGCCCCTAGCTCTCTCCCCTTCACAGGTGGGTGACAGCCCCAAGCTCTCTCCTGAACACAGGTGAGTGACAGCCCCCAGCTCTCTCCCCATCACAGGTATGTGACAGCCCCCACCTGTCTCCACATCACAGGTATGTGACAGCCCCCAGCTCTCTCCCCATCACAGGTATGTGACAGCCCACAGCTCTCTCCCAATCACAGGCGAGTGACTGACCCCGGCTCTCTCCCCATCACAGGTATGTTACAACCACCAGCTGTCTCCACATCACAGGTATGTGACAGCCACCAGCTCTCTCTGCATCACAAGTATGTGACAGCCCCAACTCTCTCCTCATCACAAGTATTTGACAGGCCCCAGCTGTCTCCACATCACAGGTATGTGACTGCCCCCAGCTGTCTCCCCATTTCTGTATGTGACAGCCCCCAGCTGTCTCCACATCACAGGTATGGGGCAACCCCAAGCTCTCTCCCCATCAGAGGCGTTTGAGAGTCCCCAGCTGTCTCAGCATTACAAGTATGTGACAATCCCCAACTCTCTACCCATCACAGGTGTGTGACAGCCCCCAGCTCTTTCCCCATCACAGGTGAGTGATAGCCCCCAGCACTCTCCCCATCACAGGTATGTGAGAGCCCCCAGCTGTCTCCACATCACAGGTATGTGACAGCTCCCAACTCTCTCCCCATCACAGGTATATTACAGCCACAAGCTGTCTCCACATCACAGGTATGGGCCAGCCACCAGCTCTAGCTGCATCACAGGTATGTGACAGCCCCCAGTTCTCTCCCCATCATAGGTGCTTGACAGTGCCCAGCTCTCTCCCCATCACAGGTGTGTGACAGACCCCAGCTCTCTCCCCATCACAGGTATGTGAGAGCCCCCAGCTGTCTCCATATCACAAGTATGTGACAGCAACTACCTTACTCCGCATCACAGGTATGTGACTGGCCCCAGCACTCTCCCCATCAGAAGTGTTTGACAGTCCCCATCTCATTCCCCTTCACAAGTGAGTGAGAGGCCCAAGCTCCCTTCCCATCACAGGTGTGTGACATCCCCCAGCTCTCTCCCCATTCCCGGTGAGTGACAGCCCCAAGCTCTCTCCCAATCACAGCAGTGTGACAGCCCCCAGCTCTCTTAGAATTACAATTAAGTGACAATCCCCATCTCTCTCCCCATCACAGGTGTGTGACAACCCCAAGGTCTCTCCCCATCACAGGTGTGTGACATCCCCCAGCTCTCTCCCCATCACCAGTGAGTTACATCCCCCAGCTCTCTCCCCATCACTGGTATGTGACAGCCCCCAGCTGTTCCCGCATCAGAGGTGCCTGACAAACCCCAAGTCTCTCCCCATCAAGGTATGTGAGAACCCCCAGCTGTCGCCACATCATAGGTATGTGACAACGCCAAGCTCTCTCCTCATCACAGGTGTGTGACCATCCCCAGCTGTCTCCATATTACAGGTGCGTGAAAGCCCCCAGCTCTTTCCCCTTCACAGGTGGGTGACAGCCCCCAGCTCTCGCCCCATCACAGTTGATTCACAGCCCCCATCTCTCTCCCCATCACAAGTGAGTGACAGCCCCCAGCTCTCTCCCCATCACAGGTGTGTGAATGACCCCAGCTGTCTCCATATCACAGGTGCGTGAAAGCCCCCAGCTCTCTCCCTTTCACAGGTGGGTGACGGCCCCTAGCTATCGCTCCAACACATGTATGTGACAGCCCCCATCTCTCTCCCCATCACAAGTGAGGGACAGCCCCCAGCTCTCTCCCCATCACAGGTGTGTGACAGCCACCAGCTCTCTCCCCATCACAGGTGAGTGACAATGCCCAGCTCTCTCCCATTCACAGGTGTGTGACAGCCACCAGCTCTCTCCCCATCACAGGTGAGTGACAGCCCCCAGCTCTCTCCCCATCACAGGTATCTGAGAGCCCCCAGCTGTCTCCGCATCACAGGAGCCTAACAGTCCCCAACTCTTTCCCCATCACAGCTATGTCACAACGCCCATTGTCTCCACATCACAGGTATGTGACAACCAATAGGTGTCTACGCATCACAGGTATGTGTGAACCCCAGCTCTCTCCCCATCACAGGTGTGCGACAGATCCCAGCTCTCTCCCCATCACAGGTGAGTGATAGACCCCAGCTTTCGCCCCATCACAGGTACGTGACAGCGCCCACCTGATTCCGCATCACAGGAGCCTGACAGCCCCCAACTTTCTCCCCTTCACAGGTATGTGTCAACCCCCAGCTGTCTCCACATCACAGGTATGTGAAACACACCAGCTGTCTCCGCATCACAGGTATCTGACAGCCCACAGGTGTCTCCCCATCACAGGTGTGTGACATCCCACAGCTCTCTCCCCATCACCGGTGAGTTACAGCCCCCAGCTCTCTCCCCATCACAGGTATGTGACAGCCCACAGCTGTCTCCTCATCACAGGTGCATGACAAACCCCAAGTCTCGCCCCATCACAGGTATGTGACAGCCCCCAGCTTTCTCCACATCACAGGTATGTGACAACGCCAAGCTCTCTCCTCGTCACAGGTGTGTGACCATCCCCAGCTGTCTCCATATCACAGGTGCGAGAAAGCCCCAGCTCTTTTCCCTTCACAGGTGGATGACAGCCCCCAGCTCTCGCCCCATCACAGTTGATTGACAGCCCCCATCTCTCTCCCCATCACAAGTGAGTGACAGCCCCCAGCTCTCTCCCCATCACAGGTGTGTGAATGACCCCAGCTGTCTCCATATCACAGGTGCGTGAAAGCCCCCAGCTCTCTCCCTTTCACAGGTGGGTGACGGCCCCTAGCTATCGCTCCAACACCTGTATGTGACAGCCCCCATCTCTCTCCCCATCACAAGTGAGTGACAGCCCCCAGCTCTCTCCCCATCACAGGTGTGTGACCGTCCCCAGGTGTCTCCAAATCACAGGTGAGTGACAATGCCCAGCTCTCTCCCATTCACAGGTGTGTGACAGCCACCAGCTCTCTCCCCATCACAGGTGAGTGACAGCCCCCAGCTCTCTCCCCATCACAGGTATCTGAGAGCCCCCAGCTGTCTCCGCATCACAGGAGCCTAACAGCCCCCAACTCTTTCCCCATCACAGCTATGTCACAACGCCCATTGTCTCCACATCACAGGGATGTGACAACCAATAGGTGTCTACGCATCACAGGTATGTGTGAGCCCCAGCTCTCTCCCCATCACAGGTGTGCGACAGATCCCAGCTCTCTCCCCATCACAGGTGAGTGATAGACCCCAGCTTTCGCCCCATCACAGGTACGTGACAGCGCCCACCTGATTCCGCATCACAGGAGCCTGACAGCCCCCAACTTTCTCCCCTTCACAGGTATGTGTCAACCCCCAGCTGTCTCCACATCACAGGTATGTGAAACACACCAGCTGTCTCCGCATCACAGGTATCTGACAGCCCACAGGTGTCTCCCCATCACAGGTGTTTGACAGTCCCCATCTCTTTCCCCATCACAGGTGTGTGACAGACCCCAGCTCTCTCCCCATTTCAGGTGAACAAGAGATCCCAGCTCTCTCCTCATCACAGGTATATGAGAGACCCCATCTTTCTCCGCATCACAGGATCCTAACAGCCCCCAACTCTCTCCCCATCACAGGTATGTCACAACCCCCATTGTCTCCACATCACAGGGATGTGACAACCACTAGCTGTCTCTGCATCATAGGTATGTGTGAGCACCCAGCTCTCTCCCCATCCCCGGTGAGTGACAGCCCCCAGCTGTCCCCCAATCACAGCAGTGTGACAGCCCCCATCTGTCTTAGCATTACAAGTAAGTGACTATCCCCATCTCTCTCCCCATCACAGGTGTGTGACAACCCCAAGCTCTCTCCCCATCACAGGTGTGTGACATCCCACAGCTCTCTCCCCATCACCGGTGAGTTACAGCCCCCAGCTCTCTCCCCATCACAGGTATGTGACAGCACACAGCTCTCTCCGCATCACAGGTGCATGACAAACCCCAAGTCTCGCCCCATCACAGGTATGTGACAGCCCCCAGCTGTCTCCACATCACAGGTATGTGACAACGCCAAGCTCTCTCCTCGTCACAGGTGTGTGACCATCCCCAGCTGTCTCCATATCACAGGTGCGAGAAAGCCCCAGCTCTTTTCCCTTCACAGGTGGATGACAGCCCCCAGCTCTCGCCCCATCACAGTTGATTGACAGCCCCCATCTCTCTCCCCATCACAAGTGAGTGACAGCCACCAGCTCTCACCCCATCACAGCTGTGTGACCGTCCCCAGCTGTCTCTATATCACAGGTGCGTGACAGCCGCCTACTCTCTCCCCATCACAGGTATGTCACAGCCCCCAGCTGTCTCCCCATTATAGGTATGTGATAGACCACAGCTGTCTCTATATCACAGGTATGTGACAAACCCAAGCTCTCTCCCCATCATAGGTGTTTGACCGTCCCCAGCTGTCTCCATATCACAGGTGAGTGACAACGCCCTGCTCTCTCCCCTTCACAGGTGGATGACAGCCCCCAGCTCTCTCCCCATCACAGGTGAGAGACAGCCCCCATCTCTCTCCTCATTACAGGTGAGTGACAGCCCCCAGCTCTCTCCCCATCACAGGTGAGTGGCGGCCCCCAGCTCTACCCGTCACAGTTATGTGACAGCCCCCAGCTGTCTCAGCGTCACAGGTATGTGACAGTCCCCATCTCTCTCCCCATCAAAGCTGTGTGACAGACCCCAGCTCTCTCCACATCATAGGTGAGTGACAGACCCCAGCGCTCTCCCAATCACAGGTATGTGACAACTCCCAGCTGTCTCCACATCACAGATGCCTGACAGCACCCAACTTTCTCCCCATCACAAGTATGAGTTACACCTTTGCTGATTCCACATCAGAGGTATGTGAAAGAAACCAGCTGTCTCCGCATCACAGGTATGTGACAGTCCCCATCTCTCTCCCCATCACAGGTGTGTGACAGTCAGAAGCTGTCCCCCCATCACAGGTGAGTGACGGCCCCCAGCCCTCTCCCAATTACAGGTATATGATAGCCCCCAGCAGTCTCCACATCACAGGTATGTGACAACACCAAGCTCTCTCCCCATCACAGGTATGTGACCGTCCCCAGTTGTCTCCATATCACAGGTGCGTGAAAGACCCTAGCTCTCTCCCCTTCACAGGTGGGTGACAGCCCCAAGCTCTCTCCTGAACACAGGTGAGTGACAGCCCCCAGCTCTCTCCCCATCACAGGTATGTGACAGCCCCCACCTGTCTCCACATCACAGGTATGTGACAGCCCCCAGCTCTCTCCCCATCACAGGTATGTGACAGCCCACAGCTCTCTCCCAATCACAGGCGAGTGACAGACCCCGGCTCTCTCCCCATCACAGGTATGTTACAACCACCAGCTGTCTCCACATCACAGGTATGTGACAGCCACCAGCTCTCCCTGCATCACAAGTATGTGACAGCCCCCAACTCTCTCCTCATCACAAGTATTTGACAGGCCCCAGCTGTCTCCACATCACAGGTATGTGACTGCCCCCAGCTGTCTCCCCATTTATGTATGTGACAGCCCCCAGCTGTCTCCACATCACAGGTATGGGGCAACCCCAAACTCTCTCCCCATCAGAGGCGTTTGAGAGTCCCCAGCTGTCTCAGCATTACAAGTATGTGACAATCCCCAACTCTCTACCCATCACAGGTGTGTGACAGCCCCCAGCTCTTTTCCCATCACAGGTGAGTGATAGCCCCCAGCACTCTCCCCATCACAGGTATGTGAGAGCCCCCAGCTGTCTCCACATCACAGGTATGTGACAGCTCCCAACTCTCTCCCCATCACAGGTATATTACAGCCACAAGCTGTCTCCACATCACAGGTATGGGCCAGCCACCAGCTCTAGCTGCATCACAGGTATGTGACAGCCCCCAGTTCTCTCCTCATCATAGGTGCTTGACAGTGCCCAGCTCTCTCCCCATCACAGGTGTGTGACAGCCAGAAGCTGTCCCCCCATCACAGGTGAGTGACGGCCCCCAGCCCTCTCCCAATTACAGGTATATGTTAGCCCCCACCTGTCTCCACATCACAGGTATGTGACAGCCCCCAGCTCTCTCCCCATCACAGGTGTGTGACAGCCAGAACCTGTCCCCCCATCACAGGTGAGTGACGGCCCCCAGCCCTCTCCCAATTACAGGTATATGATAGCCCCCAGCAGTCTCCACATCACAGGTATGTGACAACGCCAAGCTCTCTGCCCATCACAGGTATGTGACCGTCCCCAGGTGTCTCCATATCACAGGTGCGTGAAAGTCCCTAGCTCTCTCCCCTTCACAGGTGGGTAACAGCCCCAAGCTCTCTCCTGAACACAGGTGAGTGACAGCCCCCAGCTCTCTCCCCATCACAGGTATGTGACAGCCCCCACCTGTCTCCACATCTCAGGTATGTGACAGCCCCCAGCTCTCTCCCCATCACAGGTATGTGACAGCCCACAGCTCTCTCCCAATCACAGGCGAGTGACATACACCGGCTCTCTCCCCATCACAGGTATGTTACAACCACCAGCTGTCTCCACATCACAGGTATGTGACAGCCACCAGCTCTCTCTGCATCACAAGTATGTGACAGCCCCCAGTTCTCTCCCCATCATAGGTGCTTGACAGTGCCCAGCTCTCTCCCCATCACAGGTGTGTGACAGACCCCAGCTCTCTCCCCATCACAGGTATGTGAGAGCCCCCAGCTGTCTCCATACCACAAGTATGTGACAGCAACTACCTTACTCCGCATCACAGGTATGTGACTGGCCCCAGCACTCTCCCCATCAGAAGTGTTTGACAGTCCCCATCTCATTCCCCTTCACAAGTGAGTGAGAGGCCCAAGCTCCCTTCCCATCACAGGTGTGTGACAGCCCCCAGCTCTCTCCCAATCACAGCAGTGTGACAGCCCCCAGCTCTCTTAGAATTACAATTAAGTGACAATCCCCATCTGTCTCCCCATCACAGGTGTGTGACAACCCCAAGGTCTCTCCCCATCACAGGTGTGTGACATCCCCCAGCTCTCTCCCCATCACCAGTGAGTTACGTCCCCCAGCTCTCGCCCCATCACAGTTGATTCACAGCGCCCATCTCTCTCCCCATCACAAGTGAGTGACAGCCCCCAGCTCTCTCCCCATCACAGGTGTGTGAATGACCCCAGCTGTCTCCATATCACAGGTGCGTGAAAGCCCCCAGCTCTCTCCCTTTCACAGGTGGGTGACGGCCCCTAGCTATCGCTCCAACACATGTATGTGACAGCCCCCATCTCTCTCCCCATCACAAGTGAGGGACAGCCCCCAGCTCTCTCCCCATCACAGGTGTGTGACAGCCACCAGCTCTCTCCCCATCACAGGTGAGTGACAATGCCCAGCTCTCTCCCATTCACAGGTGTGTGACAGCCACCAGCTCTCTCCCCATCACAGGTGAGTGACAGCCCCCAGCTCTCTCCCCATCACAGGTATCTGAGAGCCCCCAGCTGTCTCCGCATCACAGGAGCCTAACAGCCCCCAACTCTTTCCCCATCACAGCTATGTCACAACGCCCATTGTCTCCACATCACAGGGATGTGACAACCAATAGGTGTCTACGCATCACAGGTATGTGTGAGCCCCAGCTCTCTCCCCATCACAGGTGTGCGACAGATCCCAGCTCTCTCCCCATCACAGGTGAGTGATAGACCCCAGCTTTCGCCCCATCACAGGTACGTGACAGCGCCCACCTGATTCCGCATCACAGGAGCCTGACAGCCCCCAACTTTCTCCCCTTCACAGGTATGTGTCAACCCCCAGCTGTCTCCACATCACAGGTATGTGAAACACACCAGCTGTCTCCGCATCACAGGTATCTGACAGCCCACAGGTGTCTCCCCATCACAGGTGTGTGACATCCCACAGCTCTCTCCCCATCACCGGTGAGTTACAGCCCCCAGCTCTCTCCCCATCACAGGTATGTGACAGCCCACAGCTGTCTCCTCATCACAGGTGCATGACAAACCCCAAGTCTCGCCCCATCACAGGTATGTGACAGCCCCCAGCTTTCTCCACATCACAGGTATGTGACAACGCCAAGCTCTCTCCTCGTCACAGGTGTGTGACCATCCCCAGCTGTCTCCATATCACAGGTGCGAGAAAGCCCCAGCTCTTTTCCCTTCACAGGTGGATGACAGCCCCCAGCTCTCGCCCCATCACAGTTGATTGACAGCCCCCATCTCTCTCCCCATCACAAGTGAGTGACAGCCCCCAGCTCTCTCCCCATCACAGGTGTGTGAATGACCCCAGCTGTCTCCATATCACAGGTGCGTGAAAGCCCCCAGCTCTCTCCCTTTCACAGGTGGGTGACGGCCCCTAGCTATCGCTCCAACACATGTATGTGACAGCCCCCATCTCTCTCCCCATCACAAGTGAGTGACAGCCCCCAGCTCTCTCCCCATCACAGGTGTGTGACCGTCCCCAGGTGTCTCCAAATCACAGGTGAGTGACAATGCCCAGCTCTCTCCCATTCACAGGTGTGTGACAGCCACCAGCTCTCTCCCCATCACAGGTGTGTGACATCCCACAGCTCTCTCCCCATCACCGGTGAGTTACAGCCCCCAGCTCTCTCCCCATCACAGGTATGTGACAGCACACAGCTGTCTCCGCATCACAGGTGCATGACAAACCCCAAGTCTCGCCCCATCACAGGTATGTGACAGCCCCCAGCTGTCTCCACATCACAGGTATGTGACAACGCCAAGCTCTCTCCTCGTCACAGGTGTGTGACCATCCCCAGCTGTCTCCATATCACAGGTGCGAGAAAGCCCCAGCTCTTTTCCCTTCACAGGTGGATGACAGCCCCCAGCTCTCGCCCCATCACAGTTGATTGACAGCCCCCATCTCTCTCCCCATCACAAGTGAGTGACAGCCACCAGCTCTCACCCCATCACAGCTGTGTGACCGTCCCCAGCTGTCTCTATATCACAGGTGCGTGACAGCCGCCTACTCTCTCCCCATCACAGGTATGTCACAGCCCCCAGCTGTCTCCCCATTATAGGTATGTGATAGACCACAGCTGTCTCTATATCACAGGTATGTGACAAACCCAAGCTCTCTCCCCATCATAGGTGTTTGACCGTCCCCAGCTGTCTCCATATCACAGGTGAGTGACAACGCCCTGCTCTCTCCCCTTCACAGGTGGATGACAGCCCCCAGCTCTCTCCCCATCACAGGTGAGAGACAGCCCCATCTCTCTCCTCATTACAGGTGAGTGACAGCCCCCAGCTCTCTCCCCATCACAGGTGAGTGGCGGCCCCCAGCTCTACCCGTCACAGTTATGTGACAGCCCCCAGCTGTCTCAGCGTCACAGGTATGTGACAGTCCCCATCTCTCTCCCCATCAAAGCTGTGTGACAGACCCCAGCTCTCTCCACATCATAGGTGAGTGACAGACCCCAGCTCTCTCCCAATCACAGGTATGTGACAACTCCCAGCTGTCTCCACATCACAGATGCCTGACAGCACCCAACTTTCTCCCCATCACAAGTATGTGTTACCCCTTAGCTGTCTCCACATCAGAGGTATGTGAAAGACACCAGCTGTCTCCGCATCACAGGTATGTGACAGTCCCCATCTCTCTCCCCATCACAGGTGTGTGACAGCCAGAAGCTGTCCCGCCATCACAGGTGAGTGACGGCCCCCAGCCCTCTCCCAATTACAGGTATATGATAGCCCCCAGCTGTCTCCACATCACAGGTATGTGACAACGCCAAGCTCTCTCTCCATCACAGGTATGTGACCGTCCCCAGTTGTCTCCATATCACAGGTGCGTGAAAGCCCCTAGCTCTCTCCCCTTCACAGGTGGGTGACAGCCCCAAGCTCTCTCCTGAACACAGGTGAGTGACAGCCCCCAGCTCTCTCCCCATCACAGGTATGTGACAGCCCCCACCTGTCTCCACATCACAGGTATGTGACAGCCCCCAGCTCTCTCCCCATCACAGGTATGTGACAGCCCACATCTCTCTCCCAATCACAGGCGAGTGACAGACCCCGGCTCTCTCCCCATCACAGGTATGTTACAACCACCAGCTGTCTCCACATCACAGGTATGTGACAGCCACCAGCTCTCTCTGCATCACAAGTATGTGACAGCCCCAACTCTCTCCTCATCACAAGTATTTGACAGGCCCCAGCTGTCTCCACATCACAGGTATGTGACTGCCCCCAGCTGTCTCCCCATTTCTGTATGTGACAGCCCCCAGCTGTCTCCACATCACAGGTATGGGGCAACCCCAAGCTCTCTCCCCATCAGAGGCGTTTGAGAGTCCCCAGCTGTCTCAGCATTACAAGTATGTGACAATCCCCAACTCTCTACCCATCACAGGTGTGTGACAGCCCCCAGCTCTTTCCCCATCACAGGTGAGTGATAGCCCCCAGCACTCTCCCCATCACAGGTATGTGAGAGCCCCCAGCTGTCTCCACATCACAGGTATGTGACAGCTCCCAACTCTCTCCCCATCACAGGTATATTACAGCCACAAGCTGTCTCCACATCACAGGTATGGGCCAGCCACCAGCTCTAGCTGCATCACAGGTATGTGACAGCCCCCAGTTCTCTCCCCATCATAGGTGCTTGACAGTGCCCAGCTCTCTCCCCATCACAGGTGTGTGACAGACCCCAGCTCTCTCCCCATCACAGGTATGTGAGAGCCCCCAGCTGTCTCCATATCACAAGTATGTGACAGCAACTACCTTACTCCGCATCACAGGTATGTGACTGGCCCCAGCACTCTCCCCATCAGAAGTGTTTGACAGTCCCCATCTCATTCCCCTTCACAAGTGAGTGAGAGGCCCAAGCTCCCTTCCCATCACAGGTGTGTGACATCCCCCAGCTCTCTCCCCATCCCCGGTGAGTGACAGCCCCAAGCTCTCTCCCAATCACAGCAGTGTGACAGCCCCCAGCTCTCTTAGAATTACAATTAAGTGACAATCCCCATCTCTCTCCCCATCACAGGTGTGTGACAACCCCAAGGTCTCTCCCCATCACAGGTGTGTGACATCCCCCAGCTCTCTCCCCATCACCAGTGAGTTACGTCCCCCAGCTCTCTCCCCATCACAGGTATGTGACAGCCCCCAGCTGTTCCCGCATCAGAGGTGCCTGACAAACCCCAAGTCTCTCCCCATCAAGGTATGTGAGAACCCCCAGCTGTCGCCACATCATAGGTATGTGACAACGCCAAGCTCTCTCCTCATCACAGGTGTGTGACCATCCCCAGCTGTCTCCATATTACAGGTGCGTGAAAGCCCCCAGCTCTTTCCCCTTCACAGGTGGGTGACAGCCCCCAGCTCTCGCCCCATCACAGTTGATTCACAGCCCCCAGCTCTCGCCCCATCACAGTTGATTCACAGCCCCCAGCTCTCTCCCCATCACAGGTGTGTGAATGACCCCAGCTGTCTCCATATCACAGGTGCGTGAAAGCCCCCAGCTCTCTCCCTTTCACAGGTGGGTGACGGCCCCTAGCTATCGCTCCAACACATGTATGTGACAGCCCCCATCTCTCTCCCCATCACAAGTGAGTGACAGCCCCCAGCTCTCTCCCCATCACAGGTGTGTGACCGTCCCCAGGTGTCTCCAAATCACAGGTGAGTGACAATGCCCAGCTCTCTCCCATTCACAGGTGTGTGACAGCCACCAGCTCTCTCCCCATCACAGGTGAGTGACAGCCCCCAGCTCTCTCCCCATCACAGGTATCTGAGAGCCCCCAGCTGTCTCCGCATCACAGGAGCCTAACAGCCCCCAACTCTTTCCCCATCACAGCTATGTCACAACGCCCATTGTCTCCACATCACAGGGATGTGACAACCAATAGGTGTCTACGCATCACAGGTATGTGTGAGCCCCAGCTCTCTCCCCATCACAGGTGTGCGACAGATCCCAGCTCTCTCCCCATCACAGGTGAGTGATAGACCCCAGCTTTCGCCCCATCACAGGTACGTGACAGCGCCCACCTGATTCCGCATCACAGGAGCCTGACAGCCCCCAACTTTCTCCCCTTCACAGGTATGTGTCAACCCCCAGCTGTCTCCACATCACAGGTATGTGAAACACACCAGCTGTCTCCGCATCACAGGTATCTGACAGCCCACAGGTGTCTCCCCATCACAGGTGTTTGACAGTCCCCATCTCTTTCCCCATCACAGGTGTGTGACAGACCCCAGCTCTCTCCCCATTTCAGGTGAACAAGAGATCCCAGCTCTCTCCTCATCACAGGTATATGAGAGACCCCATCTTTCTCCGCATCACAGGATCCTAACAGCCCCCAACTCTCTCCCAATCACAGGTATGTCACAACCCCCATTGTCTCCACATCACAGGGATGTGACAACCACTAGCTGTCTCTGCATCATAGGTATGTGTGAGCACCCAGCTCTCTCCCCATCCCCGGTGAGTGACAGCCCCCAGCTGTCCCCCAATCACAGCAGTGTGACAGCCCCCATCTGTCTTAGCATTACAAGTAAGTGACAATCCCCATCTCTCTCCCCATCACAGGTGTGTGACAACCCCAAGCTCTCTCCCCATCACAGGTGTGTGACATCCCACAGCTCTCTCCCCATCACCGGTGAGTTACAGCCCCCAGCTCTCTCCGCATCACAGGTATGTGACAGCACACAGCTCTCTCCGCATCACAGGTGCATGACAAACCCCAAGTCTCGCCCCATCACAGGTATGTGACAGCCCCCAGCTGTCTCCACATCACAGGTATGTGACAACGCCAAGCTCTCTCCTCGTCACAGGTGTGTGACCATCCCCAGCTGTCTCCATATCACAGGTGCGAGAAAGCCCCAGCTCTTTTCCCTTCACAGGTGGATGACAGCCCCCAGCTCTCGCCCCATCACAGTTGATTGACAGCCCCCATCTCTCTCCCCATCACAAGTGAGTGACAGCCACCAGCTCTCACCCCATCACAGCTGTGTGACCGTCCCCAGCTGTCTCTATATCACAGGTGCGTGACAGCCGCCTACTCTCTCCCCATCACAGGTATGTCACAGCCCCCAGCTGTCTCCCCATTATAGGTATGTGATAGACCACAGCTGTCTCTATATCACAGGTATGTGACAAACCCAAGCTCTCTCCCCATCATAGGTGTTTGACCGTCCCCAGCTGTCTCCATATCACAGGTGAGTGACAACGCCCTGCTCTCTCCCCTTCACAGGTGGATGACAGCCCCCAGCTCTCTCCCCATCACAGGTGAGAGACAGCCCCCATCTCTCTCCTCATTACAGGTGAGTGACAGCCCCCAGCTCTCTCCCCATCACAGGTGAGTGGCGGCCCCCAGCTCTACCCGTCACAGTTATGTGACAGCCCCCAGCTGTCTCAGCGTCACAGGTATGTGACAGTCCCCATCTCTCTCCCCATCAAAGCTGTGTGACAGACCCCAGCTCTCTCCACATCATAGGTGAGTGACAGACCCCAGCGCTCTCCCAATCACAGGTATGTGACAACTCCCAGCTGTCTCCACATCACAGATGCCTGACAGCACCCAACTTTCTCCCCATCACAAGTATGAGTTACACCTTTGCTGATTCCACATCAGAGGTATGTGAAAGAAACCAGCTGTCTCCGCATCACAGGTATGTGACAGTCCCCATCTCTCTCCCCATCACAGGTGTGTGACAGTCAGAAGCTGTCCCCCCATCACAGGTGAGTGACGGCCCCCAGCCCTCTCCCAATTACAGGTATATGATAGCCCCCAGCAGTCTCCACATCACAGGTATGTGACAACGCCAAGCTCTCTCCCCATCACAGGTATGTGACCGTCCCCAGTTGTCTCCATATCACAGGTGCGTGAAAGACCCTAGCTCTCTCCCCTTCACAGGTGGGTGACAGCCCCAAGCTCTCTCCTGAACACAGGTGAGTGACAGCCCCCAGCTCTCTCCCCATCACAGGTATGTGACAGCCCCCACCTGTCTCCACATCACAGGTATGTGACAGCCCCCAGCTCTCTCCCCATCACAGGTATGTGACAGCCCACAGCTCTCTCCCAATCACAGGCGAGTGACAGACCCCGGCTCTCTCCCCATCACAGGTATGTTACAACCACCAGCTGTCTCCACATCACAGGTATGTGACAGCCACCAGCTCTCCCTGCATCACAAGTATGTGACAGCCCCCAACTCTCTCCTCATCACAAGTATTTGACAGGCCCCAGCTGTCTCCACATCACAGGTATGTGACTGCCCCCAGCTGTCTCCCCATTTATGTATGTGACAGCCCCCAGCTGTCTCCACATCACAGGTATGGGGCAACCCCAAACTCTCTCCCCATCAGAGGCGTTTGAGAGTCCCCAGCTGTCTCAGCATTACAAGTATGTGACAATCCCCAACTCTCTACCCATCACAGGTGTGTGACAGCCCCCAGCTCTTTTCCCATCACAGGTGAGTGATAGCCCCCAGCACTCTCCCCATCACAGGTATGTGAGAGCCCCCAGCTGTCTCCACATCACAGGTATGTGACAGCTCCCAACTCTCTCCCCATCACAGGTATATTACAGCCACAAGCTGTCTCCACATCACAGGTATGGGCCAGCCACCAGCTCTAGCTGCATCACAGGTATGTGACAGCCCCCAGTTCTCTCCTCATCATAGGTGCTTGACAGTGCCCAGCTCTCTCCCCATCACAGGTGTGTGACAGCCAGAAGCTGTCCCCCCATCACAGGTGAGTGACGGCCCCCAGCCCTCTCCCAATTACAGGTATATGTTAGCCCCCAGCAGTCTCCACATCACAGGTATGTGACAACGCCAAGCTCTCTGCCCATCACAGGTATGTGACCGTCCCCAGTTGTCTCCATATCACAGGTGCGTGAAAGCCCCTAGCTCTCTCCCCTTCACAGGTGGGTGACAGCCCCAAGCTCTCTCCTGAACACAGGTGAGTGACAGCCCCCAGCTCTGTCCCCATCACAGGTATGTGACAGCCCCCACCTGTCTCCACATCACAGGTATGTGACAGCCCCCAGCTCTCTCCCCATCACAGGTGTGTGACAGCCAGAACCTGTCCCCCCATCACAGGTGAGTGACGGCCCCCAGCCCTCTCCCAATTACAGGTATATGATAGCCCCCAGCAGTTTCCACATCACAGGTATGTGACAACGCCAAGCTCTCTGCCCATCACAGGTATGTGACCGTCCCCAGGTGTCTCCATATCACAGGTGCGTGAAAGCCCCTAGCTCTCTCCCCTTCACAGGTGGGTGACAGCCCCAAGCTCTCTCCTGAACACAGGTGAGTGACAGCCCCCAGCTCTCTCCCCATCACAGGTATGTGACAGCCCCCACCTGTCTCCACATCTCAGGTATGTGACAGCCCCCAGCTCTCTCCCCATCACAGGTATGTGACAGCCCACAGCTCTCTCCCAATCACAGGCGAGTGACATACACCGGCTCTCTCCCCATCACAGGTATGTTACAACCACCAGCTGTCTCCACATCACAGGTATGTGACAGCCACCAGCTCTCTCTGCATCACAAGTATGTGACAGCCCCCAGTTCTCTCCCCATCATAGGTGCTTGACAGTGCCCAGCTCTCTCCCCATCACAGGTGTGTGACAGACCCCAGCTCTCTCCCCATCACAGGTATGTGAGAGCCCCCAGCTGTCTCCATACCACAAGTATGTGACAGCAACTACCTTACTCCGCATCACAGGTATGTGACTGGCCCCAGCACTCTCCCCATCAGAAGTGTTTGACAGTCCCCATCTCATTCCCCTTCACAAGTGAGTGAGAGGCCCAAGCTCCCTTCCCATCACAGGTGTGTGACAGCCCCCAGCTCTCTCCCAATCACAGCAGTGTGACAGCCCCCAGCTCTCTTAGAATTACAATTAAGTGACAATCCCCATCTGTCTCCCCATCACAGGTGTGTGACAACCCCAAGGTCTCTCCCCATCACAGGTGTGTGACATCCCCCAGCTCTCTCCCCATCACCAGTGAGTTACGTCCCCCAGCTCTCGCCCCATCACAGTTGATTCACAGCGCCCATCTCTCTCCCCATCACAAGTGAGTGACAGCCCCCAGCTCTCTCCCCATCACAGGTGTGTGAATGACCCCAGCTGTCTCCATATCACAGGTGCGTGAAAGCCCCCAGCTCTCTCCCTTTCACAGGTGGGTGACGGCCCCTAGCTATCGCTCCAACACATGTATGTGACAGCCCCCATCTCTCTCCCCATCACAAGTGAGTGACAGCCCCCAGCTCTCTCCCCATCACAGGTGTGTGACCGTCCCCAGGTGTCTCCAAATCACAGGTGAGTGACAATGCCCAGCTCTCTCCCATTCACAGGTGTGTGACAGCCACCAGCTCTCTCCCCATCACAGGTGAGTGACAGCCCCCAGCTCTCTCCCCATCACAGGTATCTGAGAGCCCCCAGCTGTCTCCGCATCACAGGAGCCTAACAGCCCCCAACTCTTTCCCCATCACAGCTATGTCACAACGCCCATTGTCTCCACATCACAGGGATGTGACAACCAATAGGTGTCTACGCATCACAGGTATGTGTGAGCCCCAGCTCTCTCCCCATCACAGGTGTGCGACAGATCCCAGCTCTCTCCCCATCACAGGTGAGTGATAGACCCCAGCTTTCGCCCCATCACAGGTACGTGACAGCGCCCACCTGATTCCGCATCACAGGAGCCTGACAGCCCCCAACTTTCTCCCCTTCACAGGTATGTGTCAACCCCCAGCTGTCTCCACATCACAGGTATGTGAAACACACCAGCTGTCTCCGCATCACAGGTATCTGACAGCCCACAGGTGTCTCCCCATCACAGGTGTTTGACAGTCCCCATCTCTTTCCCCATCACAGGTGTGTGACAGACCCCAGCTCTCTCCCCATTTCAGGTGAACAAGAGATCCCAGCTCTCTCCTCATCACAGGTATATGAGAGACCCCATCTTTCTCCGCATCACAGGATCCTAACAGCCCCCCAATCTCTCCCCATCACAGGTATGTCACAACCCCCATTGTCTCCACATCACAGGGATGTGACAACCACTAGCTGTCTCTGCATCATAGGTATGTGTGAGCACCCAGCTCTCTCCCCATCCCCGGTGAGTGACAGCCCCCAGCTGTCCCCCAATCACAGCAGTGTGACAGCCCCCATCTGTCTTAGCATTACAAGTAAGTGACAATCCCCATCTCTCTCCCCATCACAGGTGTGTGACAACCCCAAGCTCTCTCCCCATCACAGGTGTGTGACATCCCACAGCTCTCTCCCCATCACCGGTGAGTTACAGCCCCCAGCTCTCTCCCCATCACAGGTATGTGACAGCCCACAGCTGTCTCCGCATCACAGGTGCATGACAAACCCCAAGTCTCGCCCCATCACAGGTATGTGACAGCCCCCAGCTGTCTCCACATCACAGGTATGTGACAACGCCAAGCTCTCTCCTCGTCACAGGTGTGTGACCATCCCCAGCTGTCTCCATATCACAGGTGCGAGAAAGCCCCAGCTCTTTTCCCTTCACAGGTGGATGACAGCCCCCAGCTCTCGCCCCATCACAGTTGATTGACAGACCCCATCTCTCTCCCCATCACAAGTGAGTGACAGCCACCAGCTCTCACCCCATCACAGCTGTGTGACCGTCCCCAGCTGTCTCTATATCACAGGTGCGTGACAGCCGCCTACTCTCTCCCCATCACAGGTATGTCACAGCCCCCAGCTGTCTCCCCATTATAGGTATGTGATAGACCACAGCTGTCTCTATATCACAGGTATGTGACAAACCCAAGCTCTCTCCCCATCATAGGTGTTTGACCGTCCCCAGCTGTCTCCATATCACAGGTGAGTGACAACGCCCTGCTCTCTCCCCTTCACAGGTGGATGACAGCCCCCAGCTCTCTCCCCATCACAGGTGAGAGACAGCCCCCATCTCTCTCCTCATCACAGGTGAGTGACGGCCCCCAGCCCTCTCCCAATTACAGGTATATGATAGCCCCCAGCAGTCTCCACATCACAGGTATGTGACAACGCCAAGCTCTCTCCCCATCACAGGTATGTGACCGTCCCCAGTTGTCTCCATATCACAGGTGCGTGAAAGACCCTAGCTCTCTCTCCTTCACAGGTGGGTGACAGCCCCAAGCTCTCTCCTGAACACAGGTGAGTGACAGCCCCCAGCTCTCTCCCCATCACAGGTATGTGACAGCCCCCACCTGTCTCCACATCACAGGTATGTGACAGCCCCCAGCTCTCTCCCCATCACAGGTGTGTGACAGCCAGAACCTGTCCCGCCATCACAGGTGAGTGACGGCCCCCAGCCCTCTCCCAATTACAGGTATATGATAGCCCCCAGCAGTCTCCACATCACAGGTATGTGACAACGCCAAGCTCTCTCTCCATCACAGGTATGTGACCGTCCCCAGTTGTCTCCATATCACAGGTGCGTGAAAGCCCCTAGCTCTCTCCCCTTCACAGGTGGGTGACAGCCCCAAGCTCTCTCCTGAACACAGGTGAGTGACAGCCCCCAGCTCTCTCCCCATCACAGGTATGTGACAGCCCCCACCTGTCTCCACATCTCAGGTATGTGACAGCCCCCAGCTCTCTCCCCATCACAGGTATGTGACAGCCCACAGCTCTCTCCCAATCACAGGCGAGTGACAGACCCCGGCTCTCTCCCCATCACAGGTATGTTACAACCACCAGCTGTCTCCACATCACAGGTATGTGACAGCCACCAGCTCTCTCTGCATCACAAGTATGTGACAGCCCCAACTCTCTCCTCATCACAAGTATTTGACAGGCCCCAGCTGTCTCCACATCACAGGTATGTGACTGCCCCCAGCTGTCTCCCCATTTCTGTATGTGACAGCCCCCAGCTGTCTCCACATCACAGGTATGGGGCAACCCCAAGCTCTCTCCCCATCAGAGGCGTTTGAGAGTCCCCAGCTGTCTCAGCATTACAAGTATGTGACAATCCCCAACTCTCTACCCATCACAGGTGTGTGACAGCCCCCAGCTCTTTCCCCATCACAGGTGAGTGATAGCCCCCAGCACTCTCCCCATCACAGGTATGTGAGAGCCCCCAGCTGTCTCCACATCACAGGTATGTGACAGCTCCCAACTCTCTCCCCATCACAGGTATATTACAGCCACAAGCTGTCTCCACATCACAGGTATGGGCCAGCCACCAGCTCTAGCTGCATCACAGGTATGTGACAGCCCCCAGTTCTCTCCCCATCATAGGTGCTTGACAGTGCCCAGCTCTCTCCCCATCACAGGTGTGTGACAGACCCCAGCTCTCTCCCCATCACAGGTATGTGAGAGCCCCCAGCTGTCTCCATATCACAAGTATGTGACAGCAACTACCTTACTCCGCATCACAGGTATGTGACTGGCCCCAGCACTCTCCCCATCAGAAGTGTTTGACAGTCCCCATCTCATTCCCCTTCACAAGTGAGTGAGAGGCCCAAGCTCCCTTCCCATCACAGGTGTGTGACATCCCCCAGCTCTCTCCCCATCCCCGGTGAGTGACAGCCCCAAGCTCTCTCCCAATCACAGCAGTGTGACAGCCCCCAGCTCTCTTAGAATTACAATTAAGTGACAATCCCCATCTCTCTCCCCATCACAGGTGTGTGACAACCCCAAGGTCTCTCCCCATCACAGGTGTGTGACATCCCCCAGCTCTCTCCCCATCACCAGTGAGTTACATCCCCCAGCTCTCTCCCCATCACTGGTATGTGACAGCCCCCAGCTGTTCCCGCATCAGAGGTGCCTGACAAACCCCAAGTCTCTCCCCATCAAGGTATGTGAGAACCCCCAGCTGTCGCCACATCATAGGTATGTGACAACGCCAAGCTCTCTCCTCATCACAGGTGTGTGACCATCCCCAGCTGTCTCCATATTACAGGTGCGTGAAAGCCCCCAGCTCTTTCCCCTTCACAGGTGGGTGACAGCCCCCAGCTCTCGCCCCATCACAGTTGATTCACAGCCCCCATCTCTCTCCCCATCACAAGTGAGTGACAGCCCCCAGCTCTCTCCCCATCACAGGTGTGTGAATGACCCCAGCTGTCTCCATATCACAGGTGCGTGAAAGCCCCCAGCTCTCTCCCTTTCACAGGTGGGTGACGGCCCCTAGCTATCGCTCCAACACATGTATGTGACAGCCCCCATCTCTCTCCCCATCACAAGTGAGGGACAGCCCCCAGCTCTCTCCCCATCACAGGTGTGTGACAGCCACCAGCTCTCTCCCCATCACAGGTGAGTGACAATGCCCAGCTCTCTCCCATTCACAGGTGTGTGACAGCCACCAGCTCTCTCCCCATCACAGGTGAGTGACAGCCCCCAGCTCTCTCCCCATCACAGGTATCTGAGAGCCCCCAGCTGTCTCCGCATCACAGGAGCCTAACAGTCCCCAACTCTTTCCCCATCACAGCTATGTCACAACGCCCATTGTCTCCACATCACAGGTATGTGACAACCAATAGGTGTCTACGCATCACAGGTATGTGTGAACCCCAGCTCTCTCCCCATCACAGGTGTGCGACAGATCCCAGCTCTCTCCCCATCACAGGTGAGTGATAGACCCCAGCTTTCGCCCCATCACAGGTACGTGACAGCGCCCACCTGATTCCGCATCACAGGAGCCTGACAGCCCCCAACTTTCTCCCCTTCACAGGTATGTGTCAACCCCCAGCTGTCTCCACATCACAGGTATGTGAAACACACCAGCTGTCTCCGCATCACAGGTATCTGACAGCCCACAGGTGTCTCCCCATCACAGGTGTGTGACATCCCACAGCTCTCTCCCCATCACCGGTGAGTTACAGCCCCCAGCTCTCTCCCCATCACAGGTATGTGACAGCCCACAGCTGTCTCCTCATCACAGGTGCATGACAAACCCCAAGTCTCGCCCCATCACAGGTATGTGACAGCCCCCAGCTTTCTCCACATCACAGGTATGTGACAACGCCAAGCTCTCTCCTCGTCACAGGTGTGTGACCATCCCCAGCTGTCTCCATATCACAGGTGCGAGAAAGCCCCAGCTCTTTTCCCTTCACAGGTGGATGACAGCCCCCAGCTCTCGCCCCATCACAGTTGATTGACAGCCCCCATCTCTCTCCCCATCACAAGTGAGTGACAGCCCCCAGCTCTCTCCCCATCACAGGTGTGTGAATGACCCCAGCTGTCTCCATATCACAGGTGCGTGAAAGCCCCCAGCTCTCTCCCTTTCACAGGTGGGTGACGGCCCCTAGCTATCGCTCCAACACATGTATGTGACAGCCCCCATCTCTCTCCCCATCACAAGTGAGTGACAGCCCCCAGCTCTCTCCCCATCACAGGTGTGTGACCGTCCCCAGGTGTCTCCAAATCACAGGTGAGTGACAATGCCCAGCTCTCTCCCATTCACAGGTGTGTGACAGCCACCAGCTCTCTCCCCATCACAGGTGTGTGACATCCCACAGCTCTCTCCCCATCACCGGTGAGTTACAGCCCCCAGCTCTCTCCCCATCACAGGTATGTGACAGCCCACAGCTGTCTCCGCATCACAGGTGCATGACAAACCCCAAGTCTCGCCCCATCACAGGTATGTGACAGCCCCCAGCTGTCTCCACATCACAGGTATGTGACAACGCCAAGCTCTCTCCTCGTCACAGGTGTGTGACCATCCCCAGCTGTCTCCATATCACAGGTGCGAGAAAGCCCCAGCTCTTTTCCCTTCACAGGTGGATGACAGCCCCCAGCTCTCGCCCCATCACAGTTGATTGACAGCCCCCATCTCTCTCCCCATCACAAGTGAGTGACAGCCACCAGCTCTCACCCCATCACAGCTGTGTGACCGTCCCCAGCTGTCTCTATATCACAGGTGCGTGACAGCCGCCTACTCTCTCCCCATCACAGGTATGTCACAGCCCCCAGCTGTCTCCCCATTATAGGTATGTGATAGACCACAGCTGTCTCTATATCACAGGTATGTGACAAACCCAAGCTCTCTCCCCATCATAGGTGTTTGACCGTCCCCAGCTGTCTCCATATCACAGGTGAGTGACAACGCCCTGCTCTCTCCCCTTCACAGGTGGATGACAGCCCCCAGCTCTCTCCCCATCACAGGTGAGAGACAGCCCCCATCTCTCTCGTCATTACAGGTGAGTGACAGCCCCCAGCTCTCTCCCCATCACAGGTGAGTGGCGGCCGCCAGCTCTACCCGTCACAGTTATGTGACAGCCCCCAGCTGTCTCAGCGTCACAGGTATGTGACAGTCCCCATCTCTCTCCCCATCAAAGCTGTGTGACAGACCCCAGCTCTCTCCACATCATAGGTGAGTGACAGACCCCAGCTCTCTCCCAATCACAGGTATGTGACAACTCCCAGCTGTCTCCACCTCACAGATGCCTGACAGCACCCAACTTTCTCCCCATCACAAGTATGTGTTACCCCTTAGCTGTCTCCACATCAGAGGTATGTGAAAGACACCAGCTGTCTCCGCATCACAGGTATGTGACAGTCCCCATCTCTCTCCCCATCACAGGTGTGTGACAGCCAGAAGCTGTCCCCCCATCACAGGTGAGTGACGGCCCCCAGCCCTCTCCCAATTACAGGTATATGATAGCCCCCAGCTGTCTCCACATCACAGGTATGTGACAACGCCAAGCTCTCTCTCCATCACAGGTATGTGACCGTCCCCAGTTGTCTCCATATCACAGGTGCGTGAAAGCCCCTAGCTCTCTCCCCTTCACAGGTGGGTGACAGCCCCAAGCTCTCTCCTGAACACAGGTGAGTGACAGCCCCCAGCTCTCTCCCCATCACAGGTATGTGACAGCCCCCACCTGTCTCCACATCACAGGTATGTGACAGCCCCCAGCTCTCTCCCCATCACAGGTATGTGACAGCCCACAGCTCTCTCCCAATCACAGGCGAGTGACAGACCCCGGCTCTCTCCCCATCACAGGTATGTTACAACCACCAGCTGTCTCCACATCACAGGTATGTGACAGCCACCAGCTCTCTCTGCATCACAAGTATGTGACAGCCCCAACTCTCTCCTCATCACAAGTATTTGACAGGCCCCAGCTGTCTCCACATCACAGGTATGTGACTGCCCCCAGCTGTCTCCCCATTTCTGTATGTGACAGCCCCCAGCTGTCTCCACATCACAGGTATGGGGCAACCCCAAGCTCTCTCCCCATCAGAGGCGTTTGAGAGTCCCCAGCTGTCTCAGCATTACAAGTATGTGACAATCCCCAACTCTCTACCCATCACAGGTGTGTGACAGCCCCCAGCTCTTTCCCCATCACAGGTGAGTGATAGCCCCCAGCACTCTCCCCATCACAGGTATGTGAGAGCCCCCAGCTGTCTCCACATCACAGGTATGTGACAGCTCCCAACTCTCTCCCCATCACAGGTATATTACAGCCACAAGCTGTCTCCACATCACAGGTATGGGCCAGCCACCAGCTCTAGCTGCATCACAGGTATGTGACAGCCCCCAGTTCTCTCCCCATCATAGGTGCTTGACAGTGCCCAGCTCTCTCCCCATCACAGGTGTGTGACAGACCCCAGCTCTCTCCCCATCACAGGTATGTGAGAGCCCCCAGCTGTCTCCATATCACAAGTATGTGACAGCAACTACCTTACTCCGCATCACAGGTATGTGACTGGCCCCAGCACTCTCCCCATCAGAAGTGTTTGACAGTCCCCATCTCATTCCCCTTCACAAGTGAGTGAGAGGCCCAAGCTCCCTTCCCATCACAGGTGTGTGACATCCCCCAGCTCTCTCCCCATCCCCGGTGAGTGACAGCCCCAAGCTCTCTCCCAATCACAGCAGTGTGACAGCGCCCAGCTCTCTTAGAATTACAATTAAGTGACAATCCCCATCTCTCTCCCCATCACAGGTGTGTGACAACCCCAAGGTCTCTCCCCATCACAGGTGTGTGACATCCCCCAGCTCTCTCCCCATCACCAGTGAGTTACGTCCCCCAGCTCTCTCCCCATCACTGGTATGTGACAGCCCCCAGCTGTTCCCGCATCAGAGGTGCCTGACAAACCCCAAGTCTCTCCCCATCAAGGTTTGTGAGAACCCCCAGCTGTCGCCACATCATAGGTATGTGACAACGCCAAGCTCTCTCCTCATCACAGGTGTGTGACCATCCCCAGCTGTCTCCATATTACAGGTGCGTGAAAGCCCCCAGCTCTTTCCCCTTCACAGGTGGGTGACAGCCCCCAGCTCTCGCCCCATCACAGTTGATTCACAGCCCCCAGCTCTCGCCCCATCACAGTTGATTCACAGCCCCCAGCTCTCTCCCCATCACAGGTGTGTGAATGACCCCAGCTGTCTCCATATCACAGGTGCGTGAAAGCCCCCAGCTCTCTCCCTTTCACAGGTGGGTGACGGCCCCTAGCTATCGCTCCAACACATGTATGTGACAGCCCCCATCTCTCTCCCCATCACAAGTGAGTGACAGCCCCCAGCTCTCTCCCCATCACAGGTGTGTGACCGTCCCCAGGTGTCTCCAAATCACAGGTGAGTGACAATGCCCAGCTCTCTCCCATTCACAGGTGTGTGACAGCCACCAGCTCTCTCCCCATCACAGGTGAGTGACAGCCCCCAGCTCTCTCCCCATCACAGGTATCTGAGAGCCCCCAGCTGTCTCCGCATCACAGGAGCCTAACAGCCCCCAACTCTTTCCCCATCACAGCTATGTCACAACGCCCATTGTCTCCACATCACAGGGATGTGACAACCAATAGGTGTCTACGCATCACAGGTATGTGTGAGCCCCAGCTCTCTCCCCATCACAGGTGTGCGACAGATCCCAGCTCTCTCCCCATCACAGGTGAGTGATAGACCCCAGCTTTCGCCCCATCACAGGTACGTGACAGCGCCCACCTGATTCCGCATCACAGGAGCCTGACAGCCCCCAACTTTCTCCCCTTCACAGGTATGTGTCAACCCCCAGCTGTCTCCACATCACAGGTATGTGAAACACACCAGCTGTCTCCGCATCACAGGTATCTGACAGCCCACAGGTGTCTCCCCATCACAGGTGTTTGACAGTCCCCATCTCTTTCCCCATCACAGGTGTGTGACAGACCCCAGCTCTCTCCCCATTTCAGGTGAACAAGAGATCCCAGCTCTCTCCTCATCACAGGTATATGAGAGACCCCATCTTTCTCCGCATCACAGGATCCTAACAGCCCCCAACTCTCTCCCCATCACAGGTATGTCACAACCCCCATTGTCTCCACATCACAGGGATGTGACAACCACTAGCTGTCTCTGCATCATAGGTATGTGTGAGCACCCAGCTCTCTCCCCATCCCCGGTGAGTGACAGCCCCCAGCTGTCCCCCAATCACAGCAGTGTGACAGCCCCCATCTGTCTTAGCATTACAAGTAAGTGACAATCCCCATCTCTCTCCCCATCACAGGTGTGTGACAACCCCAAGCTCTCTCCCCATCACAGGTGTGTGACATCCCACAGCTCTCTCCCCATCACCGGTGAGTTACAGCCCCCAGCTCTCTCCCCATCACAGGTATGTGACAGCACACAGCTCTCTCCGCATCACAGGTGCATGACAAACCCCAAGTCTCGCCCCATCACAGGTATGTGACAGCCCCCAGCTGTCTCCACATCACAGGTATGTGACAACGCCAAGCTCTCTCCTCGTCACAGGTGTGTGACCATCCCCAGCTGTCTCCATATCACAGGTGCGAGAAAGCCCCAGCTCTTTTCCCTACACAGGTGGATGACAGCCCCCAGCTCTCGCCCCATCACAGTTGATTGACAGCCCCCATCTCTCTCCCCATCACAAGTGAGTGACAGCCACCAGCTCTCACCCCATCACAGCTGTGTGACCGTCCCCAGCTGTCTCTATATCACAGGTGCGTGACAGCCGCCTACTCTCTCCCATTCACAGGTATGTCACAGGCCCCAGCTGTCTCCCCATTATAGGTATGTGATAGACCACAGCTGTCTCTATATCACAGGTATGTGACAAACCCAAGCTCTCTCCCCATCATAGGTGTTTGACCGTCCCCAGCTGTCTCCATATCACAGGTGAGTGACAACGCCCTGCTCTCTCCCCTTCACAGGTGGATGACAGCCCCCAGCTCTCTCCCCATCACAGGTGAGAGACAGCCCCCATCTCTCTCCTCATTACAGGTGAGTGACAGCCCCCAGCTCTCTCCCCATCACAGGTGAGTGGCGGCCCCCAGCTCTACCCGTCACAGTTATGTGACAGCCCCCAGCTGTCTCAGCGTCACAGGTATGTGACAGTCCCCATCTCTCTCCCCATCAAAGCTGTGTGACAGACCCCAGCTCTCTCCACATCATAGGTGAGTGACAGACCCCAGCGCTCTCCCAATCACAGGTATGTGACAACTCCCAGCTGTCTCCACATCACAGATGCCTGACAGCACCCAACTTTCTCCCCATCACAAGTATGAGTTACACCTTTGCTGATTCCACATCAGAGGTATGTGAAAGGAACCAGCTGTCTCCGCATCACAGGTATGTGACAGTCCCCATCTCTCTCCCCATCACAGGTGTGTGACAGTCAGAAGCTGTCCCCCCATCACAGGTGAGTGACGGCCCCCAGCCCTCTCCCAATTACAGGTATATGATAGCCCCCAGCAGTCTCCACATCACAGGTATGTGACAACGCCAAGCTCTCTCCCCATCACAGGTATGTGACCGTCCCCAGTTGTCTCCATATCACAGGTGCGTGAAAGACCCTAGCTCTCTCCCCTTCACAGGTGGGTGACAGCCCCAAGCTCTCTCCTGAACACAGGTGAGTGACAGCCCCCAGCTCTCTCCCCATCACAGGTATGTGACAGCCCCCACCTGTCTCCACATCACAGGTATGTGACAGCCCCCAGCTCTCTCCCCATCACAGGTATGTGACAGCCCACAGCTCTCTCCCAATCACAGGCGAGTGACAGACCCCGGCTCTCTCCCCATCACAGGTATGTTACAACCACCAGCTGTCTCCACATCACAGGTATGTGACAGCCACCAGCTCTCCCTGCATCACAAGTATGTGACAGCCCCCAACTCTCTCCTCATCACAAGTATTTGACAGGCCCCAGCTGTCTCCACATCACAGGTATGTGACTGCCCCCAGCTGTCTCCCCATTTATGTATGTGACAGCCCCCAGCTGTCTCCACATCACAGGTATGGGGCAACCCCAAACTCTCTCCCCATCAGAGGCGTTTGAGAGTCCCCAGCTGTCTCAGCATTACAAGTATGTGACAATCCCCAACTCTCTACCCATCACAGGTGTGTGACAGCCCCCAGCTCTTTTCCCATCACAGGTGAGTGATAGCCCCCAGCACTCTCCCCATCACAGGTATGTGAGAGCCCCCAGCTGTCTCCACATCACAGGTATGTGACAGCTCCCAACTCTCTCCCCATCACAGGTATATTACAGCCACAAGCTGTCTCCACATCACAGGTATGGGCCAGCCACCAGCTCTAGCTGCATCACAGGTATGTGACAGCCCCCAGTTCTCTCCTCATCATAGGTGCTTGACAGTGCCCAGCTCTCTCCCCATCACAGGTGTGTGACAGCCAGAAGCTGTCCCCCCATCACAGGTGAGTGACGGCCCCCAGCCCTCTCCCAATTACAGGTATATGTTAGCCCCCAGCAGTCTCCACATCACAGGTATGTGACAACGCCAAGCTCTCTGCCCATCACAGGTATGTGACCGTCCCCAGTTGTCTCCATATCACAGGTGCGTGAAAGCCCCTAGCTCTCTCCCCTTCACAGGTGGGTGACAGCCCCAAGCTCTCTCCTGAACACAGGTGAGTGACAGCCCCCAGCTCTGTCCCCATCACAGGTATGTGACAGCCCCCACCTGTCTCCACATCACAGGTATGTGACAGCCCCCAGCTCTCTCCCCATCACAGGTGTGTGACAGCCAGAAGCTGTCCCCCCATCACAGGTGAGTGACGGCCCCCAGCCCTCTCCCAATTACAGGTATATGATAGCCCCCAGCAGTCTCCACATCACAGGTATGTGACAACGCCAAGCTCTCTGCCCATCACAGGTATGTGACCGTCCCCAGGTGTCTCCATATCACAGGTGCGTGAAAGCCCCTAGCTCTCTCCCCTTCACAGGTGGGCGACAGCCCCAAGCTCTCTCCTGAACACAGGTGAGTGACAGCCCCCAGCTCTCTCCCCATCACAGGTATGTGACAGCCCCCACCTGTCTCCACATCTCAGGTATGTGACAGCCCCCAGCTCTCTCCCCATCACAGGTATGTGACAGCCCACAGCTCTCTCCCAATCACAGGCGAGTGACATACACCGGCTCTCTCCCCATCACAGGTATGTTACAACCACCAGCTGTCTCCACATCACAGGTATGTGACAGCCACCAGCTCTCTCTGCATCACAAGTATGTGACAGCCCCCAGTTCTCTCCCCATTATAGGTGCTTGACAGTGCCCAGCTCTCTCCCCATCACAGGTGTGTGACAGACCCCAGCTCTCTCCCCATCACAGGTATGTGAGAGCCCCCAGCTGTCTCCATACCACAAGTATGTGACAGCAACTACCTTACTCCGCATCACAGGTATGTGACTGGCCCCAGCACTCTCCCCATCAGAAGTGTTTGACAGTCCCCATCTCATTCCCCTTCACAAGTGAGTGAGAGGCCCAAGCTCCCTTCCCATCACAGGTGTGTGACAGCCCCCAGCTCTCTCCCAATCACAGCAGTGTGACAGCCCCCAGCTCTCTTAGAATTACAATTAAGTGACAATCCCCATCTGTCTCCCCATCACAGGTGTGTGACAACCCCAAGGTCTCTCCCCATCACAGGTGTGTGACATCCCCCAGCTCTCTCCCCATCACCAGTGAGTTACGTCCCCCAGCTCTCGCCCCATCACAGTTGATTCACAGCGCCCATCTCTCTCCCCATCACAAGTGAGTGACAGCCCCCAGCTCTCTCCCCATCACAGGTGTGTGAATGACCCCAGCTGTCTCCATATCACAGGTGCGTGAAAGCCCCCAGCTCTCTCCCTTTCACAGGTGGGTGACGGCCCCTAGCTATCGCTCCAACACATGTATGTGACAGCCCCCATCTCTCTCCCCATCACAAGTGAGTGACAGCCCCCAGCTCTCTCCCCATCACAGGTGTGTGACCGTCCCCAGGTGTCTCCAAATCACAGGTGAGTGACAATGCCCAGCTCTCTCCCATTCACAGGTGTGTGACAGCCACCAGCTCTCTCCCCATCACAGGTGTGTGACATCCCACAGCTCTCTCCCCATCACCGGTGAGTTACAGCCCCCAGCTCTCTCCCCATCACAGGTATGTGACAGCCCACAGCTGTCTCCGCATCACAGGTGCATGACAAACCCCAAGTCTCGCCCCATCACAGGTATGTGACAGCCCCCAGCTGTCTCCACATCACAGGTATGTGACAACGCCAAGCTCTCTCCTCGTCACAGGTGTGTGACCATCCCCAGCTGTCTCCATATCACAGGTGCGAGAAAGCCCCAGCTCTTTTCCCTTCACAGGTGGATGACAGCCCCCAGCTCTCGCCCCATCACAGTTGATTGACAGCCCCCATCTCTCTCCCCATCACAAGTGAGTGACAGCCACCAGCTCTCACCCCATCACAGCTGTGTGACCGTCCCCAGCTGTCTCTATATCACAGGTGCGTGACAGCCGCCTACTCTCTCCCCATCACAGGTATGTCACAGCCCCCAGCTGTCTCCCCATTATAGGTATGTGATAGACCACAGCTGTCTCTATATCACAGGTATGTGACAAACCCAAGCTCTCTCCCCATCATAGGTGTTTGACCGTCCCCAGCTGTCTCCATATCACAGGTGAGTGACAACGCCCTGCTCTCTCCCCTTCACAGGTGGATGACAGCCCCCAGCTCTCTCCCCATCACAGGTGAGAGACAGCCCCATCTCTCTCCTCATTACAGGTGAGTGACAGCCCCCAGCTCTCTCCCCATCACAGGTGAGTGGCGGCCCCCAGCTCTACCCGTCACAGTTATGTGACAGCCCCCAGCTGTCTCAGCGTCACAGGTATGTGACAGTCCCCATCTCTCTCCCCATCAAAGCTGTGTGACAGACCCCAGCTCTCTCCACATCATAGGTGAGTGACAGACCCCAGCTCTCTCCCAATCACAGGTATGTGACAACTCCCAGCTGTCTCCACATCACAGATGCCTGACAGCACCCAACTTTCTCCCCATCACAAGTATGTGTTACCCCTTAGCTGTCTCCACATCAGAGGTATGTGAAAGACACCAGCTGTCTCCGCATCACAGGTATGTGACAGTCCCCATCTCTCTCCCCATCACAGGTGTGTGACAGCCAGAAGCTGTCCCCCCATCACAGGTGAGTGACGGCCCCCAGCCCTCTCCCAATTACAGGTATATGATAGCCCCCAGCTGTCTCCACATCACAGGTATGTGACAACGCCAAGCTCTCTCTCCATCACAGGTATGTGACCGTCCCCAGTTGTCTCCATATCACAGGTGCGTGAAAGCCCCTAGCTCTCTCCCCTTCACAGGTGGGTGACAGCCCCAAGCTCTCTCCTGAACACAGGTGAGTGACAGCCCCCAGCTCTCTCCCCATCACAGGTATGTGACAGCCCCCACCTGTCTCCACATCACAGGTATGTGACAGCCCCCAGCTCTCTCCCCATCACAGGTATGTGACAGCCCACAGCTCTCTCCCAATCACAGGCGAGTGACATACACCGGCTCTCTCCCCATCACAGGTATGTTACAACCACCAGCTGTCTCCACATCACAGGTATGTGACAGCCACCAGCTCTCTCTGCATCACAAGTATGTGACAGCCCCAACTCTCTCCTCATCACAAGTATTTGACAGGCCCCAGCTGTCTCCACATCACAGGTATGTGACTGCCCCCAGCTGTCTCCCCATTTCTGTATGTGACAGCCCCCAGCTGTCTCCACATCACAGGTATGGGGCAACCCGAAGCTCTCTCCCCATCAGAGGCGTTTGAGAGTCCCCAGCTGTCTCAGCATTACAAGTATGTGACAATCCCCAACTCTCTACCCATCACAGGTGTGTGACAGCCCCCAGCTCTTTCCCCATCACAGGTGAGTGATAGCCCCCAGCACTCTCCCCATCACAGGTATGTGAGAGCCCCCAGCTGTCTCCACATCACAGGTATGTGACAGCTCCCAACTCTCTCCCCATCACAGGTATATTACAGCCACAAGCTGTCTCCACATCACAGGTATGGGCCAGCCACCAGCTCTAGCTGCATCACAGGTATGTGACAGCCCCCAGTTCTCTCCCCATCATAGGTGCTTGACAGTGCCCAGCTCTCTCCCCATCACAGGTGTGTGACAGACCCCAGCTCTCTCCCCATCACAGGTATGTGAGAGCCCCCAGCTGTCTCCATATCACAAGTATGTGACAGCAACTACCTTACTCCGCATCACAGGTATGTGACTGGCCCCAGCACTCTCCCCATCAGAAGTGTTTGACAGTCCCCATCTCATTCCCCTTCACAAGTGAGTGAGAGGCCCAAGCTCCCTTCCCATCACAGGTGTGTGACATCCCCCAGCTCTCTCCCCATCCCCGGTGAGTGACAGCCCCAAGCTCTCTCCCAATCACAGCAGTGTGACAGCCCCCAGCTCTCTTAGAATTACAATTAAGTGACAATCCCCATCTCTCTCCCCATCACAGGTGTGTGACAACCCCAAGGTCTCTCCCCATCACAGGTGTGTGACATCCCCCAGCTCTCTCCCCATCACCAGTGAGTTACGTCCCCCAGCTCTCTCCCCATCACTGGTATGTGACAGCCCCCAGCTGTTCCCGCATCAGAGGTGCCTGACAAACCCCAAGTCTCTCCCCATCAAGGTATGTGAGAACCCCCAGCTGTCGCCACATCATAGGTATGTGACAACGCCAAGCTCTCTCCTCATCACAGGTGTGTGACCATCCCCAGCTGTCTCCATATTACAGGTGCGTGAAAGCCCCCAGCTCTTTCCCCTTCACAGGTGGGTGACAGCCCCCAGCTCTCGCCCCATCACAGTTGATTCACAGCCCCCAGCTCTCGCCCCATCACAGTTGATTCACAGCCCCCAGCTCTCTCCCCATCACAGGTGTGTGAATGACCCCAGCTGTCTCCATATCACAGGTGCGTGAAAGCCCCCAGCTCTCTCCCTTTCACAGGTGGGTGACGGCCCCTAGCTATCGCTCCAACACATGTATGTGACAGCCCCCATCTCTCTCCCCATCACAAGTGAGTGACAGCCCCCAGCTCTCTCCCCATCACAGGTGTGTGACCGTCCCCAGGTGTCTCCAAATCACAGGTGAGTGACAATGCCCAGCTCTCTCCCATTCACAGGTGTGTGACAGCCACCAGCTCTCTCCCCATCACAGGTGAGTGACAGCCCCCAGCTCTCTCCCCATCACAGGTATCTGAGAGCCCCCAGCTGTCTCCGCATCACAGGAGCCTAACAGCCCCCAACTCTTTCCCCATCACAGCTATGTCACAACGCCCATTGTCTCCACATCACAGGGATGTGACAACCAATAGGTGTCTACGCATCACAGGTATGTGTGAGCCCCAGCTCTCTCCCCATCACAGGTGTGCGACAGATCCCAGCTCTCTCCCCATCACAGGTGAGTGATAGACCCCAGCTTTCGCCCCATCACAGGTACGTGACAGCGCCCACCTGATTCCGCATCACAGGAGCCTGACAGCCCCCAACTTTCTCCCCTTCACAGGTATGTGTCAACCCCCAGCTGTCTCCACATCACAGGTATGTGAAACACACCAGCTGTCTCCGCATCACAGGTATCTGACAGCCCACAGGTGTCTCCCCATCACAGGTGTTTGACAGTCCCCATCTCTTTCCCCATCACAGGTGTGTGACAGACCCCAGCTCTCTCCCCATTTCAGGTGAACAAGAGATCCCAGCTCTCTCCTCATCACAGGTATATGAGAGACCCCATCTTTCTCCGCATCACAGGATCCTAACAGCCCCCAACTCTCTCCCCATCACAGGTATGTCACAACCCCCATTGTCTCCACATCACAGGGATGTGACAACCACTAGCTGTCTCTGCATCATAGGTATGTGTGAGCACCCAGCTCTCTCCCCATCCCCGGTGAGTGACAGCCCCCAGCTGTCCCCCAATCACAGCAGTGTGACAGCCCCCATCTGTCTTAGCATTACAAGTAAGTGACAATCCCCATCTCTCTCCCCATCACAGGTGTGTGACAACCCCAAGCTCTCTCCCCATCACAGGTGTGTGACATCCCACAGCTCTCTCCCCATCACCGGTGAGTTACAGCCCCCAGCTCTCTCCCCATCACAGGTATGTGACAGCACACAGCTCTCTCCGCATCACAGGTGCATGACAAACCCCAAGTCTCGCCCCATCACAGGTATGTGACAGCCCCCAGCTGTCTCCACATCACAGGTATGTGACAACGCCAAGCTCTCTCCTCGTCACAGGTGTGTGACCATCCCCAGCTGTCTCCATATCACAGGTGCGAGAAAGCCCCAGCTCTTTTCCCTTCACAGGTGGATGACAGCCCCCAGCTCTCGCCCCATCACAGTTGATTGACAGCCCCCATCTCTCTCCCCATCACAAGTGAGTGACAGCCACCAGCTCTCACCCCATCACAGCTGTGTGACCGTCCCCAGCTGTCTCTATATCACAGGTGCGTGACAGCCGCCTACTCTCTCCCCATCACAGGTATGTCACAGCCCCCAGCTGTCTCCCCATTATAGGTATGTGATAGACCACAGCTGTCTCTATATCACAGGTATGTGACAAACCCAAGCTCTCTCCCCATCATAGGTGTTTGACCGTCCCCAGCTGTCTCCATATCACAGGTGAGTGACAACGCCCTGCTCTCTCCCCTTCACAGGTGGATGACAGCCCCCAGCTCTCTCCCCATCACAGGTGAGAGACAGCCCCCATCTCTCTCCTCATTACAGGTGAGTGACAGCCCCCAGCTCTCTCCCCATCACAGGTGAGTGGCGGCCCCCAGCTCTACCCGTCACAGTTATGTGACAGCCCCCAGCTGTCTCAGCGTCACAGGTATGTGACAGTCCCCATCTCTCTCCCCATCAAAGCTGTGTGACAGACCCCAGCTCTCTCCACATCATAGGTGAGTGACAGACCCCAGCGCTCTCCCAATCACAGGTATGTGACAACTCCCAGCTGTCTCCACATCACAGATGCCTGACAGCACCCAACTTTCTCCCCATCACAAGTATGAGTTACACCTTTGCTGATTCCACATCAGAGGTATGTGAAAGAAACCAGCTGTCTCCGCATCACAGGTATGTGACAGTCCCCATCTCTCTCCCCATCACAGGTGTGTGACAGTCAGAAGCTGTCCCCCCATCACAGGTGAGTGACGGCCCCCAGCCCTCTCCCAATTACAGGTATATGATAGCCCCCAGCAGTCTCCACATCACAGGTATGTGACAACGCCAAGCTCTCTGCCCATCACAGGTATGTGACCGTCCCCAGTTGTCTCCATATCACAGGTGCGTGAAAGACCCTACTCTCTCCCCTTCACAGGTGGGTGACAGCCCCAAGCTCTCTCCTGAACACAGGTGAGTGACAGCCCCCAGCTCTCTCCCCATCACAGGTATGTGACAGCCCCCACCTGTCTCCACATCACAGGTATGTGACAGCCCCCAGCTCTCTCCCCATCACAGGTATGTGACAGCCCACAGCTCTCTCCCAATCACAGGCGAGTGACAGACCCCGGCTCTCTCCCCATCACAGGTATGTTACAACCACCAGCTGTCTCCACATCACAGGTATGTGACAGCCACCAGCTCTCCCTGCATCACAAGTATGTGACAGCCCCCAACTCTCTCCTCATCACAAGTATTTGACAGGCCCCAGCTGTCTCCACATCACAGGTATGTGACTGCCCCCAGCTGTCTCCCCATTTCTGTATGTGACAGCCCCCAGCTGTCTCCACATCACAGGTATGGGGCAACCCCAAGCTCTCTCCCCATCAGAGGCGTTTGAGAGTCCCCAGCTGTCTCAGCATTACAAGTATGTGACAATCCCCAACTCTCTACCCATCACAGGTGTGTGACAGCCCCCAGCTCTTTCCCCATCACAGGTGAGTGATAGCCCCCAGCACTCTCCCCATCACAGGTATGTGAGAGCCCCCAGCTGTCTCCACATCACAGGTATGTGACAGCTCCCAACTCTCTCCCCATCACAGGTATATTACAGCCACAAGCTGTCTCCACATCACAGGTATGGGCCAGCCACCAGCTCTAGCTGCATCACAGGTATGTGACAGCCCCCAGTTCTCTCCCCATCATAGGTGCTTGACAGTGCCCAGCTCTCTCCCCATCACAGGTGTGTGACAGACCCCAGCTCTCTCCCCATCACAGGTATGTGAGAGCCCCCAGCTGTCTCCATATCACAAGTATGTGACAGCAACTACCTTACTCCGCATCACAGGTATGTGACTGGCCCCAGCACTCTCCCCATCAGAAGTGTTTGACAGTCCCCATCTCATTCCCCTTCACAAGTGAGTGAGAGGCCCAAGCTCCCTTCCCATCACAGGTGTGTGACATCCCCCAGCTCTCTCCCCATCCCCGGTGAGTGACAGCCCCAAGCTCTCTCCCAATCACAGCAGTGTGACAGCCCCCAGCTCTCTTAGAATTACAATTAAGTGACAATCCCCATCTCTCTCCCCATCACAGGTGTGTGACAACCCCAAGGTCTCTCCCCATCACAGGTGTGTGACATCCCCCAGCTCTCTCCCCATCACCAGTGAGTTACGTCCCCCAGCTCTCTCCCCATCACTGGTATGTGACAGCCCCCAGCTGTTCCCGCATCAGAGGTGCCTGACAAACCCCAAGTCTCTCCCCATCAAGGTATGTGAGAACCCCCAGCTGTCGCCACATCATAGGTATGTGACAACGCCAAGCTCTCTCCTCATCACAGGTGTGTGACCATCCCCAGCTGTCTCCATATTACAGGTGCGTGAAAGCCCCCAGCTCTTTCCCCTTCACAGGTGGGTGACAGCCCCCAGCTCTCGCCCCATCACAGTTGATTCACAGCCCCCAGCTCTCGCCCCATCACAGTTGATTCACAGCCCCCAGCTCTCTCCCCATCACAGGTGTGTGAATGACCCCAGCTGTCTCCATATCACAGGTGCGTGAAAGCCCCCAGCTCTCTCCCTTTCACAGGTGGGTGACGGCCCCTAGCTATCGCTCCAACACATGTATGTGACAGCCCCCATCTCTCTCCCCATCACAAGTGAGTGACAGCCCCCAGCTCTCTCCCCATCACAGGTGTGTGACCGTCCCCAGGTGTCTCCAAATCACAGGTGAGTGACAATGCCCAGCTCTCTCCCATTCACAGGTGTGTGACAGCCACCAGCTCTCTCCCCATCACAGGTGAGTGACAGCCCCCAGCTCTCTCCCCATCACAGGTATCTGAGAGCCCCCAGCTGTCTCCGCATCACAGGAGCCTAACAGCCCCCAACTCTTTCCCCATCACAGCTATGTCACAACGCCCATTGTCTCCACATCACAGGGATGTGACAACCAATAGGTGTCTACGCATCACAGGTATGTGTGAGCCCCAGCTCTCTCCCCATCACAGGTGTGCGACAGATCCCAGCTCTCTCCCCATCACAGGTGAGTGATAGACCCCAGCTTTCGCCCCATCACAGGTACGTGACAGCGCCCACCTGATTCCGCATCACAGGAGCCTGACAGCCCCCAACTTTCTCCCCTTCACAGGTATGTGTCAACCCCCAGCTGTCTCCACATCACAGGTATGTGAAACACACCAGCTGTCTCCGCATCACAGGTATCTGACAGCCCACAGGTGTCTCCCCATCACAGGTGTTTGACAGTCCCCATCTCTTTCCCCATCACAGGTGTGTGACAGACCCCAGCTCTCTCCCCATTTCAGGTGAACAAGAGATCCCAGCTCTCTCCTCATCACAGGTATATGAGAGACCCCATCTTTCTCCGCATCACAGGATCCTAACAGCCCCCAACTCTCTCCCCATCACAGGTATGTCACAACCCCCATTGTCTCCACATCACAGGGATGTGACAACCACTAGCTGTCTCTGCATCATAGGTATGTGTGAGCACCCAGCTCTCTCCCCATCCCCGGTGAGTGACAGCCCCCAGCTGTCCCCCAATCACAGCAGTGTGACAGCCCCCATCTGTCTTAGCATTACAAGTAAGTGACAATCCCCATCTCTCTCCCCATCACAGGTGTGTGACAACCCCAAGCTCTCTCCCCATCACAGGTGTGTGACATCCCACAGCTCTCTCCCCATCACCGGTGAGTTACAGCCCCCAGCTCTCTCCCCATCACAGGTATGTGACAGCACACAGCTCTCTCCGCATCACAGGTGCATGACAAACCCCAAGTCTCGCCCCATCACAGGTATGTGACAGCCCCCAGCTGTCTCCACATCACAGGTATGTGACAACGCCAAGCTCTCTCCTCGTCACAGGTGTGTGACCATCCCCAGCTGTCTCCATATCACAGGTGCGAGAAAGCCCCAGCTCTTTTCCCTTCACAGGTGGATGACAGCCCCCAGCTCTCGCCCCATCACAGTTGATTGACAGCCCCCATCTCTCTCCCCATCACAAGTGAGTGACAGCCACCAGCTCTCACCCCATCACAGCTGTGTGACCGTCCCCAGCTGTCTCTATATCACAGGTGCGTGACAGCCGCCTACTCTCTCCCCATCACAGGTATGTCACAGCCCCCAGCTGTCTCCCCATTATAGGTATGTGATAGACCACAGCTGTCTCTATATCACAGGTATGTGACAAACCCAAGCTCTCTCCCCATCATAGGTGTTTGACCGTCCCCAGCTGTCTCCATATCACAGGTGAGTGACAACGCCCTGCTCTCTCTGCCCTTCACAGAAGGATGACAGCCCCCAGCTCTCTCCCCATCACAGGTGAGAGACAGCCCCCATCTCTCTCCTCATTACAGGTGAGTGACAGCTCCCAGCTCTCTCCCCATCACAGGTGAGTGGCGGCCCCCAGCTCTACCCGTCACAGTTATGTGACAGCCCCCAGCTGTCTCAGCGTCACAGGTATGTGACAGTCCCCATCTCTCTCCCCATCAAAGCTGTGTGACAGACCCCAGCTCTCTCCACATCATAGGTGAGTGACAGACCCCAGCTCTCTCCCAATCACAGGTATGTGACAACTCCCAGCTGTCTCCACATCACAGATGCCTGACAGCACCCAACTTTCTCCCCATCACAAGTATGTGTTACCCCTTAGCTGTCTCCACATCAGAGGTATGTGAAAGACACCAGCTGTCTCCGCATCACAGGTATGTGACAGTCCCCATCTCTCTCCCCATCACAGGTGTGTGACAGCCAGAAGCTGTCCCCCCATCACAGGTGAGTGACGGCCCCCAGCCCTCTCCCAATTACAGGTATATGATAGCCCCCAGCAGTCTCCACATCACAGGTATGTGACAACGCCAAGCTCTCTCCCCATCACAGGTATGTGACCGTCCCCAGTTGTCTCCATATCACAGGTGCGTGAAAGCCCCTAGCTCTCTCCCCTTCACAGGTGGGTGACAGCCCCAAGCTCTCTCCTGAACACAGGTGAGTGACAGCCCCCAGCTCTCTCCCCATCACAGGTATGTGACAGCCCCCACCTGTCTCCACATCACAGGTATGTGACAGCCCCCAGCTCTCTCCCCATCACAGGTGTGTGACAGCCAGAACCTGTCCCCCCATCACAGGTGAGTGACGGCCCCCAGCCCTCTCCCAATTACAGGTATATGATAGCCCCCAGCAGTCTCCACATCACAGGTATGTGACAACGCCAAGCTCTCTCCCCATCACAGGTATGTGACCGTCCCCAGTTGTCTCCATATCACAGGTGCGTGAAAGCCCCTAGCTCTCTCCCCTTCACAGGTGGGTGACAGCCCCAAGCTCTCTCCTGAACACAGGTGAGTGACAGCCCCCAGCTCTCTCCCCATCACAGGTATGTGACAGCCCCCACCTGTCTCCACATCTCAGGTATGTGACAGCCCCCAGCTCTCTCCCCATCACAGGTATGTGACAGCCCACAGCTCTCTCCCAATCACAGGCGAGTGACAGACCCCGGCTCTCTCCCCATCACAGGTATGTTACAACCACCAGCTGTCTCCACATCACAGGTATGTGACAGCCACCAGCTCTCTCTGCATCACAAGTATGTGACAGCCCCAACTCTCTCCTCATCACAAGTATTTGACAGGCCCCAGCTGTCTCCACATCACAGGTATGTGACTGCCCCCAGCTGTCTCCCCATTTCTGTATGTGACAGCCCCCAGCTGTCTCCACATCACAGGTATGGGGCAACCCCAAGCTCTCTCCCCATCAGAGGCGTTTGAGAGTCCCCAGCTGTCTCAGCATTACAAGTATGTGACAATCCCCAACTCTCTACCCATCACAGGTGTGTGACAGCCCCCAGCTCTTTCCCCATCACAGGTGAGTGATAGCCCCCAGCACTCTCCCCATCACAGGTATGTGAGAGCCCCCAGCTGTCTCCACATCACAGGTATGTGACAGCTCCCAACTCTCTCCCCATCACAGGTATATTACAGCCACAAGCTGTCTCCACATCACAGGTATGGGCCAGCCACCAGCTCTAGCTGCATCACAGGTATGTGACAGCCCCCAGTTCTCTCCCCATCATAGGTGCTTGACAGTGCCCAGCTCTCTCCCCATCACAGGTGTGTGACAGACCCCAGCTCTCTCCCCATCACAGGTATGTGAGAGCCCCCAGCTGTCTCCATATCACAAGTATGTGACAGCAACTACCTTACTCCGCATCACAGGTATGTGACTGGCCCCAGCACTCTCCCCATCAGCAGTGTTTGACAGTCCCCATCTCTTTCCCCTTCACAAGTGAGTGAGAGGCCCAAGCTCCCTTCCCATTACAGGTGTGTGACATCCCCCAGCTCTCTCCCCATCCCCGGTGAGTGACAGCCCCCAGCTCTCTCCCAATCACAGCAGTGTGACAGCCCCCAGCTCTCTTAGAATTACAATTAAGTGACAATCCCCATCTCTCTCCCCATCACAGGTGTGTGACAACCCCAAGGTCTCTCCCCATCACAGGTGTGTGACATCCCCCAGCTCTCTCCCCATCACCAGTGAGTTACATCCCCCAGCTCTCTCCCCATCACTGGTATGTGACAGCCCCCAGCTGTTCCCGCATCAGAGGTGCCTGACAAACCCCAAGTCTCTCCCCATCAAGGTATGTGAGAACCCCCAGCTGTCGCCACATCATAGGTATGTGACAACGCCAAGCTCTCTCCTCATCACAGGTGTGTGACCATCCCCAGCTGTCTCCATATTACAGGTGCGTGAAAGCCCCCAGCTCTTTCCCCTTCACAGGTGGGTGACAGCCCCCAGCTCTCGCCCCATCACAGTTGATTCACAGCCCCCATCTCTCTCCCCATCACAAGTGAGTGACAGCCCCCAGCTCTCTCCCCATCACAGGTGTGTGAATGACCCCAGCTGTCTCCATATCACAGGTGCGTGAAAGCCCCCAGCTCTCTCCCTTTCACAGGTGGGTGACGGCCCCTAGCTATCGCTCCAACACATGTATGTGACAGCCCCCATCTCTCTCCCCATCACAAGTGAGGGTCAGCCCCCAGCTCTCTCCCCATCACAGGTGTGTGACCGTCCCCAGGGGTATCCATATCACAGGTGAGTGACAATGCCCAGCTCTCTCCCATTCACAGGTGTGTGACAGCCACCAGCTCTCTCCCCATCACAGGTGAGTGACAGCCCCCAGCTCTCTCCCCATCACAGGTATCTGAGAGCCCCCAGCTGTCTCCGCATCACAGGAGCCTAACAGTCCCCAACTCTTTCCCCATCACAGCTATGTCACAACGCCCATTGTCTCCACATCACAGGTATGTGACAACCAATAGGTGTCTACGCATCACAGGTATGTGTGAACCACAGCTCTCTCCCCATCACAGGTGTGCGACAGATCCCAGCTCTCTCCCCATCACAGGTGAGTGATAGACCCCAGCTTTCGCCCCATCACAGGTACGTGACAGCGCCCACCTGATTCCGCATCACAGGAGCCTGACAGCCCCCAACTTTCTCCCCTTCACAGGTATGTGTCAACCCCCAGCTGTCTCCACATCACAGGTATGTGAAACACACCAGCTGTCTCCGCATCACAGGTATCTGACAGCCCACAGGTGTCTCCCCATCACAGGTGTGTGACATCCCACAGCTCTCTCCCCATCACCGGTGAGTTACAGCCCCCAGCTCTCTCCCCATCACAGGTATGTGACAGCCCACAGCTGTCTCCTCATCACAGGTGCATGAAAAACCCCAAGTCTCGCCCCATCACAGGTATGTGACAGCCCCCAGCTTTCTCCACATCACAGGTATGTGACAACGCCAAGCTCTCTCCTCGTCACAGGTGTGTGACCATCCCCAGCTGTCTCCATATCACAGGTGCGAGAAAGCCCCAGCTCTTTTCCCTTCACAGGTGGATGACAGCCCCCAGCTCTCGCCCCATCACAGTTGATTGACAGCCCCCATCTCTCTCCCCATCACAAGTGAGTGACAGCCCCCAGCTCTCTCCCCATCACAGGTGTGTGAATGACCCCAGCTGTCTCCATATCACAGGTGCGTGAAAGCCCCCAGCTCTCTCCCTTTCACAGGTGGGTGACGGCCCCTAGCTATCGCTCCAACACATGTATGTGACAGCCCCCATCTCTCTCCCCATCACAAGTGAGTGACAGCCCCCAGCTCTCTCCCCATCACAGGTGTGTGACCGTCCCCAGGTGTCTCCAAATCACAGGTGAGTGACAATGCCCAGCTCTCTCCCATTCACAGGTGTGTGACAGCCACCAGCTCTCTCCCCATCACAGGTGTGTGACATCCCACAGCTCTCTCCCCATCACCGGTGAGTTACAGCCCCCAGCTCTCTCCCCATCACAGGTATGTGACAGCCCACAGCTGTCTCCGCATCACAGGTGCATGACAAACCCCAAGTCTCGCCCCATCACAGGTATGTGACAGCCCCCAGCTGTCTCCACATCACAGGTATGTGACAACGCCAAGCTCTCTCCTCGTCACAGGTGTGTGACCATCCCCAGCTGTCTCCATATCACAGGTGCGAGAAAGCCCCAGCTCTTTTCCCTTCACAGGTGGATGACAGCCCCCAGCTCTCGCCCCATCACAGTTGATTGACAGCCCCCATCTCTCTCCCCATCACAAGTGAGTGACAGCCACCAGCTCTCACCCCATCACAGCTGTGTGACCGTCCCCAGCTGTCTCTATATCACAGGTGCGTGACAGCCGCCTACTCTCTCCCCATCACAGGTATGTCACAGCCCCCAGCTGTCTCCCCATTATAGGTATGTGATAGACCACAGCTGTCTCTATATCACAGGTATGTGACAAACCCAAGCTCTCTCCCCATCATAGGTGTTTGACCGTCCCCAGCTGTCTCCATATCACAGGTGAGTGACAACGCCCTGCTCTCTCCCCTTCACAGGTGGATGACAGCCCCCAGCTCTCTCCCCATCAGAGGTGAGAGACAGCCCCCATCTCTCTCCTCATTACAGGTGAGTGACAGCCCCCAGCTCTCTCCCCATCACAGGTGAGTGGCGGCCCCCAGCTCTACCCGTCACAGTTATGTGACAGCCCCCAGCTGTCTCAGCGTCACAGGTATGTGACAGTCCCCATCTCTCTCCCCATCAAAGCTGTGTGACAGACCCCAGCTCTCTCCACATCATAGGTGAGTGACAGACCCCAGCTCTCTCCCAATCACAGGTATGTGACAACTCCCAGCTGTCTCCACATCACAGATGCCTGACAGCACCCAACTTTCTCCCCATCACAAGGATGTGTTACCCCTTAGCTGTCTCCACATCAGAGGTATGTGAAAGACACCAGCTGTCTCCGCATCACAGGTATGTGACAGTCCCCATCTCTCTCCCCATCACAGGTGTGTGACAGCCAGAAGCTGTCCCCCCATCACAGGTGAGTGACGGCCCCCAGCCCTCTCCCAATTACAGGTATATGATAGCCCCCAGCAGTCTCCACATCACAGGTATGTGACAACGCCAAGCTCTCTCCCCATCACAGGTATGTGACCGTCCCCAGTTGTCTCCATATCACAGGTGCGTGAAAGACCCTAGCTCTCTCCCCTTCACAGGTGGGTGACAGCCCCAAGCTCTCTCCTGAACACAGGTGAGTGACAGCCCCCAGCTCTCTCCCCATCACAGGTATGTGACAGCCCCCACCTGTCTCCACATCACAGGTATGTGACAGCCCCCAGCTCTCTCCCCATCACAGGTGTGTGACAGCCAGAACCTGTCCCCCCATCACAGGTGAGTGACGGCCCCCAGCCCTCTCCCAATTACAGGTATATGATAGCCCCCAGCTGTCTCCACATCACAGGTATGTGACAACGCCAAGCTCTCTCTCCATCACAGGTATGTGACCGTCCCCAGTTGTCTCCATATCACAGGTGCGTGAAAGCCCCTAGCTCTCTCCCCTTCACAGGTGGGTGACAGCCCCAAGCTCTCTCCTGAACACAGGTGAGTGACAGCCCCCAGCTCTCTCCCCATCACAGGTATGTGACAGCCCCCACCTGTCTCCACATCACAGGTATGTGACAGCCCCCAGCTCTCTCCCCATCACAGGTATGTGACAGCCCACAGCTCTCTCCCAATCACAGGCGAGTGACAGACCCCGGCTCTCTCCCCATCACAGGTATGTTACAACCACCAGCTGTCTCCACATCACAGGTATGTGACAGCCACCAGCTCTCTCTGCATCACAAGTATGTGACAGCCCCAACTCTCTCCTCATCACAAGTATTTGACAGGCCCCAGCTGTCTCCACATCACAGGTATGTGACTGCCCCCAGCTGTCTCCCCATTTCTGTATGTGACAGCCCCCAGCTGTCTCCACCTCACAGGTATGGGGCAACCCCAAGCTCTCTCCCCATCAGAGGCGTTTGAGAGTCCCCAGCTGTCTCAGCATTACAAGTATGTGACAATCCCCAACTCTCTACCCATCACAGGTGTGTGACAGCCCCCAGCTCTTTCCCCATCACAGGTGAGTGATAGCCCCCAGCACTCTCCCCATCACAGGTATGTGAGAGCCCCCAGCTGTCTCCACATCACAGGTATGTGACAGCTCCCAACTCTCTCCCCATCACAGGTATATTACAGCCACAAGCTGTCTCCACATCACAGGTATGGGCCAGCCACCAGCTCTAGCTGCATCACAGGTATGTGACAGCCCCCAGTTCTCTCCCCATCATAGGTGCTTGACAGTGCCCAGCTCTCTCCCCATCACAGGTGTGTGACAGACCCCAGCTCTCTCCCCATCACAGGTATGTGAGAGCCCCCAGCTGTCTCCATATCACAAGTATGTGACAGCAACTACCTTACTCCGCATCACAGGTATGTGACTGGCCCCAGCACTCTCCCCATCAGAAGTGTTTGACAGTCCCCATCTCATTCCCCTTCACAAGTGAGTGAGAGGCCCAAGCTCCCTTCCCATCACAGGTGTGTGACATCCCCCAGCTCTCTCCCCATCCCCGGTGAGTGACAGCCCCCAGCTCTCTCCCAATCACAGCAGTGTGACAGCCCCCAGCTCTCTTAGAATTACAATTAAGTGACAATCCCCATCTCTCTCCCCATCACAGGTGTGTGACAACCCCAAGGTCTCTCCCCATCACAGGTGTGTGACATCCCCCAGCTCTCTCCCCATCACCAGTGAGTTACGTCCCCCAGCTCTCTCCCCATCACTGGTATGTGACAGCCCCCAGCTGTTCCCGCATCAGAGGTGCCTGACAAACCCCAAGTCTCTCCCCATCAAGGTATGTGAGAACCCCCAGCTGTCGCCACATCATAGGTATGTGACAACGCCAAGCTCTCTCCTCATCACAGGTGTGTGACCATCCCCAGCTGTCTCCATATTACAGGTGCGTGAAAGCCCCCAGCTCTTTCCCCTTCACAGGTGGGTGACAGCCCCCAGCTCTCGCCCCATCACAGTTGATTCACAGCCCCCAGCTCTCGCCCCATCACAGTTGATTCACAGCCCCCAGCTCTCTCCCCATCACAGGTGTGTGAATGACCCCAGCTGTCTCCATATCACAGGTGCGTGAAAGCCCCCAGCTCTCTCCCTTTCACAGGTGGGTGACGGCCCCTAGCTATCGCTCCAACACATGTATGTGACAGCCCCCATCTCTCTCCCCATCACAAGTGAGTGACAGCCCCCAGCTCTCTCCCCATCACAGGTGTGTGACCGTCCCCAGGTGTCTCCAAATCACAGGTGAGTGACAATGCCCAGCTCTCTCCCATTCACAGGTGTGTGACAGCCACCAGCTCTCTCCCCATCACAGGTGAGTGACAGCCCCCAGCTCTCTCCCCATCACAGGTATCTGAGAGCCCCCAGCTGTCTCCGCATCACAGGAGCCTAACAGCCCCCAACTCTTTCCCCATCACAGCTATGTCACAACGCCCATTGTCTCCACATCACAGGGATGTGACAACCAATAGGTGTCTACGCATCACAGGTATGTGTGAGCCCCAGCTCTCTCCCCATCACAGGTGTGCGACAGATCCCAGCTCTCTCCCCATCACAGGTGAGTGATAGACCCCAGCTTTCGCCCCATCACAGGTACGTGACAGCGCCCACCTGATTCCGCATCACAGGAGCCTGACAGCCCCCAACTTTCTCCCCTTCACAGGTATGTGTCAACCCCCAGCTGTCTCCACATCACAGGTATGTGAAACACACCAGCTGTCTCCGCATCACAGGTATCTGACAGCCCACAGGTGTCTCCCCATCACAGGTGTTTGACAGTCCCCATCTCTTTCCCCATCACAGGTGTGTGACAGACCCCAGCTCTCTCCCCATTTCAGGTGAACAAGAGATCCCAGCTCTCTCCTCATCACAGGTATATGAGAGACCCCATCTTTCTCCGCATCACAGGATCCTAACAGCCCCCAACTCTCTCCCCATCACAGGTATGTCACAACCCCCATTGTCTCCACATCACAGGGATGTGACAACCACTAGCTGTCTCTGCATCATAGGTATGTGTGAGCACCCAGCTCTCTCCCCATCCCCGGTGAGTGACAGCCCCCAGCTGTCCCCCAATCACAGCAGTGTGACAGCCCCCATCTGTCTTAGCATTACAAGTAAGTGACAATCCCCATCTCTCTCCCCATCACAGGTGTGTGACAACCCCAAGCTCTCTCCCCATCACAGGTGTGTGACATCCCACAGCTCTCTCCCCATCACCGGTGAGTTACAGCCCCCAGCTCTCTCCGCATCACAGGTATGTGACAGCACACAGCTCTCTCCGCATCACAGGTGCATGACAAACCCCAAGTCTCGCCCCATCACAGGTATGTGACAGCCCCCAGCTGTCTCCACATCACAGGTATGTGACAACGCCAAGCTCTCTCCTCGTCACAGGTGTGTGACCATCCCCAGCTGTCTCCATATCACAGGTGCGAGAAAGCCCCAGCTCTTTTCCCTTCACAGGTGGATGACAGCCCCCAGCTCTCGCCCCATCACAGTTGATTGACAGCCCCCATCTCTCTCCCCATCACAAGTGAGTGACAGCCACCAGCTCTCACCCCATCACAGCTGTGTGACCGTCCCCAGCTGTCTCTATATCACAGGTGCGTGACAGCCGCCTACTCTCTCCCCATCACAGGTATGTCACAGCCCCCAGCTGTCTCCCCATTATAGGTATGTGATAGACCACAGCTGTCTCTATATCACAGGTATGTGACAAACCCAAGCTCTCTCCCCATCATAGGTGTTTGACCGTCCCCAGCTGTCTCCATATCACAGGTGAGTGACAACGCCCTGCTCTCCTGCCCTTCACAGGTGGATGACAGCCCCCAGCTCTCTCCCCATTACAGGTGAGAGACAGCCCCCATCTCTCTCCTCATTACAGGTGAGTGACAGCTCCCAGCGCTCTCCCCATCACAGGTGAGTGGCGGCCCCCAGCTCTACCCGTCACAGTTATGTGACAGCCCCCAGCTGTCTCAGCGTCACAGGTATGTGACAGTCCCCATCTCTCTCCCCATCAAAGCTGTGTGACAGACCCCAGCTCTCTCCACATCATAGGTGAGTGACAGACCCCAGCTCTCTCCCAATCACAGGTATGTGACAACTCCCAGCTGTCTCCACATCACAGATGCCTGACAGCACCCAACTTTCTCCCCATCACAAGTATGTGTTACCCCTTAGCTGTCTCCACATCAGAGGTATGTGAAAGACACCAGCTGTCTCCGCATCACAGGTATGTGACAGTCCCCATCTCTCTCCCCATCACAGGTGTGTGACAGCCAGAAGCTGTCCCCCCATCACAGGTGAGTGACGGCCCCCAGCCCTCTCCCAATTACAGGTATATGATAGCCCCCAGCAGTCTCCACATCACAGGTATGTGACAACGCCAAGCTCTCTCCCCATCACAGGTATGTGACCGTCCCCAGTTGTCTCCATATCACAGGTGTGTGAAAGACCCTAGCTCTCTCCCCTTCACAGGTGGGTGACAGCCCCAAGCTCTCTCCTGAACACAGGTGAGTGACAGCCCCCAGCTCTCTCCCCATCACAGGTATGTGACAGCCCCCACCTGTCTCCACATCACAGGTATGTGACAGCCCCCAGCTCTCTCCCCATCACAGGTGTGTGACAGCCAGAACCTGTCCCCCCATCACAGGTGAGTGACGGCCCCCAGCCCTCTCCCAATTACAGGTATATGATAGCCCCCAGCAGTCTCCACATCACAGGTATGTGACAACGCCAAGCTCTCTCCCCATCACAGGTATGTGACCGTCCCCAGTTGTCTCCATATCACAGGTGCGTGAAAGCCCCTAGCTCTCTCCCCTTCACAGGTGGGTGACAGCCCCAAGCTCTCTCCTGAACACAGGTGAGTGACAGCCCCCAGCTCTCTCCCCATCACAGGTATGTGACAGCCCCCACCTGTCTCCACATCTCAGGTATGTGACAGCCCCCAGCTCTCTCCCCATCACAGGTATGTGACAGCCCACAGCTCTCTCCCAATCACAGGCGAGTGACAGACCCCGGCTCTCTCCCCATCACAGTTATGTTACAACCACCAGCTGTCTCCACATCACAGGTATGTGACAGCCACCAGCTCTCTCTGCATCACAAGTATGTGACAGCCCCAACTCTCTCCTCATCACAAGTATTTGACAGGCCCCAGCTGTCTCCACATCACAGGTATGTGACTGCCCCCAGCTGTCTCCCCATTTCTGTATGTGACAGCCCCCAGCTGTCTCCACATCACAGGTATGGGGCAACCCCAAGCTCTCTCCCCATCAGAGGCGTTTGAGAGTCCCCAGCTGTCTCAGCATTACAAGTATGTGACAATCCCCAACTCTCTACCCATCACAGGTGTGTGACAGCCCCCAGCTCTTTCCCCATCACAGGTGAGTGATAGCCCCCAGCACTCTCCCCATCACAGGTATGTGAGAGCCCCCAGCTGTCTCCACATCACAGGTATGTGACAGCTCCCAACTCTCTCCCCATCACAGGTATATTACAGCCACAAGCTGTCTCCACATCACAGGTATGGGCCAGCCACCAGCTCTAGCTGCATCACAGGTATGTGACAGCCCCCAGTTCTCTCCCCATCATAGGTGCTTGACAGTGCCCAGCTCTCTCCCCATCACAGGTGTGTGACAGACCCCAGCTCTCTCCCCATCACAGGTATGTGAGAGCCCCCAGCTGTCTCCATATCACAAGTATGTGACAGCAACTACCTTACTCCGCATCACAGGTATGTGACTGGCCCCAGCACTCTCCCCATCAGAAGTGTTTGACAGTCCCCATCTCTTTCCCCTTCACAAGTGAGTGAGAGGCCCAAGCTCCCTTCCCATCACAGGTGTGTGACATCCCCCAGCTCTCTCCCCATCCCCGGTGAGTGACAGCCCCCAGCTCTCTCCCAATCACAGCAGTGTGACAGCCCCCAGCTCTCTTAGAATTACAATTAAGTGACAATCCCCATCTCTCCCCCCATCACAGGTGTGTGACAACCCCAAGGTCTCTCCCCATCACAGGTGTGTGACATCCCCCAGCTCTCTCCCCATCACCAGTGAGTTACATCCCCCAGCTCTCTCCCCATCACTGGTATGTGACAGCCCCCAGCTGTTCCCGCATCAGAGGTGCCTGACAAACCCCAAGTCTCTCCCCATCAAGGTATGTGAGAACCCCCAGCTGTCGCCACATCATAGGTATGTGACAACGCCAAGCTCTCTCCTCATCACAGGTGTGTGACCATCCCCAGCTGTCTCCATATTACAGGTGCGTGAAAGCCCCCAGCTCTTTCCCCTTCACAGGTGGGTGACAGCCCCCAGCTCTCGCCCCATCACAGTTGATTCACAGCCCCCATCTCTCTCCCCATCACAAGTGAGTGACAGCCCCCAGCTCTCTCCCCATCACAGGTGTGTGAATGACCCCAGCTGTCTCCATATCACAGGTGCGTGAAAGCCCCCAGCTCTCTCCCTTTCACAGGTGGGTGACGGCCCCTAGCTATCGCTCCAACACATGTATGTGACAGCCCCCATCTCTCTCCCCATCACAAGTGAGTGACAGCCCCCAGCTCTCTCCCCATCACAGGTGTGTGACCGTCCCCAGGTGTCTCCAAATCACAGGTGAGTGACAATGCCCAGCTCTCTCCCATTCACAGGTGTGTGACAGCCACCAGCTCTCTCCCCATCACAGGTGAGTGACAGCCCCCAGCTCTCTCCCCATCACAGGTATCTGAGAGCCCCCAGCTGTCTCCGCATCACAGGAGCCTAACAGCCCCCAACTCTTTCCCCATCACAGCTATGTCACAACGCCCATTGTCTCCACATCACAGGGATGTGACAACCAATAGGTGTCTACGCATCACAGGTATGTGTGAGCCCCAGCTCTCTCCCCATCACAGGTGTGCGACAGATCCCAGCTCTCTCCCCATCACAGGTGAGTGATAGACCCCAGCTTTCGCCCCATCACAGGTACGTGACAGCGCCCACCTGATTCCGCATCACAGGAGCCTGACAGCCCCCAACTTTCTCCCCTTCACAGGTATGTGTCAACCCCCAGCTGTCTCCACATCACAGGTATGTGAAACACACCAGCTGTCTCCGCATCACAGGTATCTGACAGCCCACAGGTGTCTCCCCATCACAGGTGTTTGACAGTCCCCATCTCTTTCCCCATCACAGGTGTGTGACAGACCCCAGCTCTCTCCCCATTTCAGGTGAACAAGAGATCCCAGCTCTCTCCTCATCACAGGTATATGAGAGACCCCATCTTTCTCCGCATCACAGGATCCTAACAGCCCCCAACTCTCTCCCCATCACAGGTATGTCACAACCCCCATTGTCTCCACATCACAGGGATGTGACAACCACTAGCTGTCTCTGCATCATAGGTATGTGTGAGCACCCAGCTCTCTCCCCATCCCCGGTGAGTGACAGCCCCCAGCTGTCCCCCAATCACAGCAGTGTGACAGCCCCCATCTGTCTTAGCATTACAAGTAAGTGACAATCCCCATCTCTCTCCCCATCACAGGTGTGTGACAACCCCAAGCTCTCTCCCCATCACAGGTGTGTGACATCCCACAGCTCTCTCCCCATCACCGGTGAGTTACAGCCCCCAGCTCTCTCCCCATCACAGGTATGTGACAGCCCCCAGCTGTCTCCGCATCACAGGTGCATGACAAACCCCAAGTCTCGCCCCATCACAGGTATGTGACAGCCCCCAGCTGTCTCCACATCACAGGTATGTGACAACGCCAAGCTCTCTCCTCGTCACAGGTGTGTGACCATCCCCAGCTGTCTCCATATCACAGGTGCGAGAAAGCCCCAGCTCTTTTCCCTTCACAGGTGGATGACAGCCCCCAGCTCTCGCCCCATCACAGTTGATTGACAGCCCCCATCTCTCTCCCCATCACAAGTGAGTGACAGCCACCAGCTCTCACCCCATCACAGCTGTGTGACCGTCCCCAGCTGTCTCTATATCACAGGTGCGTGACAGCCGCCTACTCTCTCCCCATCACAGGTATGTCACAGCCCCCAGCTGTCTCCCCATTATAGGTATGTGATAGACCACAGCTGTCTCTATATCACAGGTATGTGACAAACCCAAGCTCTCTCCCCATCATAGGTGTTTGACCGTCCCCAGCTGTCTCCATATCACAGGTGAGTGACAACGCCCTGCTCTCTCCCCTTCACAGGTGGATGACAGCCCCCAGCTCTCTCCCCATCACAGGTGAGAGACAGCCCCCATCTCTCTCCTCATTACAGGTGAGTGACAGCTCTCAGCTCTCTCCCCATCACAGGTGAGTGGCGGCCCCCAGCTCTACCCGTCACAGTTATGTGACAGCCCCCAGCTGTCTCAGCGTCACAGGTATGTGACAGTCCCCATCTCTCTCCCCATCAAAGCTGTGTGACAGACCCCAGCTCTCTTCACATCATAAGTGAGTGACAGACCCCACCTCTCTCCCAATCACAGGTATGTGACAACTCCCAGCTGTCTCCACATCACAGATGCCTGACAGCACCCAACTTTCTCCCCATCACAAGTATGTGTTACCCCTTAGCTGTCTCCACATCAGAGGTATGTGAAAGACACCAGCTGTCTCCGCATCACAGGTATGTGACAGTCCCCATCTCTCTCCCCATCACAGGTGTGTGACAGCCAGAAGCTGTCCCCCCATCACAGGTGAGTGACGGCCCCCAGCCCTCTCCCAATTACAGGTATATGATAGCCCCCAGCAGTCTCCACATCACAGGTATGTGACAACGCCAAGCTCTCTCCCCATCACAGGTATGTGACCGTCCCCAGTTGTCTCCATATCACAGGTGCGTGAAAGCCCCTAGCTCTCTCCCCTTCACAGGTGGGTGACAGCCCCAAGCTCTCTCCTGAACACAGGTGAGTGACAGCCCCCAGCTCTGTCCCCATCACAGGTATGTGACAGCCCCCACCTGTCTCCACATCACAGGTATGTGACAGCCCCCAGCTCTCTCCCCATCACAGGTGTGTGACAGCCAGAACCTGTCCCCCCATCACAGGTGAGTGACGGCCCCCAGCCCTCTCCCAATTACAGGTATATGATAGCCCCCAGCAGTCTCCACATCACAGGTATGTGACAGCGCCAAGCTCTCTCCCCATCACAGGTATGTGACCGTCCCCAGTTGTCTCCATATCACAGGTGCGTGAAAGCCCCTAGCTCTCTCCCCTTCACAGGTGGGTGACAGCCCCAAGCTCTCTCCTGAACACAGGTGAGTGACAGCCCCCAGCTCTCTCCACATCACAGGTATGTGACAGCCCCCACCTGTCTCCACATCTCAGGTATGTGACAGTCCCCAGCTCTCTCCCCATCACAGGTATGTGACAGCCCACAGCTCTCTCCCAATCATAGGCGAGTGACAGACCCCGGCTCTCTCCCCATCACAGGTATGTTACAACCACCAGCTGTCTCCACATCACAGGTATGTGACAGCCACCAGCTCTCTCTGCATCACAAGTATGTGACAGCCCCAACTCTCTCCTCATCACAAGTATTTGACAGGCCCCAGCTGTCTCCACATCACAGGTATGTGACTGCCCCCAGCTGTCTCCCCATTTCTGTATGTGACAGCCCCCAGCTGTCTCCACATCACAGGTATGGGGCAACCCCAAGCTCTCTCCCCATCAGAGGCGTTTGAGAGTCCCCAGCTGTCTCAGCATTACAAGTTTGTGACAATCCCCAACTCTCTACCCATCACAGGTGTGTGACAGCCCCCAGCTCTTTCCCCATCACAGGTGAGTGATAGCCCCCAGCACTCTCCCCATCACAGGTATGTGAGAGCCCCCAGCTGTCTCCACATCACAGGTATGTGACAGCTCCCAACTCTCTCCCCATCACAGGTATATTACAGCTACAAGCTGTCTCCACATCACAGGTATGGGCCAGCCACCAGCTCTAGCTGCATCACAGGTATGTGACAGCCCCCAGTTCTCTCCCCATCATAGGTGCTTGACAGTGCCCAGCTCTCTCCCCATCACAGGTGTGTGACAGACCCCAGCTCTCTCCCCATCACAGGTATGTGAGAGCCCCCAGCTGTCTCCATATCACAAGTATGTGACAGCAACTACCTTACTCCGCATCACAGGTATGTGACTGGCCCCAGCACTCTCCCCATCAGAAGTGTTTGACAGTCCCCATCTCTTTCCCCTTCACAAGTGAGTGAGAGGCCCAAGCTCCCTTCCCATCACAGGTGTGTGACATCCCCCAGCTCTCTCCCCATCCCCGGTGAGTGACAGCCCCCAGCTCTCTCCCAATCACAGCAGTGTGACAGCCCCCAGCTCTCTTAGAATTACAATTAAGTGACAATCCCCATCTCTCTCCCCATCACAGGTGTGTGACAACCCCAAGGTCTCTCCCCATCACAGGTGTGTGACATCCCCCAGCTCTCTCCCCATCACCAGTGAGTTACATCCCCCAGCTCTCTCCCCATCACTGGTATGTGACAGCCCCCAGCTGTTCCCGCATCAGAGGTGCCTGACAAACCCCAAGTCTCTCCCCATCAAGGTATGTGAGAACCCCCAGCTGTCGCCACATCATAGGTATGTGACAACGCCAAGCTCTCTCCTCATCACAGGTGTGTGACCATCCCCAGCTGTCTCCATATTACAGGTGCGTGAAAGCCCCCAGCTCTTTCCCCTTCACAGGTGGGTGACAGCCCCCAGCTCTCGCCCCATCACAGTTGATTCACAGCCCCCATCTCTCTCCCCATCACAAGTGAGTGACAGCCCCCAGCTCTCTCCCCATCACAGGTGTGTGAATGACCCCAGCTGTCTCCATATCACAGGTGCGTGAAAGCCCCCAGCTCTCTCCCTTTCACAGGTGGGTGACGGCCCCTAGCTATCGCTCCAACACATGTATGTGACAGCCCCCATCTCTCTCCCCATCACAAGTGAGTGACAGCCCCCAGCTCTCTCCCCATCACAGGTGTGTGACCGTCCCCAGGTGTCTCCAAATCACAGGTGAGTGACAATGCCCAGCTCTCTCCCATTCACAGGTGTGTGACAGCCACCAGCTCTCTCCCCATCACAGGTATCTGAGAGCCCCCAGCTGTCTCCGCATCACAGGAGCCTAACAGCCCCCAACTCTTTCCCCATCACAGGTATGTCACAACGCCCATTGTCTCCACATCACAGGTATGTGACAACCAATAGGTGTCTACGCATCACAGGTATGTGTGTGCCCCAGCTCTCTCCCCATCACAGGTGTGCGACAGATCCCAGCTCTCTCCCCATCACAGGTGAGTGATAGACCCCAGCTTTCGCCCCATCACAGGTACGTGACAGCGCCCACCTGATTCCGCATCACAGGAGCCTGACAGCCCCCAACTTTCTCCCCTTCACAGGTATGTGTCAACCCCCAGCTGTCTCCACATCACAGGTATGTGAAACACACCAGCTGTCTCCGCATCACAGGTATCTGACAGCCCACAGGTGTCTCCCCATCACAGGTGTTTGACAGTCCCCATCTCTTTCCCCATCACAGGTGTGTGACAGACCCCAGCTCTCTCCCCATTTCAGGTGAACAAGAGATCCCAGCTCTCTCCTCATCACAGGTATATGAGAGACCCCATCTTTCTCCGCATCACAGGATCCTAACAGCCCCCCACTCTCTCCCCATCACAGGTATGTCACAACCCCCATTGTCTCCACATCACAGGGATGTGACAACCACTAGCTGTCTCTGCATCATAGGTATGTGTGAGCACCCAGCTCTCTCCCCATCCCCGGTGAGTGACAGCCCCCAGCTGTCCCCCAATCACAGCAGTGTGACAGCCCCCATCTGTCTTAGCATTACAAGTAAGTGACAATCCCCATCTCTCTCCCCATCACAGGTGTGTGACAACCCCAAGCTCTCTCCCCATCACAGGTGTGTGACATCCCACAGCTCTCTCCCCATCACCGGTGAGTTACAGCCCCCAGCTCTCTCCCCATCACAGGTATGTGACAGCCCACAGCTGTCTCCGCATCACAGGTGCATGACAAACCCCAAGTCTCGCCCCATCACAGGTATGTGACAGCCCCCAGCTGTCTCCACATCACAGGTATGTGACAACGCCAAGCTCTCTCCTCGTCACAGGTGTGTGACCATCCCCAGCTGTCTCCATATCACAGGTGCGAGAAAGCCCCAGCTCTTTTCCCTTCACAGGTGGATGACAGCCCCCAGCTCTCGCCCCATCACAGTTGATTGACAGCCCCCATCTCTCTCCCCATCACAAGTGAGTGACAGCCACCAGCTCTCACCCCATCACAGCTGTGTGACCGTCCCCAGCTGTCTCTATATCCCAGGTGCGTGACAGCCGCCTACTCTCTCCCCATCACAGGTATGTCACAGCCCCCAGGTGTCTCCCCATTATAGGTATGTGATAGACCACAGCTGTCTCTATATCACAGGTATGTGACAAACCCAAGCTCTCTCCCCATCATAGGTGTTTGACCGTCCCCAGCTGTCTCCATATCACAGGTGAGTGACAACGCCCTGCTCTCTCCCCTTCACAGGTGGATGACAGCCCCCAGCTCTCTCCCCATCACAGGTGAGAGACAGCCCCCATCTCTCTCCTCATTACAGGTGAGTGACAGCCCCCAGCTCTCTCCCCATCACAGGTGAGTGGCGGCCCCCAGCTCTACCCGTCACAGTTATGTGACAGCCCCCAGCTGTCTCAGCGTCACAGGTATGTGACAGTCCCCATCTCTCTCCCCATCAAAGCTGTGTGACAGACCCCAGCTCTCTCCACATCATAGGTGAATGACAGACCCCAGCTCTCTCCCAATCACAGGTATGTGACAACTCCCAGCTGTCTCCACATCACAGATGCCGGACAGCACCCAACTTTCTCCCCATCACAAGTATGAGTTACCCCTTAGATGTCTCCACATCAGAGGTATGTGAAAGACACCAGCTGTCTCCGCATCACAGGTATGTGACAGTCCCCATCTCTCTCCCCATCACAGGTGTGTGACAGCCAGAAGCTGTCCCCCCATCACAGGTGAGTGACGGCCCCCAGCCCTCTCCCAATTACAGGTATATGATAGCCCCCAGCAGTCTCCACATCACAGGTATGTGACAACGCCAAGCTCTCTCCCCATCACAGGTATGTGACCGTCCCCAGTTGTCTCCATATCACAGGTGCGTGAAAGACCCTAGCTCTCTCCCCTTCACAGGTGGGTGACAGCCCCAAGCTCTCTCCTGAACACAGGTGAGTGACAGCCCCCAGCTCTCTCCCCATCACAGGTATGTGACAGCCCCCACCTGTCTCCACATCACAGGTATGTGACAGCCCCCAGCTCTCTCCCCATCACAGGTGTGTGACAGCCAGAAGCTGTCCTCCCATCACAGGTGATTGACGGCCCCCAGCCCTCTCCCAATTACAGGTATATGATAGCCCCCAGCAGTCTCCACATCACAGGTATGTGACAACGCCAAGCTCTCTCCCCATCACAGGTATGTGACCGTCCCCAGTTGTCTCCATATCACAGGTGCGTGAAAGCCCCTAGCTCTCTCCCCTTCACAGGTGGGTGACAGCCCCAAGCTCTCTCCTGAACACAGGTGAGTGACAGCCCCCAGCTCTCTCCCCATCACAGGTATGTGACAGCCCCCAACTGTCTCCACATCACAGGTATGTGACAGCCCCCAGCTCTCTCCCCATCACAGGTATGTGACAGCCCACAGCTCTCTCCCAATCACAGGCGAGTGACAGACCCCGGCTCTCTCCCCATCACAGGTATGTTACAACCACCAGCTGTCTCCACATCACAGGTATGTGACAGCCACCAGCTCTCTCTGCATCACAAGTATGTGACAGCCCCCAACTCTCTCCTCATCACAAGTATTTGACAAGCCCCAGCTGTCTCCACATCACAGGTATGTGACTGCCCCCAGCTGTCTCCCCATTTCTGTATGTGACAGCCCCCAGCTGTCTCCACATCACAGGTATGGGGCAACCCCAAGCTCTCTCCCCATCAGAGGCGTTTGAGAGTCCCCAGCTGTCTCAGCATTACAAGTATGTGACAATCCCCAACTCTCTACCCATCACAGGTGTGTGACAGCCCCCAGCTCTTTCCCCATCACAGGTGAGTGATAGCCCCCAGCACTCTCCCCATCACAGGTATGTGAGAGCCCCCAGCTGTCTCCACATCACAGGTATGTGACAGCTCCCAACTCTCTCCCCATCACAGGTATATTACAGCCACAAGCTGTCTCCACATCACAGGTATGGGCCAGCCACCAGCTCTAGCTGCATCACAGGTATGTGACAGCCCCCAGTTCTCTCCCCATCATAGGTGCTTGACAGTGCCCAGCTCTCTCCCCATCACAGGTGTGTGACAGACCCCAGCTCTCTCCCCATCACAGGTATGTGAGAGCCCCCAGCTGTCTCCATATCACAAGTATGTGACAGCAACTACCTTACTCCGCATCACAGGTATGTGACTGGCCCCAGCACTCTCCCCATCAGAAGTGTTTGACAGTCCCCATCTCTTTCCCCTTCACAAGTGAGTGAGAGGCCCAAGCTCCCTTCCCATCACAGGTGTGTGACATCCCCCAGCTCTCTCCCCATCCCCGGTGAGTGACAGCCCCCAGCTCTCTCCCAATCACAGCAGTGTGACAGCCCCCAGCTCTCTTAGAATTACAATTAAGTGACAATCCCCATCTCTCTCCCCATCACAGGTGTGTGACAACCCCAAGGTCTCTCCCCATCACAGGTGTGTGACATCCCCCAGCTCTCTCCCCATCACCAGTGAGTTACATCCCCCAGCTCTCTCCCCATCACTGGTATGTGACAGCCCCCAGCTGTTCCCGCATCAGAGGTGCCTGACAAACCCCAAGTCTCTCCCCATCAAGGTATGTGAGAACCCCCAGCTGTCGCCACATCATAGGTATGTGACAACGCCAAGCTCTCTCCTCATCACAGGTGTGTGACCATCCCCAGCTGTCTCCATATTACAGGTGCGTGAAAGCCCCCAGCTCTTTCCCCTTCACAGGTGGGTGACAGCCCCCAGCTCTCGCCCCATCACAGTTGATTCACAGCCCCCATCTCTCTCCCCATCACAAGTGAGTGACAGCCCCCAGCTCTCTCCCCATCACAGGTGTGTGAATGACCCCAGCTGTCTCCATATCACAGGTGCGTGAAAGCCCCCAGCTCTCTCCCTTTCACAGGTGGGTGACGGCCCCTAGCTATCGCTCCAACACATGTATGTGACAGCCCCCATCTCTCTCCCCATCACAAGTGAGTGACAGCCCCCAGCTCTCTCCCCATCACAGGTGTGTGACCGTCCCCAGGTGTCTCCAAATCACAGGTGAGTGACAATGCCCAGCTCTCTCCCATTCACAGGTGTGTGACAGCCACCAGCTCTCTCCCCATCACAGGTGAGTGACAGCCCCCAGCTCTCTCCCCATCACAGGTATCTGAGAGCCCCCAGCTGTCTCCGCATCACAGGAGCCTAACAGCCCCCAACTCTTTCCCCATCACAGCTATGTCACAACGCCCATTGTCTCCACATCACAGGGATGTGACAACCAATAGGTGTCTACGCATCACAGGTATGTGTGAGCCCCAGCTCTCTCCCCATCACAGGTGTGCGACAGATCCCAGCTCTCTCCCCATCACAGGTGAGTGATAGACCCCAGCTTTCGCCCCATCACAGGTACGTGACAGCGCCCACCTGATTCCGCATCACAGGAGCCTGACAGCCCCCAACTTTCTCCCCTTCACAGGTATGTGTCAACCCCCAGCTGTCTCCACATCACAGGTATGTGAAACACACCAGCTGTCTCCGCATCACAGGTATCTGACAGCCCACAGGTGTCTCCCCATCACAGGTGTTTGACAGTCCCCATCACTTTCCCCATCACAGGTGTGTGACAGACCCCAGCTCTCTCCCCATTTCAGGTGAACAAGAGATCCCAGCTCTCTCCTCATCACAGGTATATGAGAGACCCCATCTTTCTCCGCATCACAGGATCCTAACAGCCCCCCAATCTCTCCCCATCACAGGTATGTCACAACCCCCATTGTCTCCACATCACAGGGATGTGACAACCACTAGCTGTCTCTGCATCATAGGTATGTGTGAGCACCCAGCTCTCTCCCCATCCCCGGTGAGTGACAGCCCCCAGCTGTCCCCCAATCACAGCAGTGTGACAGCCCCCATCTGTCTTAGCATTACAAGTAAGTGACAATCCCCATCTCTCTCCCCATCACAGGTGTGTGACAACCCCAAGCTCTCTCCCCATCACAGGTGTGTGACATCCCACAGCTCTCTCCCCATCACCGGTGAGTTACAGCCCCCAGCTCTATCCCCATCACAGGTATGTGACAGCCCACAGCTGTCTCCGCATCACAGGTGCATGACAAACCCCAAGTCTCGCCCCATCACAGGTATGTGACAGCCCCCAGCTGTCTCCACATCACAGGTATGTGACAACGCCAAGCTCTCTCCTCGTCACAGGTGTGTGACCATCCCCAGCTGTCTCCATATCACAGGTGCGAGAAAGCCCCAGCTCCTTTCCCTTCACAGGTGGATGACAGCCCCCAGCTCTCGCCCCATCACAGTTGATTGACAGCCCCCATCTCTCTCCCCATCACAAGTGAGTGACAGCCACCAGCTCTCACCCCATCACAGCTGTGTGACCGTCCCCAGCTGTCTCCATATCACAGGTGCGTGACAGCCGCCTACTCTCTCCCCATCACAGGTATGTCACAGCCCCCAGCTGTCTCCCCATTATAGGTATGTGATAGACCACAGCTGTCTCTATATCACAGGTATGTGACAAACCCAAGCTCTCTCCCCATCATAGGTGTTTGACCGTCCCCAGCTGTCTCCATATCACAGGTGAGTGACAACGCCCTGCTCTCTCCCCTTCACAGGTGGATGACAGCCCCCAGCTCTCTCCCCATCACAGGTGAGAGACAGCCCCCATCTCTCTCCTCATTACAGGTGAGTGACAGCCCCCAGCTCTCTCCCCATCACAGGTGAGTGGCGGCCCCCAGCTCTACCCGTCACAGTTATGTGACAGCCCCCAGCTGTCTCAGCGTCACAGGTATGTGACAGTCCCCATCTCTCTCCCCATCAAAGCTGTGTGACAGACCCCAGCTCTCTCCACATCATAGGTGAATGACAGACCCCAGCTCTCTCCCAATCACAGGTATGTGACAACTCCCAGCTGTCTCCACATCACAGATGCCGGACAGCACCCAACTTTCTCCCCATCACAAGTATGAGTTACCCCTTAGATGTCTCCACATCAGAGGTATGTGAAAGACACCAGCTGTCTCCGCATCACAGGTATGTGACAGTCCCCATCTCTCTCCCCATCACAGGTGTGTGACAGCCAGAAGCTGTCCCCCCATCACAGGTGAGTGACGGCCCCCAGCCCTCTCCCAATTACAGGTATATGATAGCCCCCAGCAATCTCCACATCACAGGTATGTGACAACGCCAAGCTCTCTCCCCATCACAGGTATGTGACCGTCCCCAGTTGTCTCCATATCACAGGTGCGTGAAAGCCCCTAGCTCTCTCCCCTTCACAGGTGGGTGACAGCCCCAAGCTCTCTCCTGAACACAGGTGAGTGACAGCCCCCAGCTCTCTCCCCATCACAGGTATGTGACAGCCCCCACCTGTCTCCACATCACAGGTATGTGACAGCCCCCAGCTCTCTCCCCATCACAGGTGTGTGACAGCCAGAAGCTGTCCTCCCATCACAGGTGATTGACGGCCCCCAGCCCTCTCCCAATTACAGGTATATGATAGCCCCCAGCAGTCTCCACATCACAGGTATGTGACAACGCCAAGCTCTCTCCCCATCACAGGTATGTGACCGTCCCCAGTTGTCTCCATATCACAGGTGCGTGAAAGCCCCTAGCTCTCTCCCCTTCACAGGTGGGTGACAGCCCCAAGCTCTCTCCTGAACACAGGTGAGTGACAGCCCCCAGCTCTCTCCCCATCACAGGTATGTGACAGCCCCCAACTGTCTCCACATCACAGGTATGTGACAGCCCCCAGCTCTCTCCCCATCACAGGTATGTGACAGCCCACAGCTCTCTCCCAATCACAGGCGAGTGACAGACCCCGGCTCTCTCCCCATCACAGGTATGTTACAACCACCAGCTGTCTCCACATCACAGGTATGTGACAGCCACCAGCTCTCTCTGCATCACAAGTATGTGACAGCCCCAACTCTCTCCTCATCACAAGTATTTGACAGGCCCCAGCTGTCTCCACATCACAGGTATGTGACTGCCCCCAGCTGTCTCCCCATTTCTGTATGTGACAGCCCCCAGCTGTCTCCACATCACAGGTATGGGGCAACCCCAAGCTCTCTCCCCATCAGAGGCGTTTGAGAGTCCCCAGCTGTCTCAGCATTACAAGTATGTGACAATCCCCAACTCTCTACCCATCACAGGTGTGTGACAGCCCCCAGCTCTTTCCCCATCACAGGTGAGTGATAGCCCCCAGCACTCTCCCCATCACAGGTATGTGAGAGCCCCCAGCTGTCTCCACATCACAGGTATGTGACAGCTCCCAACTCTCTCCCCATCACAGGTATATTACAGCCACAAGCTGTCTCCACATCACAGGTATGGGCCAGCCACCAGCTCTAGCTGCATCACAGGTATGTGACAGCCCCCAGTTCTCTCCCCATCATAGGTGCTTGACAGTGCCCAGCTCTCTCCCCATCACAGGTGTGTGACAGACCCCAGCTCTCTCCCCATCACAGGTATGTGAGAGCCCCCAGCTGTCTCCATATCACAAGTATGTGACAGCAACTACCTTACTCCGCATCACAGGTATGTGACTGGCCCCAGCACTCTCCCCATCAGAAGTGTTTGACAGTCCCCATCTCTTTCCCCTTCACAAGTGAGTGAGAGGCCCAAGCTCCCTTCCCATCACAGGTGTGTGACATCCCCCAGCTCTCTCCCCATCCCCGGTGAGTGACAGCCCCCAGCTCTCTCCCAATCACAGCAGTGTGACAGCCCCCAGCTCTCTTAGAATTACAATTAAGTGACAATCTCCATCTCTCTCCCCATCACAGGTGTGTGACAACCCCAAGGTCTCTCCCCATCACAGGTGTGTGACATCCCCCAGCTCTCTCCCCATCACCAGTGAGTTACATCCCCCAGCTCTCTCCCCATCACTGGTATGTGACAGCCCCCAGCTGTTCCCGCATCAGAGGTGCCTGACAAACCCCAAGTCTCTCCCCATCAAGGTATGTGAGAACCCCCAGCTGTCGCCACATCATAGGTATGTGACAACGCCAAGCTCTCTCCTCATCACAGGTGTGTGACCATCCCCAGCTGTCTCCATATTACAGGTGCGTGAAAGCCCCCAGCTCTTTCCCCTTCACAGGTGGGTGACAGCCCCCAGCTCTCGCCCCATCACAGTTGATTCACAGCCCCCATCTCTCTCCCCATCACAAGTGAGTGACAGCCCCCAGCTCTCTCCCCATCACAGGTGTGTGAATGACCCCAGCTGTCTCCATATCACAGGTGCGTGAAAGCCCCCAGCTCTCTCCCTTTCACAGGTGGGTGACGGCCCCTAGCTATCGCTCCAACACATGTATGTGACAGCCCCCATCTCTCTCCCCATCACAAGTGAGTGACAGCCCCCAGCTCTCTCCCCATCACAGGTGTGTGACCGTCCCCAGGTGTCTCCAAATCACAGGTGAGTGACAATGCCCAGCTCTCTCCCATTCACAGGTGTGTGACAGCCACCAGCTCTCTCCCCATCACAGGTGAGTGACAGCCCCCAGCTCTCTCCCCATCACAGGTATCTGAGAGCCCCCAGCTGTCTCCGCATCACAGGAGCCTAACAGCCCCCAACTCTTTCCCCATCACAGCTATGTCACAACGCCCATTGTCTCCACATCACAGGGATGTGACAACCAATAGGTGTCTACGCATCACAGGTATGTGTGAGCCCCAGCTCTCTCCCCATCACAGGTGTGCGACAGATCCCAGCTCTCTCCCCATCACAGGTGAGTGATAGACCCCAGCTTTCGCCCCATCACAGGTACGTGACAGCGCCCACCTGATTCCGCATCACAGGAGCCTGACAGCCCCCAACTTTCTCCCCTTCACAGGTATGTGTCAACCCCCAGCTGTCTCCACATCACAGGTATGTGAAACACACCAGCTGTCTCCGCATCACAGGTATCTGACAGCCCACAGGTGTCTCCCCATCACAGGTGTTTGACAGTCCCCATCTCTTTCCCCATCACAGGTGTGTGACAGACCCCAGCTCTCTCCCCATTTCAGGTGAACAAGAGATCCCAGCTCTCTCCTCATCACAGGTATATGAGAGACCCCATCTTTCTCCGCATCACAGGATCCTAACAGCCCCCCAATCTCTCCCCATCACAGGTATGTCACAACCCCCATTGTCTCCACATCACAGGGATGTGACAACCACTAGCTGTCTCTGCATCATAGGTATGTGTGAGCACCCAGCTCTCTCCCCATCCCCGGTGAGTGACAGCCCCCAGCTGTCCCCCAATCACAGCAGTGTGACAGCCCCCATCTGTCTTAGCATTACAAGTAAGTGACAATCCCCATCTCTCTCCCCATCACAGGTGTGTGACAACCCCAAGCTCTCTCCCCATCACAGGTGTGTGACATCCCACAGCTCTCTCCCCATCACCGGTGAGTTACAGCCCCCAGCTCTCTCCCCATCACAGGTATGTGACAGCCCACAGCTGTCTCCGCATCACAGGTGCATGACAAACCCCAAGTCTCGCCCCATCACAGGTATGTGACAGCCCCCAGCTGTCTCCACATCACAGGTATGTGACAACGCCAAGCTCTCTCCTCGTCACAGGTGTGTGACCATCCCCAGCTGTCTCCATATCACAGGTGCGAGAAAGCCCCAGCTCTTTTCCCTTCACAGGTGGATGACAGCCCCCAGCTCTCGCCCCATCACAGTTGATTGACAGCCCCCATCTCTCTCCCCATCACAAGTGAGTGACAGCCACCAGCTCTCACCCCATCACAGCTGTGTGGCCGTCCCCAGCTGTCTCTATATCACAGGTGCGTGACAGCCGCCTACTCTCTCCCCACCACAGGTATGTCACAGCCCCCAGCTGTCTCCCCATTATAGGTATGTGATAGACCACAGCTGTCTCTATATCACAGGTATGTGACAAACCCAAGCTCTCTCCCCATCATAGGTGTTTGACCGTCCCCAGCTGTCTCCATATCACAGGTGAGTGACAACGCCCTGCTCTCTCCCCTTCACAGGTGGATGACAGCCCCCAGCTCTCTCCCCATCACAGGTGAGAGACAGCCCCCATCTCTCTCCTCATTACAGGTGAGTGACAGCCCCCAGCTCTCTCCCCATCACAGGTGAGTGGCGGCCCCCAGCTCTACCCGTCACAGTTATGTGACAGCCCCCAGCTGTCTCAGCGTCACAGGTATGTGACAGTCCCCATCTCTCTCCCCATCAAAGCTGTGTGACAGACCCCAGCTCTCTCCACATCATAGGTGAGTGACAGACCCCAGCTCTCTCCCAATCACAGGTATGTGACAACTCCCAGCTGTCTCCACATCACAGATGCCTGACAGCACCCAACTTTCTCCCCATCACAAGTATGAGTTACCCCTTAGCTGTCTCCACATCAGAGGTATGTGAAAGACACCAGCTGTCTCCGCATCACAGGTATGTGACAGTCCCCATCTCTCTCCCCATCACAGGTGTGTGACAGCCAGAAGCTGTCCCCCCATCACAGGTGAGTGACGGCCCCCAGCCCTCTCCCAATTACAGGTATATGATAGCCCCCAGCAGTCTCCACATCACAGGTATGTGACAACGCCAAGCTCTCTGCCCATCACAGGTATGTGACCGTCCCCAGTTGTCTCCATATCACAGGTGCGTGAAAGCCCCTAGCTCTCTCCCCTTCACAGGTGGGTGACAGCCCCAAGCTCTCTCCTGAACACAGGTGAGTGACAGCCCCCAGCTCTCTCCCCATCACAGGTATGTGACAGCCCCCAACTGTCTCCACATCACAGGTATGTGACAGCCCCCAGCTCTCTCCCCATCACAGGTATGTGACAGCCCACAGCTCTCTCCCAATCACAGGCGAGTGACAGACCCCGGCTCTCTCCCCATCACAGGTATGTTACAACCACCAGCTGTCTCCACATCACAGGTATGTGACAGCCACCAGCTCTCTCTGCATCACAAGTATGTGACAGCCCCCAACTCTCTCCTCATCACAAGTATTTGACAGGCCCCAGCTGTCTCCAAATCACAGGTATGTGACTGCCCCCAGCTGTCTCCCCATTTATGTATGTGACAGCCCCCAGCTGTCTCCACATCACAGGTATGGGGCAACCCCAAACTCTCTCCCCATCAGAGGCGTTTGAGAGTCCCCAGCTGTCTCAGCATTACAAGTATGTGACAATCCCCAACTCTCTACCCATCACAGGTGTGTGACAGCCCCCAGCTCTTTCCCCATCACAGGTGAGTGATAGCCCCCAGCACTCTCCCCATCACAGGTATGTGAGAGCCCCCAGCTGTCTCCACATCACAGGTATGTGACAACTCCCAACTCTCTACCCATCACAGGTATATTACAGCCACAAGCTGTCTCCACATCACAGGTATGGGCCAGCCACCAGCTCTATCTGCATCACAGGTATGTGACAGCCCCCAGTTCTCTCCTCATCATAGGTGCTTGACAGTGCCCAGCTCTCTCCCCATCACAGGTGTGTGACAGCCAGAAGCTGTCCCCCCATCACAGGTGAGTGACGGCCCCCAGCCCTCTCCCAATTACAGGTATATGATAGCCCCCAGCTGTCTCCACATCACAGGTATGTGACAACTCCCAGCTGTCTCCACATCACAGATGCCTGACAGCACCCAACTTTCTCCCCATCACAAGTATGTGTTACCCGTTAGCTGTCTCCACATCAGAGGTATGTGAAAGACACCAGCTGTCTCCGCATCACAGGTATGTGACAGCCCCCAGCTCTCTCCCCATCACAGGTGTGTGACAGCCAGAAGCTGTCCCCCCATCACAGGTGATTGATGGCCCCCAGCCCTCTCCCAATTACAGGTATATGATAGCCTCCAGCAGTCTCCACATCACAGGTATGTGACAACGCCAAGCTCTCTCCCCATCACAGGTATGTGACCGTCCCCAGTTGTCTCCATATCACAGGTGCGTGAAAGCCCCTAGCTCTCTCCCCTTCACAGGTGGGTGACAGCCCCAAGCTCTCTCCTGAACACAGGTGAGTGACAGCCCCCAGCTCTCTCCCCATCACAGGTATGTGACAGCCCCCAACTGTCTCCACATCACAGGTATGTGACAGCCCCCAGCTCTCTCCCCATCACAGGTATGTGACAGCCCACAGCTCTCTCCCAATCACAGGCGAGTGACAGACCCCGGCTCTCTCCCCATCACAGGTATGTTACAACCACCAGCTGTCTCCACATCACAGGTATGTGACAGCCACCAGCTCTCTCTGCATCACAAGTATGTGACAGCCCCCAACTCTCTCCTCATCACAAGTATTTGACAGGCCCCAGCTGTCTCCACATCACAGGTATGTGACTGCCCCCAGCTGTCTCCCCATTTATGTATGTGACAGCCCCCAGCTGTCTCCACATCACAGGTATGGGGCAACCCCTAACTCTCTCCCCATCAGAGGCGTTTGAGAGTCCCCAGCTGTCTCAGCATTACAAGTATGTGACAATCCCCAACTCTCTACCCATCACAAGTGTGTGACAGCCCCCAGCTCTTTCCCCATCACAGGTGAGTGATAGCCCCCAGCACTCTCCCCATCACAGGTATGTGAGAGCCCCCAGCTGTCTCCACATCACAGGTATGTGACAGCTCCCAACTCTCTCCCCATCACAGGTATATTACAGCCACAAGCTGTCTCCACATCACAGGTATGGGCCAGCCACCAGCTCTAGCTGCATCACAGGTATGTGACAGCCCCCAGTTCTCTCCCCATCATAGGTGCTTGACAGTGCCCAGCTCTCTCCCCATCACAGGTGTGTGAGAGCCCCCAGCTGTCTCCATATCACAAGTATGTGACAGCAACTACCTTACTCCGCATCACAGGTATGTGACTGACCCCAGCACTCTCCCCATCAGAAGTGTTTGACAGTCCCCATCTCTTTCCCCTTCACAAGTGAGTGAGAGGCCCAAGCTCCCTTCCCATCACAGGTGTGTGACAGCCACCAGCTCTCTCCCCATCACAGGTGAGTGACAGCCCCCAGCTCTCTCCCCATCACAGGTATCTGAGAGCCCCCAGCTGTCTCCGCATCACAGGAGCCTGACAGCCCCCAACTCTTTCCCCATCACAGGTATGTCACAACGCCCACTGTCTCCACATCACTGGTATGTGACAACCAATAGGTGTCTACGCATCACAGGTATGTGTGAGCCCCAGCTCTCTCCCCATCACAGGTGTGCGACAGATCCCAGCTCTCTCCCCATCACAGGTGAGTGTAAGACCCCAGCTTTCGCCCCATCACAGGTACGTGACAGCGCCCACCTGATTCCGCATCACAGGAGCCTGACAGCCCCCAACTCTCTCCCCATCACAGGTATGTCACAACCCCCATTGTCTCCACATCACAGGGATGTGACAACTCCTAGCTGTCTCTGCATCATAGGTATGTGTGAGCACCCAGCTCTCTCCCCATCCCCGGTGAGTGACAGCCCCCAGCTGTCCCCCAATCACAGCAGTGTGACATCCCCCATCTGTCTTAGCATTACAAGTAAGTGACAATCCCCATCTCTCTCCCCATCACAGGTGTGTGACAACCCCAAGCTCTCTCCCCATCACAGGTGTGTGACATCCCACAGCTCTCTCCCCATCACCGGTGAGTTACAGCCCCCAGCTCTCTCCCCATCACAGGTATGTGACAGTCCCCAGCTGTCTCCGCATCACAGGTGCATGACAAACCCTAAGTCTCGCCCCATCACAGGTATGTGACAGCCCCCAGCTGTCTCCACATCACAGGTATGTGACAACGCCAAGCTCTCTCCTCGTCACAGGTGTGTGACCATCCCCAGCTGTCTCCATGTCACAGGTGCGAGAAAGCCCCAGCTCTTTTCCCTTCACAGGTGGATGACAGCCCTCAGCTCTCGCCCCATCACAGTTTATTGACAGACCCCATCTCTCTCCCCATCACAAGTGAGTGACAGCCACCAGCTCTCACCCCATCACAGCTGTGTGACCGTCCCCAGCTGTCTCTATATCACAGGTGCGTGACAGCCGCCTACTCTCTCCCCATCACAGGTATGTCACAGCCCCCAGCTGTCTCCCCATTATAGGTATGTGATAGACCACAGCTGTCTCTATATCACAGGTATGTGACAAACCCAAGCTCTCTCCCCATCATAGGTGTTTGACCGTCCCCAGCTGTCTCCATATCACAGGTGAGTGACAACGCCCTGCTCTCTCCCCTTCACAGGTGGATGACAGCCCCCAGCTCTCTCCCCATCACAGGTGAGAGACAGCCCCCATCTCTCTCCTCATTACAGGTGAGTGACAGCCCCCAGCTCTCTCCCCATCACAGGTGAGTGGCGGCCCCCAGCTCTACCCGTCACAGTTATGTGACAGCCCCCAGCTGTCTCAGCGTCACAGGTATGTGACAGTCCCCATCTCTCTCCCCATCAAAGCTGTGTGACAGACCCCAGCTCTCTCCACATCATAGGTGAGTGACAGACCCCAGCTCTCTCCCAATCACAGGTATGTGACAACTCCCAGCTGTCTCCACATCACAGATGCCTGACAGCACCCAACTTTCTCCCCATCACAAGTATGTGTTACCCCTTAGCTGTCTCCACATCAGAGGTATGTGAAAGACACCAGCTGTCTCCGCATCACAGGTATGTGACAGTCCCCATCTCTCTCCCCATCACAGGTGTGTGACAGCCAGAAGCTGTCCCCCCGTCACAGGTGAGTGACGGCCCCCAACCCTCTCCCAATTACAGGTATATGATAGCCCCCAGCAGTCTCCACATCACAGGTATGTGACAACGCCAAGCTCTCTCCCCATCACAGGTATGTGACCGTCCCCAGTTGTCTCCATATCACAGGTGCGTGAAAGCCCCTAGCTCTCTCCCCTTCACAGGTGGGTGACAGCCCCAAGCTCTCTCCTGAACACAGGTGAGTGACAGCCCCCAGCTCTCTCCCCATCACAGGTATGTGACAGCCCCCACCTGTCTCCACATCACAGGTATGTGACAGCCCCCAGCTCTCTCCCCATCACAGGTGTGTGACAGCCAGAACCTGTCCCCCCATCACAGGTGCCTGACAGCCCCCAACTCTCTCCCCATCATAAGTATGTGATAGCCCCCAGCTGTCTCCCCATCAAAGGTATGTGACAGGCCCCGTCTGTCTCCGCGTCACAGGTCCCTGACAACCCCCAACTTTCTCCCCATCACAGGTATGTGACAGCCCCCAGCTGTCTCCACATCACAGGTGTGTGACCGTCCCCAGCTGTCTCCATATCACAGGTGTGTGACAGCCCCCAGCCCTCTCCCCTTCTCATTTGGTTGACAGCCCTCAGCTCTCTACCCATCACTGGTATGTGACAACCCCAAGCTGTCTCCACATCACAGGTGCGTGACAGCCCCCAGCTCTCTCTCCATCACAGGTAGGTGGCAGTCCCCATCTCTCTCCCCATCACAGGTGAGTCACAGCCCCCACGTCTCTCCCCATCACAGGTGAGTCACAGTCCCCATCTCTCTCCCCATCACCGGTGAGTCACAGCCCCCAGCTGTCTCCCAATCACAGGTATGTGACAGCCCCCAGCTGTCTCTGCACCACAGGTGCCTGACAGCCCCCAACTCTCTCCCCATCACAGGTATGTGACAGCCCCCAGTCGTCTCTACATCACAGGTATGTGACTGCCCCCAACTGTCTCCCCATCACAGGTATGTCACAGCCCCCAGCTGTCTTCCCGTCACAGGGGTGTGACAGCCCCCAGCTCTCTCCCTATCACAGGTGTGTGACAGCCCCCCTTCTCTTCTGGCCACCACTCCCCCATTTGGCCACAGCCTCCTCCTTCCCGATTCCCCACAAAATCCTCACATCTATTCACTTTACCCTGGGACCCAAACTTCCCCAATGTAAGGCATAGTCACAGCCAAGCCTTGTTCTCGAGAACAGAGGGTTCGCTGGGCTGCTAAGCTCCGTGCTCTTCTACAGAACATATCTTCCATGGATTCTGTCTCTACATGGCTTTGTGTCCTTGATCCTGTCACTAGATCCCTTAGGATCTCAGACCGCTGTCCTAGAAAACTAGACCAGACCCAATGCCCTCTAAAACCCCTTCTATTTCTGAGACCATGATTCTATGTGTTTTCTCCACAGTAGTCTCCCCCGGTCCTCTCTGTGACCCTTTTGTGTACCGTGTGAAGGTTCAGGGTCATACAGGTTTTCTGTTGTTCCTCCCTCTGCATCTTCAGGTGAGGCCACACACCTGTGTCTTGTCGACACCTCCCCCGAAAGGTTTCCCTGTCTTTGTCCTCTCCTATATGAAGGTCATGAATGAATCACCAATCCCCAAGTTCCCTGGCAAATGCCGGTGCTATCAGACAGAGCCTGTGAAAACAGCCTAAATCAAGCCTGTGCTTTGCAGAAGAGATTTCCGACTTAACCATGCAGATTGCAGAAATGAGCAAGAATCTTCAGGAATTGGAGAAGACCAGGAAGCGAGTGCAGCAAGAAAAGTCAGACCTCCAGGCTGCCCTGGAAGAGGTGGAGGCACGTGTCTGAGATGTGAAGGAGGGCGGGGCGCTGAGGAAGGGGACTAGACCACCCCCAGGGGCCCTTCCTGCAGGAGGCACTGGGGCTCCAATGGGAAGAATCCAGCCCCACCCCCACCCTGGGGGGGACCAGCTGCTCTCTGCTGCCTCGCCTCATGAGTGTTCTCTAGTCCATCGTATTTCTCCTATTGAATAAATAAACTTGTTCATTATGTCCTCAACGTCTTCCTCTCAGAAAGCAAGAACTCAATCACCAAACATCCTGAGAGCCAGCTCAGAATCCCTTAGTTTTAACAGAGAGTTATACAAGGTCATCTTTGGCTGCTGGGAATTCTGTGTGGTCCAAAGAGTGCAGGATCCTGATGCAATCACCAGCTGTGGCCAGTGAGGGGCGGATGCTTAAGAGGGTCTAGGGAAATTTGCACTATGCAGGATAACAGGAGAGCAATTCCTCTGTCTTTCTCTGTCTTTTTTGAGCAGAGGTTGGCTCCTGACTTATGGTCACTATTTAAAAAGACACAGTAATCAAAATTTTTATTAATTGAAAACGATGTTCTGTCCTTCTCAAGACATAAGATTGTTAACAACAAAGCTTCAGTTCTAGTTTCATTACTAGTAACAATTTGGGAGCAAACTGTTTGACCTTTTTGAGTACTGTTCTATTTATTTGTAAAATGAGCCTAATAATACCCTTTTTATCCTAATGGGGATGAAAAACCTCATTCAAGAAGGTAGCTGCCCCCGGCAATCCCAATCACTCCTTTACTTTTATCAGGGTTCCTTGAAGCATGAAGAGGGCAAGATTTTGCGTGTCCAGCTAGAGTTGAACCAGCTGAAATCTGAGCTTGACCGCAAGATCACTGAGAAGGAAGAAGAAATCTAGCAGCTGAAAAGAAACAGCCAGCGGGCAGCAAAAGCCATGCAAAGCGTGCTGGATGCTGAGATCTGGAGCCGGAATGTTGCTCTGAGGCTGAAGAAGAAGATGGAGAGAGACCTCAGTGAGATGGAGATTCAGCTGGGCCACTCCAACCGCCAGGTGGCAGAGACCCAGAAACACCTGTGCTCAGTCCAGAGCCAGCTCAAGGTGAGTGCATGGCCCCTGGAGGACCTGGCGGGACCTCAGCCTGCCCTGGGCTCCGGTCTCACCACTGGTTTCTCGTGAACGACTCCCAGTTGCATCTGGATGATGCCCTGAGGAGCAGCGAGGACCTCAAGGAGCAGCTGGCCCTCGTGGAGCGCAGGAATGGCCTCTCGCTGGAGGAGCCGGAGGAGAGGAAGGTGGCCCTGGCGCGGACGGAGCGCACCCGCAAGCTGGCGGAGCACGAGCTGCTGGAGGCCAGCGACCGCGTGCAGCTCCTTCACTCCCACGTGTGTCCGTCCTCACTCCACTCTGGGTCCACCCTGGAGGCAGGCAGGACCCAGGCTTGATGGAGAGGAGTTCCCACCGCTCCTTCCAGGCTAGCGGTCAAGACAAACTTTCATTAGGCCTAGTTCTTGGAATAACTTGGTCTCTAGATGGACAGATTGCTGAGCTTTCTTTTATCTGAAGATAAAAGATCATGGGGAAATCAGAGCAAGGCATGACAAATTATTGCATAAAAGGGCTGGAAAAGGCTTCACAGAGGCAGTAACATTTAAGCTGCAAGCTTAGAAAATTAGGATTGTCTTTTGAAATAATTACTTTCAGGAAAGTTCAAGAATTCCTTGTTTCATTTCTTATTTTTTTGGACCACACCACATGGCATACGGGATCTTAGTTCCCCAACCAGAGATTGAACCCGCGCCCCGCGCGGTGGAAACACAAAGCCCTAATCACTGGACTGCCAGGGAATTCCCCCAAAATTCCTTGCTTTAAAAACTATTTTTTGAATTAGCCAAAAAACTAGAAGAATACCAACCATATTGTTAGCATTTTGGGATCTCCTATTCTAGGCTCTTGTGTCTATACATAAATATGATATTTTTTGTAAACGTGATCAATCCTTTTGCAACTTTTTTTCATTTAACAACGTCTTGTGAACATATTTCTATATTTTAAAATAGTTTTCTATGATACAGTTTTTTAATGGCAGAAAAGCAGTCCATTTTAGTTGTGTATTATGGCACATTTATTTAATCAGTCTTCTACGGTTGGATATTTTTAGACTGTTCCCAATAAAAATTTTTATGATTAGAAGATTGTATGACTAACTTCTTCATAACTAAATTTTCACATATATCCATGATTACTATTTCCTTAATATTCCTAAAAGTCAGTAAATTCCTGGAAGTATATATTCATGGTCAAAACAGCAAAGACATTTATGATATGTTGTAAATTGGTCTTTAACAAAGTTGTCCCAATTTTTACTCCCGTGGGGAAAATAAGTGAGAGTGCTTAGCTATTATTTTTTTTTTAATCTTCACCGATTTTATGGTTGAAAATGCCTCATTTTAAAAATTCTTATTTCTTTGATTACTAATGAGGTGGAACATTTTGTCGTATTTGTTGGCTATTTGTATTTCTTCTGGTGTGTCTTAGCTATTTGTACTTTTGCCCTTTTTTCTTAATGATTTGTCTTTTTTACATATTAAGGAAGGAACTATTTTTTCAGTAATGCACATTGCAAATGTTTCCTCGTTTGTCATCATCCTAACAACTCTGTACAATGTTTTGATCATGAGAATTATTTTTCATTTCACATAGTTATGTCAACCATTTCCTTGTTCCAGCACCTTTAACTAAATAATTTATCCTTCCTCAAATATTTGAATGTCCACATTTATCATTTACTCAATTCTTTTATGTACAATTCTCGGGCCTGTTTTGGATATCTGTCTATCAAAAATGAAAGTCTCTTTAATTTTTTTTCACCTGTGTGAAAAATAAGAAATGGAACGTTCTCGAGCTTGACTTCTTTCCCCACCCAACCCTCTCCCTTCCAATCGTTGTAAGTGTCCAAATGTAGCCCGAACCTCTTATCTAATTTTTCTTGTAGAACACGTGCCTGATAAATACCAAGAAAAAACTGGAAGCTGACATAGCCCAATGCCAGGCAGAGGTGGAGAAGTCTATCCAGGAGTCCAAAAATGCAGAGGAGAAGGCCAAGAAGGATGTCACGGATGTGCGCTCCATTCTTTCTTATCAGAGATGCTGTCTGGAGATAAGAAAGGGGCTTCTACGCCGCCCCTTTGGGACCTGCAAGTAGGTTTCCTCTCCTCACCACTGCATTCAGTCAGTGGTGGCTTCCCGGAGAGACGGAAGGAGACGGAGCCTCAGCAGAGGCAAAGTGGGAGGGGAACCATGCAGCATCAGCGGTGGCTGCGGCAAGGAGGAAAGCATCAGCGTGCCTAGTACCAGCCTCACAGCACCCTCCGTGTGCCCGCATAGGAGGGGTGGGTGGCCCACTGATGCCTCTTGTGAACTTAACCAGGCGGCCATGATGGCCGAGGCGCTGACAGAGAAGGAGCAGGACACCAGCGCCCACCTGGAGCGGATGAAGAAGAACCTGGAGCAGACGGTGAAGGACCTGAAGCACCGCCTGGACGAGGCTGAGCAGCTGGCCCTGAAGGGTGGCAAGAAGCACATCCAGAAGCTGGAGGCCAGGGTGGGTCTCTCAATCTCTCTGAATCCGGAAAGTGAAAACGGCACTCCCCGATCCTTCTCTCTTCTTGTATATTGACTCCCATCCTTATCCTGTGGCTGGGGACAGCCACCCAATATCGTCAGTAGGTCCTGAGGTAATTAACATCCCCCAAGACTGACTATATAAGTATCTTTCTTGATTGTAGGTACGTGAGCTTGAAGGAGAGGTAGGTTGAAAGTGAGCAGAAACGTAATGCTGAGGCTGTTAAAGGTTTGCGGAAACACGAGAGAAGAGTAAAGGAACTCACCTACCAGGTAAGGGGAAGAGCTTTCTAGAATATCCAGACTTCCTGCACAAAGGGAAATTGAAAACCTGGTGACTATGTGGTACTCACAAATAGCTACATGTTAACTCGATATACATAAGGGGCAAATGACACAATCACCTATCACAGACCCTTTCCTAAGCTAGGAAAATCAGGAAGGCCTTTAGAAAATCGTGTAAGTGAGGAAAGAATACAGGTTTCAAAGACAGATAAACTGGTATTAGTCCTAGTTTGGCCTCTTACTTTTTAAACTCGGATAGGTTACCTAACACTCTCAACCTTAATTCATCACCTGTAAAATAGAATAAAAACATCTACTCACCAGAGTAGGCAGGTAAGGATTAGAGACGTGTATAACTCTCCAATATAGTGCCTGCACACAGTGGACATTTAACAAGAGTGGCTACTGTTAATACTATGAAGGAAGCCTCAGAGTTGACCACATTTACCCCAGGCCCACCTGCCATCATATCAAAGTGATTTACTTCACCACCTGTAGTGGGTTGATTTTGTTGGATTCAATGCAGACCATTTTTTTCAAACTTCCAGACTGAGGAAGACCGCAAGAATGTTCTCAGGCTGCAAGACCTGGTAGATAAATTACAGGCAAAGGTGAAATCATACAAGAGACAAGCTGAGGAGGCTGTAAGTATCTTTAAGCCCTTGAGGGAAGAAGAAAACTTCGTTGGGGGTAGAAAGTATATTAAGAGAATGTGTTAATGAGAAAGAAAGAGACCAAGTAAGAATATGTCATTCTTATTTTAAGAGAGAGGATATAAATATGAATTTACCCCCAAATCCTAATTATAGAATAAGACCTCAAGACGAGATATTTTTATTATTAAGCAATTTGTAGGGGTTGGGGGAAAAAAAGAAAATTCCAAATAACCCACCTTACTTGATAGCTGCAAAGAATATCCAGCAGAAAATCTAACACCATGATAAATATCCCTCTCCCTCTAGAAATGCACAAAATCAATTGTTCCCAAAAGCCAAACAGAAATCTTTTACCCCAGCTGACTCCTTCCCTCACTACCACTGTCATCAGCAGGGACTTATCCCTGCACATTCGCTGTAGCAAATTAGGATGTGTTGGGAGATTCTCCAGCTTCACTTTTCCTGGTTGTTCCCCACTCTTCCAGACACAATGTAGTGGGTAAGAGGTAAGAAAAGGGAACACGAAAGGGAGAGGCACGAATGGTAGTAAGTGCAACCAACAAAGGGCATACTTTCTTCCTATCCCCATCCCCCCACCCGCAGCGTCTCTGTATACCAGAGTTAAAATATATGGCAAAAACACTTCAACTGGGATTTTCCCAAAGTCAGAATTTGACCTTACATTTACTGTCTAACCTCTGTGAGCGAGCGCACATGGGTCTCTTCCTCCTTTCCACTCAGTCCATACATCGTAAGTAGACTGCACGTATACATGGGTTTGACATAATGAGCTCGTCTCTTCCATTTCAAAACTATTTCCTCTTTCATTCTTTAGAGTAAAAAATGTAACTGAAGTTACAAGTTCTGTCTGGATTTGAAATCCGATATGACAAACAAACCGTAAGAAGGAAATATCTGAGTTGAGGAAATAATCCTGTTTGTGACAAGTGCAATGAGAACCACAAAGTCTAACTCTCACAACTTTATCCTTAGGAGGAACAATCCAATGCTAATCTTGCCAAATTCCGCAAGTTCCAGCACGAGCTGGAGGAGGCCGAGGAACGGGCTGACATTGCCGAGTCCCAGGTCAACAAGCTGCGGGTGAAGAGCCGGAAGATTCACACACAAGTCAGTGCAGAGTGAACACATCTGCCTGATGCTGCCAAGGGGCTGAAGAAATGCACAAAATGTGCTATTTTGGGTCACTTGCTTTGTGATGTTTTTCTCTTCATGTTGAATAAATAAAAACTACAGTGAACTGATAAACTGAACCAGACTCATTTACTTCCAAAATTACTTATTCTCAAACACAGTTCTCACCTAGCTATTATTATTCTAACATTATATATGGCTTTGTGGAACATTCAATATCTGTACCTCCCTCACCACCCCGCATCCCCTTTCCCATCTCCAGCTCCACCACACACACACACTATTATCTTTTACTGGACTTAATTTTATTAAATCTCTCTAGACTGTTACAAATGACTAAGGAAACCACTCACTGAGGTTACGCCTTCAGACAGGACACACTCATGCACCCACTCCACAGGTGGTTACTGAGCATCTACTATGCGCCGGGCCCTGCTCTCAGTACTATGGGAATAGCAGTGAACAAAGCATAGTTCCCTCCCTCTGGGAACTTATATTCTGCAAGGAAAGAAAGGCAGTCAACAAATAAGAAGCTGTGTCTACTATATTTAAAATAGATAATCAACAAGAACCTAGTGTATAGCACAGGGAACTCGGCTCAGTATTCTGTAATAACCTAAACGGGAAAAGAATTTGAAAAAGAATGGATACTTGTATGGGTGTAAGTGAATCACTCTGCTGTACACCTGTAACTAACACATCATTGTTAATCAACTATACTCCAACATAAAATTTTTGTAAAAAGATCTACAAAAAAAATAAGAAGCTGCGTAATGTGTCAGGTAAGTGCTCATGAGAAATAAAAAAAGTAAGAGGGAGGCAGTTAGTACTATGTAGAGAGGAGTCAAGCAAGGCCTCTCTAAGAAAAACACATTTGAGCTGAGACCTGAAGGAAGCAAGAGTATTCCAGGCAGAGGGTACAAAAGAAAATGCAAAGGCCCTGAGGCAGGGGCAGTTTGGCATGTCCCAGGGACAGGAAGGAGGCCAGCAGGGGTAGAGGAGAATGAGCAAGATAGTCACGGCATAAGAGAGGAACCTGGGACCCCAGGGATCATGTAGGGCTTCAGGGCCACCTGAGGACTTTTTTCTTCACTCAGAGTGAGATGGGAAGTCTTTGGAGTGTTTTGAGCAGAGGAGTGATATTAACACACATTTTAAAAGAATCACTCTGGGGACTTCCCTGGTGGCGCAGTGGTTGAGAATCTGCCTGCCAATGCAGGGGACACGGGTTCGAGCCCTGGTCCTGGAAGATCCCACATGCCGCGGAGCAACTAAGCCCATGCACCACAACTACTAAGCCTGTGCTCTAGAGCCTGCAAGCCACAACTACTGAGCCCGCATGCTGCAACTACTGAAGCCCTCATACCTAGAGCCCGTGCTCTGCAACAAGAGAAGCCACCGCAATGAGAAGCCTCTGCACCGCAAGGGAGAGTAGCCCCCTCTCGCCGCAACTACAGAAAGCCCGTGCGCAGCAAAGAAGACCCAACACAGCCAAAATGAATAAATAAATAAGTCTTTAAAAAAAAAAAAAAGAATCACTCTGCTGCATTGAGAATACACTGAAGGGGGCAGAGGTCGAAACTGTGAGACCAGTTAGGAGCCTACTGCAAAATAAAAGATAAAAAATGACAGTGGCTTAGACCAGAGAGATAGGCACTGGGAGATGACGAGAAGCAGATGGATTCTAGATGTACTGTGAAGGTGGCGCACATAGGGTTTTCTGACAGATTGGATGGATGAGTGGGTGAGAGAGAGAGAGAGAGAGAAAGGACTTATGAAAAGAGGAAGAATAAAACAAGATAGATTTAGTGCAGTATAAACATGAGGAGTTTGGTATCTAGAAAGAGAGGAAGCAGTAGAACAAAAATGCAATCTAGACAAAAATTGTACTTTATGCACTCCTGTCCCTCTTCCACCTTCTACTACCATCCACACTCCCTTGCCTCCCAACCCCTATCAGCCTCACTCCTTTACAGTATAAACTGCACAGGCCTCAATCGCAAAAATGTCTAAAATTAATAACAGTTTAAAACAAAAAAATTCAAAATACTCTCCTAAATTAAATTTTGGATCAAAGAGGAAACAAAAAGTAGAATCACAAAAACTTCTAGAAGTAAACATAAGAGTAAATCTTTGTGACCTTGGTTTACACAAAGATTTCTTAGATGCCAACACCAAAAGCACAAGCCATGAGAGAAAAAATTGATAAACTGGATTTCATCAAAATTCAGTTTCTGCACTTTGAAAAACACTGTTAAACAGAATGAAAGGACAAGCCACCGACTGAGAAAAAGTATTTGCAAATTATACCCCTGATAAAGGACTTGTGTCTAGAATACATACAGAAATCTATATCTTCACTAAAAAGAAAACAAATCACCCAATTTTTAAAGAACCAAAAGATTTAAACAAACATTTCACCAAAGAAGATATACACAGAGCACATGAAAAATGCTCATCATGAATCATTAGGGGACTAATAATTAAAACATAATGAGATATCACAACACACCTATTACAATGACTAAAAGTCCAAGTGTTGGCCAAGAGGTGGAGGTACTGGACCTCTCACACCAGCTAGTGGTCATGTAAAACAGCATAACCATTTTGGAAAATAGTTTGGCAGCCTCTTAAAAAGTTAAGAAATTACCCATTTGTTCCAGTCGTTCCACTTCTAGGTATTTACTCAAGAGAAATGAAAACGTATGTCCACACAAATATTCACAGCATATTTATCTGTAATAGCCCCAAACTGAAAACCACCCAAATGGCCATTAACAGGTGAATGGATAAACACATTGTGGTAAATCCATATAATGTAATACTACAAAATGATAAAAAATAAACTATTGGGCTTCCCTGGTGGCGCAGTGGTTAAGAATCCGCCTGCCAATGTAGGGGACACGGGTTCGAGCCCTGGTCCAGGAAGATCCCACATGCCGTGGAGCAACTAAGTCCATGCACCACAACTACTGAGCCTGCGCTCTAGAGCCCGAGAGCCACAACTACTGAAGCCCACGCACCTAGAGCCTGTGCTCCACAACAAGAGAAGCCACCGCAATAAGAAGCCCGCACACCGCAACGAAGAGTAGCCTCAGCTCGCCGCAACCAGAGAAAAGCCCGCCCGCGGCAACGAAGACCAAATGCAGCCAGAAACAATAAATAAATAAAATAATAAAATAAATAAATTTTTTTTTAAATGATAAAAATAAACTATTAACACACACAAAAACATGGATGGATCTCAAAATAATAATGCTGATGGAAAGTAGCCAGACCAAAAAAGTGTAGACTCTATTATTCCATTTATATAAAATTCTAGGGAAAAAAAAATGAATCTATAGTTACTGAAAGCTGACTAGTGGTTGCCTAGGGATAGAGAGGCAGGATTTATGGGAGGCACAGAAGGACAGTAGGATGTATTACAAAGGACCAGGAGGAAACTTTGCGGGTGATGGACATGTTCATTATCTTGATTCAGATGATGGTGTCACAGTGTCTACATATGTCGAGACTCTTTAAATATGTACAGTTCGTTATACATCAATTATATCCCCATAAAGCTGTTAAAATTTTTCATTGGGGGAAATACTACAATTATAGTGCTTTGGGAAAATAATAATTAAGATACTGTATGTCCAACTTTAAAGCCAGAGTTATAATTTTTGATAGGAATTACATTAAATCTATTTACCAGTTTGGGGAAAATTAGCTTACTATATTGATTCTTCCAATTCGTGAATAAAGTATGTTTTTCCATTTATTCAGATCCTCTTCAATTTCTGTCTTCCTTGTTTTACAGTTTCCAGCATACAAGTCCTGTACATGTTTTGTTAGATTTACACCTAAATTCTTTTTCTTTCTTTTTGTTTTTAAGTAATTGTAAATTGTATTGTACTTCTTGGTTTTTTTTTTTTTTTTTGGCTGCATTGGGCCTTTGTTGCTGCACTCAGGCTTTCTCTAGTTGCAGCGAGCATGGGCTGCTCTTCATTGCGATGCGCAGGCTTCTCACTGCGGTGGCTTCTCTTGTTGTGGAGCACGGGCTCTAGGCACACGGGCTTCAGTAGTTGTGGCTCTCGGGCTCTAGAGCATAGGCTCAGTTGTTGTGGTGCACGACCTGAGTTGCTCCATGGCGTGTGGGATCTTCCCGGACCAGGGATCAAACCGGTGTCCCCTGCATTGGCCGGCAGATTTTTAACCACTGCGCCACCAGGGAAGTCCCTGTATTTCTAATTTTGGTGTCCACATGTTCACTGCTAGCATACAGCCTAAAGAAATACAACTGATTTTTGTATGTTTATGTTATACCCTGAAACCCTACTGAACTCACTTCATAGTTCTGAGTTTGGGGGGAAATTCTTTGGGATTTTCTACATCAACAATCATGTACCTCAGAAAACAACCACTTAAGGTGAATCGAAATTAATTAAAATGAAGTCCAAAATTACACAGTAAATTGTGGGGAAAGAGTCTGATTGGGATTTTATCATAAAAATCAAGCCAGAACCACTGAAATAAATTTATTTTCTCTTATACTTCACAAGATTTACGTTACAACTGCATCTCTGTTAATTCTTAGAACAAAGAATGAATCAATGTTGGAGTTGGGAGGAAAGGACCATCCTTCTCACAATCTTGTATGATGTGGCACCCTTTATGTTTAACTTTTGCAATGCAATCATAAAGAATGCCCTTTTTTGCAAAAACTGTATGATGTCTTCATTGATATTTTAAGGGTCTTCCTAATCCTTTGATCCTAAACTCACTCCCTTGAAGCACTTATTGGATCATCATTGTCCATGTTCAGAATTTTATAATTATTAACTAGTTCAGTGCTGCTGCATCACCCTGACCAGTGGCTTTGCAAAATTTAAGCAGGTTTCTAATACCACTTTCATCAACTTCATTAAATTCTGAAAATTTTGCAGTATTTGTCATTTTATTTTGCAGTCATGTTGCACTGACTATTGCATATTTACAACACCTGATAATCAGTATGCTCATGTACTAGGGAATAACAAAACTGACTCCATATCAGATCTGTTTCTTTTACTTTAACCTTTGTACTTTGTTTTTGCTACAACTTAATGTTGTCTATAGCCTGAAATATACAGGATAGCCAATTCTCCAGGCTCTGGCCTTTACAGGTGTAACACTTTTCCATTCATAGAGAGATAAAAAGTTGCAGAACAGAGAATAACGTTTGTCTTGTTGGGAGGTTTACAGGAACAGCATGACCTGACCTAAGTGGACAGCTACAATAACAAAGGATTCCGACACCAAGTTTGCAACAGCTAACAACACTCCCTCCCCTTTTAGTATAAAAAAAGCCTGAATTCTACCTCGGGGAAGATGGTTCTAGCCCATCTTACCTGAGGACCCTAGCCCACCATCTTCTCGGTCTGCTGGCTTTCCGAATAAGGTCACTATTCCTTGCCCCAACCACTCGTCTCTCGATTTGTTGACCTGTTGTGCGGCAAGCAATATGAGCTTGGGCTCCATAACGATCATTAGAGAATACTTATTGTTTTCTTATGCCACATCACTACTGTGGAGACTCTAATAACATGCATTGTACTACTGCAAACCTTAAAACAGTCATACCCTTTGCCCAGAAAGTCTATTCTATAAATATCGTCAAGATATGCATAAACATATGCACACATATGTTTACAGGAATATTTAAAAGAAAAAAAAATTAGCGCACCCTAAGTGCCCCAAAATAGAAAACTGAGTACAGTCATAGGATGGAACGATATGTAACTATTAAAAATCATGATGTAGAAGAAGAGTTAATATCATGGTAAAATTTCCCAGAATCTGTTAAGTTGCAAAAGCAGAATACAAAACCATGCTTACAGGCTGATACCCTAATTGTGTATTTGTTTAAAGCACGTGTTTAAAAAAACAAAACAAAACTGTGTATGTGTTTACAAACATAAAAAAAAGTGTAAAAGGACTTAATCCAAATTCCGGTAGAGATTACTTCTATGCTAAAATCTTAGGAGTGATTTAAATTTTTCCTTCAGTATGTTTGATTATGTTTTTCAATCTTTCTACAATGTGTACCTCACTTTGAGAATTTTTTTAAAGGCTCGTGTTCTTTAAATACAATAAATAAAAGGAACGTGCTTCTTAAGAGGACTTCATATCCAATTCTCATCAAAGACATGGGTATAACTGACAAGAGAAAGGTGAAGAGGAGAGGGTCATTTGATGGACGAGACCATTAGCACAACTACTAAAAGCTATTGCCTTTCAGCCAAGTTTTCGGTAAGCATTAACATTCCAGGGCTAACACAGCAGCTGTCGGTGAGCAAACTTAAATTCTGCCTCCTGGCTGTGACAGAGGTTTGGGCACATGTTACATTGACACCAGTGTCCCCAGGCACCTTCACTGCGGACTTAGTCGGTCCCATTTTCCTAAGTGGGAGGCTGAAGAATCAGCTGTGGGCAGATGCAAAGAACCTTACTTCCTTAAGGATGGAATTTACCAGCCTGATTCCTCCCTCCTGGCTCCAAGCGCCACCAAGATGCTGCTTCCGGAGCCCACGAGAGAAAAAGAAAGCCTCTTCGCTGATGAAGGAGAAAAACATTCCCCTTGGGGAACACACCCAAAACAGGGCTTTTCTTATATTATAGTAGCCTGACCTTCCCAAGAGGGCGGGCTATTTTCTCAGCTCCTCACAGAAACAACGGCTTATGGCTCTCTCTCGGGGCAACTGAGGTACAACACAGGGAGAGCCCTCAAATTATGAAAAATGTTGTTAAGAGGATGGATGGGAAAGGTGGTATCTTTGGAGCAACAGAATCATATTTTTTTCCGGTATATTCTGAAAAATAATTCTATTGATACCCCCAGTTTTTAGTACCCCAAAATGGATTTAGCCCTATATATTACATAAGTACATGTATATGCAATGTAATAAAATGCCTATAAACGTACTGAAAAACTTCAAATGGAATTTGGTGACTTGAGAATTTTCAGAAATTTCCTTGTGGCCCAGTCACGTCAAGAGCCTGGGGTTCGAATTCCCTCGCCCCTTCCGGCTTCACACCCTCCCACCACACGCACAGTTAAGCTCTGGAATCGCGGAGCTGACGAGAAAGGCCTGCCTCTCTCACAAACTCCAAACGTACACTCACCGGCCAGGGCCCCTCACCGTCTCCAGGCTCGTCCTAACCCTGGCGGAATCACTCCCAGCCTTTCCTTCCCCAGTGGCGCACTCCTCCCATGATGCCCCGGGGCACACCCTTCCCATGATGCCCCGGGGCGCACCGGAAGCAACTCCTCACCTCTCTGGGAAATTGAAACCGCCTTTCTTCTCGGTAGTTACCGGCTGTTTCCTTGGAGGTCCACGGCTGCTGATTTTTTCACGTGTTTTCAATACTGTGATCCACCCACCCTCCCCGAGCTAGATGGTAAGCTGTTTGAGAGAACCAACTTCTAATCCCCAATGCCTGGAACGGTGTCTTTATAAGCCATTTGCTAAATGAAGAGCAGCTAAACGTTTTGTTTGACAGAGTGAAGCAAAGCTGAGTAGAAAAACAGCAGATAACAGAGCCAACGCTCAGCAGAGAATATGGAAGAATAGCGTTACCTTTATAATAACAGCTGGCATTTAAAACCCTAAATCCTTACCTTAGTTTGCAAGGCTCTAAGCATCTGGCCCCTAGCCGCTTCTGCCACTTCATTCCTTGCTACTGTATCCCTGGCTCCTTTCATCCCTGCCCTACTGGCCTTTATTCTCTTCCTGTGCAGGCAAGTTCCCCTCCCAGAGCCTTTGCATTTGTTTCCTCTGCCTGGAATACTGTGCCCCGTTGATATTCTCCTGGCTTGCTCTTCCTCTAAGTGCTCAAATATCATCTCTTTAGAGAAACTTATCCTGATTGATCCATTTCAAACCCACACAGCCACTGTTTCCTTATCCTAATTTTCCTTTCCTTCAGAGAATTTATCACTAATTGACATTTGATATCTGTTTGTTTGTTGTCTGTCCCCACATACACACACACTAGAATAGAGTTTCCATGAGGGCAGAGACTTTGCCTGTTCTGTTCCCTAGTGCTTAAAATCTTCCCAGCATGTAGTAAGCCCTCAATGAATGTTTGATGAATAAACAATTGAATACGTGCATGCTCCCTGTTACCGGCTCTGTGCATTACAGCTTCAAAATTAGCAATTCCATATGTGAATTTCATCACCATCCTGGTTTTGTGAGAGATCTCAAGCTGGTTCCATCTAGCCCCATCTTGGTCAAGTTTGAGGACTTTGCCATCATACCCCCAACCACCTTTTGGGTAGGGTGATAAATTTATCTGGGTTTGCCCAGGATTGTCCTGATTTTAAAACTGAAGTCTCAGGAATCTCTTCAATTCCAAGCAAATTAGGAAGGTTGGTCACCCTGCTTTGAGGTATCTAGGCTCCATCTTCCTCGTCTTGTTTTATTGTTGTGAGTGTGTGGAATGAGGGGGTGGGGGGTGGGGGGTGGCGGTGACTTAAGAGTGTTCTGGGCCATCTGGAGAGGAAATTGGCTATATGTAGTGGGTAGAATGGGAGGGCTGGATGGCCAGTAGTGAGGCTGTGGTCAGCTGATGGGCCTTACCAAACAGCAACAAAAAAGAGATGAAAGAACAACATAGAAGATGCTGTCCTGGCTTCCAGAGCCCTCTGGCACAGGCAATGGTTGGTACATTCTCTAGAGAAAGTTCCTGGCTTCTAAGTCTCAGGCTCTGCTGTTGACATGGCCTCACCCACTCCATGTCACTTTCAAAAAGTAGTCTATCATGCATTTATTAACTCAGTTGTCACAAGAACCCCATGAGTTAGGTATTGTTATTATCCCCATTTTACAGATGAAGAAACTGAGGCTCAGAAAAGTAGAATAAGTTGCGCAAATTCAAATAGTTTAAATAGTGAAGTCAGGATTTGAACCTCAGTATTCTGACTCTCAAAGTCCACTCTTAGTCACTACATTATCATGCAGCTCTTAACAATGTAAATATGCATTTGGGCTATGCCTAGCCAAGGGCATAAAATCTTTTTTTTTTTTTTTTTAGGCTATGTTGTTTCATACCCCAACAGTTGAAATTAAAAGTAATTGATCACGCGTTTCTTAGTTCTAATGAGGCTTTAAGCACTGAAGAAACCAACAAAAAAAATACAACTACTAGACAAAAATGGGCAAATGACATGGACCCTAAGTCTCACAGGCATCAGTCAAGATTATGAGTCCAGATAAGAAAGTCTCCAGTTTACTGGACAGACCTAACTGGTAGAATTTCTTCTCTGAAAACAATGTTCCCAGGCCATGCACACACTCTCTCCATGATATTTTCAGAGAAGGATGCCTCGTTTGCGTGTAATTCTGAGAAGCATGTATAATTCTGAGAGCGTTAGTGTCTTAACAGGATCTTGCAAAGCCAGAAACAGCTGTCTTGTAGTGAAAACACAAACTGGACTTGGATTCAAACTAGACTTGTTCTAGCTCCCATTCTGCCACTTACTAGCTGTATGACTAGTCACTTAATCTTGCCAAGCCTCAGTTTTCCAACCTGTAAAACTGATAAATCTATGTCCTCACTGATTGAAGGAAAATCAGTTTAAATATTTCTCTGGATAATCCCCCATCAACTTTTTGCTTTGCAAAATTGTAGTGTAGAAATGCCAGCAGTATGGAAGTTTATGTATTGCACTTGAAAGAGTTCTGAACTAGCGCTCTTGGATCTGAGAGTAGAATGGGAAGGGGGTCTGTCTAATTAATTAGCATTAATTAGGTAACCTGTCCAGAACCTCAGTTTCTGATTCTGTAACATCAGGGTTAGATTAGGTAATATTCAAGGTTCCCCTCTAGTTCTGGATCTAATATTCTCACTCAATATTTTTAATTAGGCGATTCAATATAAATTTGTATCATTCACTAATATACCTGTCCTGTGACTTTTGTCCAGAAATTTCTGTTTCTGGCTGGGGAACTTCTTGCTGCTTTTGGAAATTTCATCTGTTACATAGCTCTTAGATAGTTGTAACGGGTAAGGGATGATCCTCCTATCAGCACAATTAACTGCCCTTTCTTCTCAAGTAGCCCTCTGCGGAATGAACTTGATTACACTTGTTTCCTGGGCCTCTCTATTTGGCCCTGCTGCTGCTTTCTCCATCCAAATCTGCATTTCCTCTGAATGCGCCTTATATAGTGATTGGTGGAGATATTTGCTCCCAGGGAAATCAGGAAAACGTTTTCCTCCTCCTTAACACCTGCTCACTCCTTAATCCTTGCCTTCAAAGCTTCCACCCCCACCATCCTGCTGACATTAATGTCAGGATCACCTCTCTGACTGACCCAATGCCCTTTTCATGGTCCTCCTTTTCTCCATCTTCTCTGTAGAGCTTTTTACTATATCCTCTCTCTTGAAAATACCACCCTCTCGAAAATACCACCTCCCTTGACTTCTTCTGACACTAATAATGAAGTTCCCATCACTTTGGAGTTGGCAAAATGATTTTGTAACAAGACTGGAGAAAACCCTCATAGACAGAACTCCTCTCAGGGTTGGGAGAGATGGAATGATGGTGTGGGGTGTGAGCTGGGGACTACAGGGCATAGTGGTGGGATAAAGATGAAGCTCCCAAGGGGAATATGTGAGTAAAAATAGGTGATCACCAAACTTGCTAAGGATAAAAATGGTGTTCTTTACTTGAGGACTTTTATTTTGTTGAGTAACCAGATGAGTAGGCATGCAGGTCAATGGCAGAGCTAAAGGGCCCCATGTAACAGAGGAAAAACTGAGTACCCGTAGGGGTCGGGCAGACACCTCAGGGGAAGAAAGGAAATCAACCACCTGCATCAGTGTGAAGGAAAATGGACTTCGTGGAAGTCATTGCTGATGGAAACTGAATACTTTAGGGGATGTAATATAATCCTCTTCTAGTCTGCTCTACAAAATCTTCAGTAAAGCCTGCATTGCTCACTTATGTTTTTTGTGCTAGTGGATTATTTGCCACGGTGTGTGTCAAGGTTGATACAGATTGAAGCATAGTGTTTGGCACTGGCTGGAAAGAGACTGCCTGCGGAGACAGCCACATCTTGACAGTATCACATTTGATCCCCACGCTATCCCCATGACTTGGGCAGAAACAGAATTATGTTTCTGATTTTGCAGCGGAAGGAGAAAACATCACAGCTGCGAAGAGAGGTGATGGGACTTGCCATTTATGGCAGTAAATGACAGAAGTAAAATATGGATCCACTTGGCTCTTTTGACTCCAGCAAGATCTCACTCAGGTATTTGTTTACCTGAAGAATAACCTTTTTTTTTCCCACTCTTTTTGTCTTCATTTCCGCCTCTCACCTCCTCAACATGCAGCCTTTCTCTGAGAACCCAGCTTCCTTAATAAGTTCAACTATCAACTGCATACAGGTGACACCCTCATACTCACAGGCCTACATCTTCAGTCTTAATGTCTCCTGTATGTAAACTTTGAATCCTTATCTCTACCTACTTAGCTGGATATCACCATCATCTCAATCTCAATCTGTCCAAAATCTAAATTGCTATTTCCCCCCCTTCACTCTTCCTCCTGGGCAGGTATCATGCCCCTAGATTTCTAGGCTGCAATGAGGGCTGGATGAAAGGTAGGATCCTCTGATTCCTTTTTCCTCCTCAAACACGGCATCATCAAAGTCTTGTGGATCCTGCTTTCAGGGTATCCCTTGGGTTTTCTCTTTCCTTTTACATCTCATTTCTGTACTGCTTAATCAAGGCCCTCTTCATTTTACACCATGATTATTTTTATATTCAATGCAAATAGATATTACTTGCATGTTTAATATTATGTTGAGAGGATTGTAATATATTAATGTGGGATAGGGCCTCGAAAAATACGTCTAGAGGACTTCCCAGTGGTCCAGTGGGTAAGACTCCGTGCTCCCAATGCAGGGGGCCCGGGTTCGATCCCTGGTCGGGGAGCTAGATCCCACGTGCATGCCACAACTAAAGATCCCGCATGCCACAAAGAGGATCTCACATGCCGCAACTAAGACCTGGAGCAGCCTAAATAAATAAATAAATGTTAAAAATAATAATAATGAGTCTAGAGCTCAGAGAGGTCTTAAATGAGAGAAACATATTCCTTTCACCTCCTGGGGTTCTCTTTTTGCCAGGCCTAAATGGGACAGTGAGGCAGACAACTTCAAGCCCACACAATACTCTTCTTGAACCTACGGGATGGACCCGGAGATACCAGAGGACAATCACTGGGAAAGCCAGCCCTCTGGTGCTATGGAGAATTTTAGCACACATCTGAATTTATAGGGTCATCCAGGGGTTAATTCTAACTGCCCACCTACTCCCATAAATCATATCAGAGCCTGTATAATCATCTTGGCAAGTTGTACACCAAGATTTTCTAAATAGTTGCTAAGTGGTTCTAGGACCTCAGGTTCTCCCTCTCCATTATATCCTACCATCAGTTCTATACTAATCTTCAGATATATGTGTGTGTCTACACACACACACACACACACACGTTCACTTTTCTGCTTAAAACCTTGAAAGGTTCCCCAGTGATCTCAGAATAATGTCCTGACTCCTTCCATGGGCATTGGGAGCCTATCACAGACAAGCCCAGCCCACTTCTCCGGCCTCACCTCCGTGTTACCCCCAACCCTTCCATCCAGGCTTGCCCATTCCACCTTCCTGAAACACACCCTGGGAAGTCTTGTTTCTAACCACAATCCCTACGTTCCCTAAGCCTGGAACCTCCTCCCTGTACTCTTAAAATCTGCCTCCTTTAAGAGAGAGTAGAGGATAGAGGAAAAGGCGAGGCTTTGGAATCAGCAACCTGGGATTCCAATTCTGGCTCCATTGCCTACTAACTGTGGGGCCTTTTGGTCAATCCCTTAACTCCCTTAGGCCTCAGTTCCCCATATGGACAATGGGAATAATAAGAATATAAACAGTATAACCCCCTAAGGCTTGCAGAGAAAAATAAACATAATAAAATATACAAACGTGCTATGTAAACTGGAAAGAACTACAAAAAGCATTATTATTATTTTTTATTATTATTATTATTATCTCCACAGTCACCATCCCCTTCAGATCTCTCCTCCAAAGCAGTATCATTATCATTAATTACAATTCGAGAATATTTTACATACACAACATACCTTACGGGTTTTAAATACCTTGTCCATACATCTAGTCCACTGTGCATCTCACTCATCTTGGCACTTAACCTTGGAAAAGTAATTTATCTTTTCGTGTCTATGTACTCTCTTCCCATGTCCATTATCACCTCCTTTGGAGCAATGTCCCTATTTCATATCTCCTTTCCCCATTGCCAGCACTCAAAAGTGATGAGCTTGCAAAAGTGAAAGTTTATAGGCATTGGCTCTAGAGCCAGAGAGGATTTGAATCCCATTTCTGCCACTTACTAGTTGTGTGGCCTTAGGCAGTTTATTTAAACTCTCAGTGGCCCAAATTTCTTCAGCCATAAAATGGGAATGATGTTAGCACCTACCCCACAAAATTATTATGATGCTTAAGTGAGCCGATATGGATAAAGCCTGGCACGTAGTGAGTTCTTAATAAATATAAACTATTACTATTAAGTGAGACTGAGTCTGATTCCATTCTTTTCTGCCTTATCACTTCAGCCCTCTTTCAACACAGATTCCCCATGAATCGTCCTTATTCATTTATACACAGGAACAAAATCTACTGAGCATCTGTTACATACAAAAGACTGTCCCTTGGATAAAAGCAGCTGTGTTTATGCCTGATCACTCTCTGTTGCTTTCTCCTGGGCCAAATGGTACTAAGAATGAGACAAGTTCTCTGTGGATTGCAGCCTTCAGCCTTCTCCTCTTGTTTTCTCAAGCAGGGAGTAAGATGGTGTTCCAACATCAGATCACCAGGTACAAAAAAGTTCTTCATATTTTTTTACTGAAAGGCTTCTCAGGCCCCTTAACATGCTAGTATTTATGGTGAATCTCCAGCAACAGGGAATACAGTTGGCCACATTTCCTGAACTCATTTAGCCACGGGACCTTTTATTTCACAGTTTCTCTCAGAATCAGCATTCTGTCAAATCTACTTTGGAAAATGCTACGTGGAAGTCCTATTCCTATCTGTTTCTCCTTTGTCCACAATTTCATTTTGACTAATGCAAACTGTCCTTGGAAATGCCTCACCTATATGAGACTACCCACTGGAAGACTAGAGAATCTTTTCTTCTTTTTAATTGAAGTATAGTTGATTTACAATATTGTGTTAGTTTCAGGTGTACGGAAAAGTGACTCAGTTTTATTGTTTTCAGATTATATTCCATTATAGGTTATTACAAAATATTGAGTATAATTCAGTACACATTGATCATATACAACATAAACAAGTCAGGCTGTATTGCTGTAAATGGCTCCAACTTCTAAAATGTATGGTAATTCCTACATAGTCAAACATTACTTATGTTTCAGCCAAAAAACAACCCCGAGCAACCATAAGAGTTGTCACAAAGACCATGTATTTCCATTAGGACTTCTACAACTTCCCATGGAACTTATGACTCCTTTTTTTTGTTTGTTTTTTCCTTTAGCTTGCTCATCTGTTTCCCATTCTATAGCAGATTAGAAAAAGGAAGATTGGGCTCACAGAGGCAAACACACTAACCACAGACAGAATACAGCTGAGTACCTTGCCGTGAAGGTGTAGATATAAAAACTAGAAAGGTGACACAAAAATTCATTGCAACCTAGGAACAATTAGTGCAGGGTAAAATCCGCGAAGAAACTATAATATCCCTGACGACTTTATTACATCACCTCCCAGGCCCCTGAGTGATCAAGGAAAAGTTGAAGTCTATTCAAGATACTAGATTAAATAAATCAAGATAATATATAATACATTTTAGAAAGTTTTCCATCTACAATGGATTTTTTAACAAAATAAATTATTGGCTAAGAGTAGATGGGTTAGATGGACCTAGAGATTATCACACTAAGTGAAGTAAGCCAGACAAAGACAAATATACGATATTGCTTATATGTGGAATCTAAAAAAAAAAAAAAAAAAAAAATGATAGAAATGAACTTATTTACAAAACAGAAGTAGACCTACACATATAGAAAACAAATTTATGGTTACCTAATGGGAAAGGGAGGTGGGGGATAAATTAGGAGTTTGAGATTAACACATACACACTACTATATATAAAATAGAAAAACAACAAGGACCTACTGTATAGCACAGGGAACTATACTCAGTATTTTGTAATAAGCTATAAGGGAAATGAATCTGAAAAAGAATATATAGATATATATGTGTGTGTGTGTGTGCGGGTGTGTGTGTGTATATATATATATATATATATATATATATATTTATATATATATATATATATATATATACATACACATACAAGAATCTCTTTGCTGTACACCTGAAACTAAAACAACATTGTAAATCAAATATACTTCAATTAAAAAATAATGTTTAAAAAAATAGAATGGTTGTGTTAAATGGCCAATCTTATGTTTTCCGGAGATTTCTGAGAAGAGGCGCACACCACCTCATGTTTACGATGCTGGGTAAAGGAGACGTACTTAGTATCCATGCTATTGATCATCCATCGCTTGACAATTCACCCTGTAGCTCTGCCCTTCACTGACCTTCTTGGCACACTCTGCCCCAGTTCTGCTCGGCCTCTAGGACTCTCTAAGTCTCAAAGATCTGTGTCCAACGTCAAAATCCCTACGCAGCTGACTTGGCATTATACAGCCTCCGCTGGTCATTTATCCAAGTAACTTAAAAAGAGTGAAAGATCAGGGCTATGATGCATTTACATCTAAGGAGTAAATGGTGATCCCCCAATACAGCCACGTTAGAGTGCTGGGCTTCTGCATTTGGGAGTATAAAGGGAGCTGGGGGGGCCACACTTTCGAAACTGCTTCGACCACAGCATCGCAAGGTAAGTGCCCGCTTTTTTGCTCCATGTAGCTGTGATTATACCTGATCAGGTTACCTGGAGAGGAGAGAAGGCAACACAGCAGCCTTTGCTGAGGGCCTACTAAGCGTAAGGAACTGTGTTAAGGGCAATATGGGAGACAAGATGGCGAGGCCTTTCAAGAAGCTTCTACAAAGAGTAAAAAGACAAGAATATAAGCAATTATGACACCAAAAAAAAAAAAAAACTAACCTGCAGGATATAAAGCTGAATATAATACGTACTTACCCCTCTAATTGTTTAGGTCAGTATTATAAATGCAGTTAGCAAATAAACATGCTAATTTGTGATATCTCTTCTGTGATTGCCTTGAAGTATTATTTGAAATTTTTGTGGTTGGTTATGTAAATTTTTTTCTTATGTCAGGATTTCTGGGAGATGATTGCGGGAAGAAATTCTCCCATGCATTTGATCCATCTCAGAATGCATCCTCGTTTGCTTATTAATGACCAGTGTCCAGACTGCTCATTCATGGCATGCCTTGTGGACTTCGGGCTGGGTCGTGTCTGACACTGCAGGAGCGTCCCTCAGAGGGATTCTGTAGCTCTAGGAGCTTGCGATGCTTCGATTTCTGGCCACCACCTTCACCAGAATACCTTCTGTCAGACATTCACAGGGTTAAGAGAAATATTGGGGATTTTCTGGTCCATCTGTCTCATTTACAGAAGGAAACCAAAGCTCAAGGAAATTACAACAGCTACTTTACAGAGCTGGCATTAGAAAACCGAGGTTCTCCCTCCAAGTGTGATTTCGTTTGAACCAAGGATTCAGAATATGATACTTAATCATTTAATCTTTTCCTGAGAAAGTTGTGAGAATTTTAGGATATAGCTGGAGATTATTAGAGACTCATAAAAGGTAGAGACCAAGAGTACGCGACCAAAGTAGGAAAGCAAGTGTTGAAATGTCTCTTCCTGCCTAAATGGTATTTCACGACATGTTCCCCAGGTTCCATAAAAGTACTGTGTGGTAAATGGGAAGTTTAAGTTAAATTTGATATTGAAAATTATTCAGACTCTTATGGTATCCTGAGATCTTCATGTAGGTTATCAACTTCTGGACTGAGATTCCTTAGTCCCAAATAAGTTATCAGCTACCCTACCTTCATCTTCTCCAAGAGAATATAGGATATTTAAGAGAGTGCCCTTCCTAGACCTCTTAAAGAAGTCTTGCCCATAATTCACAACTTTTCTCTCATTGCCAAAGAATTCAACTTCTGGTCTAAAAGCATCCAAGTTACAATCCGGATCATTCCCCTCCCTCCCTCCTTTCTTTTTTGACCCCTCACGGCCCCCTACCCTCAGCCGGAAGCATCATCTCTCTAAGTCCCCATAGCACTTCATTTAGTGCTTACAGAATTTGTATTATTCTTCCTTATTCAAAGATTTCTTCGAGCATTTCTCTTAACTGTTCCTAAATTTTGCATTCCTTTAGGGTAGAGACTGTCTTTATCCTTTTTTATACCCCCTTAAGGAGCTGACATGGTACTTTGCACACACAGAAGATACTCAAAAAAAATGTTAATCAGTGCTGTAATTACCCAATTATTTAAAGAATGATGACTTAACCGAAGGGAAAAATGGAAAATGTATTTCCATCCCACACCATCCACTGTGTACTATTTAAATGTAGCTAAACTTAGAAAAGTACAAATTCTAGATTTATTTAAACTCTTCATAGTTCATTTGTTCTTTGTTTTGTTTAGTTTTGATTTCTGGAATCACTCTCTCAGAAGCCACTTCATTCCTGAAGGACACTAACCATTGCTTTGGAAACCAAGAAGGTAAGAGTCACTTTCATCTTGATTGGGAATACAATAATTGAAATTAGCAAACAGTGTTCTACACATTCTCATTCTTGCCACACTCATAGGAATCTGAAACTGATGACATTAAAATCCATTACTTAAGTATTTCTAAAGGCAGATTACAAAATATGCAGCTAAGGAAGCAGGGCTTCCCAAATTTGCTCATCACACTAACGGGAATAAAACACACTGCAGAACTTTGACACACAAGCTCCAGGTCAATATACTTAGGTTGGCCCCAAACATGATGTTCGTAGGCTCAAGATTCAGTCTTCACACAAGTCTAACTTTGCTGTTTTTTGAGCAGAGGCTGCACCCATGAATCCCCTCAGCTGTGTCTTTACTCACAAATGATGCTGAGAGAATAAGGAGAAATGGATTCAAACCTATGTCCACTGTACTAATAAAAAAAAAATTACTCCCCCACCTCAAGATTTGTGTTTATTGGAAGTAATTCTAGATGAATTAGGACCAAGGAAACCAAAGTATAATTAAGTCATGACCACACCATTGCTGACAAGATGCAGTAGCTGAGAAGTTCCCAGGAGAGGGCTGAAAGTTGAGAGCAGTGTCATAGTGCACTGACAGCAGTAAGAGGGGTTGGGGAGCACTCAGAAGGTGGTGCTGGAGGTCAGGGAGACTGGGATGGCCATCCCCATTGGAAGACCCCTAAAGACAGGAACAGTGGGGGATGGTTGGAGGGACACAGCTGTGTAGGGCTGGAAGCAGGTCAAGCTCTCAAAACCAAGAAGCAGATAATTAGGGGACTTTCTGGGGGTAGAGTTTCCAGGGACACCATGAGTCATGCCAAGAGAGTTGGATGAGACCTAACAAGGGAAAGTTTTATCAGCCAAGAATACATGGTTTTAGCCCTGGGTCCCAGAGTACAGTTGTATAAATATGGGGACAAATCTGACTTAGCAACCGGACGCACACAGCGTGCGTTGAGGGGCTTTGCTTGATAGTGAGTGGTGAGCCATCGGTGTGAGGAGGCTGCCAGAGGGCATGACACCTAGGTCAGGAGAGGTGAGGGCACATGCTGATGGAGGACAACATGTGGTCTGGATGTCACACTTAAGAGATTAACAGGAGTGAGCTCACTGTGATGGTAAAGGAGATGCAGAAGCACATCACGGAAGAAACAGATGAAGACAGCACTGGGGCTACTTAGCCTGGAAAAGAAAAAGCTAAGGAGGGACTTCCCTGGAGGTCCAGTGGTTAAGACTTCGCCTTCCAGGCTCAATCCCTGGTCTGGGAGCTAAGATCCTACATGCCTTGCAGCCAAAAAACCAAAACATAAAACAGAAGCAATACTGTAACAAATTCAATAAAGACTTGAAAAATGGTCCACATTAAAAAAAAAAAAAAAACTAAGGAGAATCCAGAGCAGCCATCAAATGGGTGAAGAGTTGTCTTGTGGGGAGAAGGTTTGAACTCTTTCTGTTGTTACCAAGAGCCGAAAGGAGGATCACACATCCTGAAGTCACAGAGAGCCAGATTTCAGATTAAAGCAAGAAGTATCTTTGGCCTGCAGAAACTACCCCAAATGATTTTCCAAAATTTTCAAAAGGGAAAAAAGTCATCTTGAAGGCATTTGAGTAGGCTGGACAACACATTTGCAAGAATATCGCTGAGACAACTCATGCATCATCTAGGCAGTAAAAGTAGGAGATACTGGATTCTGAGTCATGGTTAGAGCTGTGGGTGGAAGAAGAAAAATCTTCACCTCAACACACGCAGTGATTTGAATCCCAGACGGAAAGTCTTGTTTTTCTAAGAGACCTAAAGGTATAGTTTGACCATGAGTCATTGTAGTCTTTCCCCAACTTCAGACTTCATTCTTATACTACTATCACAAATTTTGCAATACCCATTTAAGACCAGTACTGCTAATTCACTTAATATTTTGATTTACCTTGATTCCTTTTTCTTCTTAGATGTGTTTTTCAAAGTTACCCTATATGCTTGCTATGAAAGTCCGGACAGTCTATCTCAGCATCAGCTGAGACATTTAGATATTCAGAATCTCAAACTCTACTCCAGCTCTGCTGAATCAGAATATCTATTTCAACAAGATTCCCAGTTGGATTCCTATGCCCACCAAAGTTTGAGAAACACTGCTTTATATCACTACTATAAACAGATATTTCACTGTCTCTAAGTCGTTACACATATTATTCTATTTTATTCTAACTTTCTTCACATTTTCACAAAATATTATCTCTAAACTTGGGATGCATCTTATAATCAATGAAAGGAGTACTGTAATTAGCAGGGTGTTTTCCTTTATTAGTGGGACACAAAATAGGTTATCTTACAATCGATGGCATCTTACATTTTGCTAAAATAAGGTAATAGACTTTAATATAACTATTAAAATTAAGAAATAGTTGCCTAAAATCATTTTGTATTGGACCATTGGGACTATGCCATGGTTTTGGAAAGAGTGGCTTTATAAAAGCAAAATAATGCTCCCAAACATCACTGTGTTTGAGGCCCTTGAGAACAATTCAGTTTCCTCAGTCCCAACCACAGAGATTCTGTTGCAGATGATTTTGATGTGGATCAACTTTCAACACTTTGGGTAGCAGGCTGAACACTAAGTCAAGCTAAATGACATCAGATCATACACTTGCAGCCTGATGAGATTCCCTCACACTATAGTGCAACCATTCTCAAACTGTGGCCCATGGATCCTTGGAGATTCCTAAGAACTTTTCAAGAGGTACATGAGGTCAAAACAATTTTCATAATACCCAGATGCCATGTGCTTTCTTCACTGTGTTGACTTAATGATGCAAAAGCAAGGATGGATAGACGATCTGACACTTTATTACAAATCAACACATGGCACCAAGCTGTACTAATAGTCATAGTATTCTTCACAGCCATACACTGACAGTGAAAAAGAATTTTTTTTAATTTAAAAAGCCAGCTTCAGGACTTCCCTGGTGGCACAGTGGCTAAGAATCCGCCTGCCAATGCAGGGGACACGGGTTCGAGCCCTGGTCCGGGAAGATCCCACATGCTGCGGAGCAACTAAGCCCGTGAGCCACAACCACTGAGCCCGTGTGCCACAACTACCGAAGTCCGCATGCCTAGAGCCCATGCTCCGCAACAAGAGAAGCCACTGCAATTAGAAGCCCGCGCACCGCAACGAAGAGTAGCACTCGCCGCAACTAGACAAAGCCTGCACGCGCAACAAAGACCCAACGCAGCCAAAAATAAATATAAATAAATAAATATTTTTTTTTAAAAGCCAGCTTCATTGAAAAATGACCTAAAATTTGCAGCAGTGGAAAGTATTAATTTGACTACATCTCAAATGTATCCACATCTTTATAATATTCTACATGATCAAACAGGAAGTCCATGAAAAGCACTCCTTTTGCACACTGGACTTTGACATTTGTCTCAAGGAAAAACACATGTGCAGTTGTCTGAGTTGCAAGATGAACCAGCCACTTGATTCATGAAGCACCATTTTTACTTGAAAGAATGACTAGCGGACAAACTATTGTTTCTCAGACTTGTATATCTGGCACACAGTTTCTCAAAAAGCAGTCAAGTGTGTTTATCCTTTCAAGGAAAACTACTGACAGTATTCTTTACTAATGATATAGTTGAGTTTTCAAGCAAAACTTAAAATTTTTTAAGACTTGTATCTACTATCATTAGCTTGACAACGTCCTAATATTTGAATTTTCTAATGAGATCAGTACTGATATTAATGATTGTGATTTTTTATACTGTATAATGAAACGTGCCAATATGTGGAAGTTCTGTATAATTCAGTGAACAATATTTTCCAAATGATCAATGTATGATGTTTACACATGGGTAAAAGTTTCATTCAAAGTTCAACACAGACCAACAGATCATAATGTTTGTTGATATGGTTTCAGATTCCACATTGCAACTAGCCTTTAAGGAACTACCACAGAAACTACCACGTGTCAAGTTTTGGTATAGTATCTAAAAAGAATTTCCACAATTATGTGAAAGGGCAATTAAAATACTCTTTCCTTTTCCAAATTATATATCTGTGAAAGATTTTCTATATCTACTTTAACCAAAAAACAAAAAACCATACAGCAACAGACAGAATACAGAAGCAAGCATGAAAACCCATCCATCTTCTACTCAGCAGACATTAAAGTGAGTTGCAAAAATGAAAAACAACGGTACTCTTGCCACTAATTTTTTTGTTTTGGAAAATATAGTCATTTTCATAAAAAGATGTCATTAATGTTAACATGCAATGAATTTGATAGGAACTTTAAATGAATTAGATTTTCTCAATTTTGACTTCTAATACCATAAATATTGGTAGATATGACCTGCATAAACCAAACTCACTGGGTTCTCAGTGGTTTTTAAGAGTGTGAAGGGGTTCTGAGAAAACAAAGCTTGAGAACTGCTGCTGTCATAAAACTCACTTAAGCCACAAAAGTAGGGACTATCTTCACAGATGAGGAAACAATATGGATGAATTCTTCCTCTCCACCAGGCAGTAACTGAGAAAATTTAAACCGCATGAAGCCTGCAAGCCAGAGGTCCTCTTTGTGGTGCTATATTGAGCTCCAATCTCTTAACTATGAAAACTTAACCACGAGCACACAGATGGTTCAGCAGAGCCGCTGGCCAAAGTAAAATCGAAATGCAACTTATCCTGAATAAGATCCAGAGGGAAGCAGTTGCTCCTCTTTCTGTAGGACTAGATCCCCCCAGAATCTCAAGGAGGGATATTGAAACAACAGTCAGTTACCAATGAAGAGTAATTTCATAAAGTGTAAGATTGAGGGCGGGGGAAGTTCCAAGAGACAACCATAAAATGTTCAATTTTCCCACTTTTAATAGGAAACATAAAAGGCTTTATTCAAAACATATGACCTATTTCTTAAGAGAGATATGGGGATACATGTGTGTAATTGAACTCCATTTTATGGTCACTTACAGAAGAATGTATGGAAAGGAAAAAGCAGAGAAAGAAAGGGAGAAAGGGAAGAGTTGTGGGGAAAAGAAATAGAGGGTCAGGAAGGATACGGGAAGAGGTCCAGAGGGAACAGGAAAAGCAAATGCAGATGAGGAAAAGGAACCAGAAAAGTCACACAACCTGCAGGGGCCTTAGAAATGAACTAGGCTTGCTTCTTCATTTTAAGTGAAATTAGTGGCCCAAAGAAGTTAAGTGGTTTGACCAAGTTCAGTGCCGGGACTTTAAGCCAAATTTTTCTAGCTTCTAAGCAAGGAAAACACATACAGAGAAGGTCTATGAAAGGGGATGGTTTGGAAAGAAGTGACGGGAGGGATGAGCGGGAGGGTGGACAGAGAGAGAGAGGCAGAAAGATACATAAACACACCATACACATACATGCACACACACACACACGCTAAGCAGTGAGTTCTAAAGCAGGTATTTAATTAAACACTGTTTGTCACACCCCGACACTGCTACACATAACTAAAGTTTGGAGACCCCTGCCTTAAGCCCAGTACTTCTCAACTCTACTATGCCTAGAAATCACCTGGAGATCTTGTTAAAGTGCAGATTCTGGTTTTGTAATGCGGGGTGGTTCTGAGATTCTGAATGTCTAACAACTCCTCGGTGATGCTGATGCAACGTGTTCAAGGACCACTCTTGGAGTCAGAAGGCCCTACACCAGCAGTTCTCAGACTGTGGTCCCTGGACCACAATGATGAATTCACCATCAGCTGATGAATTCACCACGAGCATTGCCTAAGAACTTGCTAGAAATGCATATTCTCAGGCCCCATCCCATACCTACTGAATCAGAAACTCTGGGGGTGAGGCCCAGAAATCTGTGTTTTAACAAGCTCTCCAGGTAATTCTGGCGCATATTAAAGTTTGGAACCATTGCACTAGGCCATAATGTCTCCTATCACCTTGTTGCCTGTAATTGGCTAAACAAGTGTGGCAGTACTTTATGTTCAAGTCATTACTTTTCACTGGGCTATCTGAACTTTCTACTAGGAATTATCAACATTCCAGTAATTCTTTTCAGACACCCTTAAGATTTGGGAATGACACCGAGATCATGAGGCTCAAATGTGATGTGTAATTAAGGAAGTATTTTCTGAGGCCTCCTTTATTAGGCTCAGCTTGTCTTCCTCTAATTGGTTTAGACTTCCACACCTGGAGCTGGACTAAGAGATGTCCCCTCAAACTTTTTTCTTGGAGTAAAATATCTCCTTTAGCTCACCCCCACTTGCCCACTCTAGGCCCCTATACCAGGTCCTGGATTCCTCAGAACGTAGGTTAATCCCAGGAACTTTTGAATCTGGCCCCCTGTCTGAATGGAAATAACAGGATGGAGCTCCCCAAAGCTCCAGATTCAGCAGCCCTGGTCTTCCCAGCCCCTGCAGTCATGAGCTCTGATGCAGAGATGGCCATTTTTGGAGAAGCAGCTCCCTACCTGTGGAAATCAGAGAAGGAGAGAATCGAGGCTCCAAATCGCCCATTTGATTCTAAGAAAGCTTGCTTTGCAGTGGATGATAAGGAATTTTATGTGAAAGGTATGATCCAGAGCAAGGAAAATGACAAAGTCACAGTCGAGACCCTCGACAACCGGGTAAGTGTTGATCTCAGATGTCCTTGCTAACATGGGCATCCCCCTTTGCCTTTGGAGTAGAATAGTAGAAATTGCATACTGGCCCATAGGAATCTGAAGATAGAACAAGACTCACATTGATCTACTCTGAGTGAAGTCGCAGGTAAAAACTGTCATGGCACATACCTTTCCTCTGGCTCTTTCCTTCGAGGACTTGGGCTTTGAGAGTTTTTATGATGTTTGCTTTGGAGAAAGGGGAAGGTGGTGGTGGAAGAGTTTGGACTGTTTAAGGGAGAGATTGATACAGATTGCTGCTGGATGGGCGAATATACCAAATAGAACTCTCTAGGCTGCAGAGTGACTTACAGAGGGAGCTCCAGAGGCAATGCCTAATTTAATGCAGAGAATTACAGAGCACAATTCAATTCAATCCTTACTGGACACACACCATGTCTAGGTCACAGTGTCTATCACTCTGCAAATATGAGCAAATCTCAGTCCCGCTTCCCCAAAGTTTATCATCTAGTGTAGGAATCAAGAGTACACGGTGGGTATGGGGACTTCCCTGGTGGCACAGAGGTTAAGAATCCGCCTGCCGATGCAGGGGACACGGGGTCAATCCCCGGTCCCAGAAGATCCCATATGCCGCGGAGCAACTAAGCCCGTGTGCCACAACTACTGAGCCTGCACTCTAGAGCCCACGAGCCACAACTACTCAGCCCGTGCACCACAACTACTGAAGCCCGTGTGCCTAAAGCCTGTGCTCTGCAACAAGAGAAGCCATGACAATGAGAAGACCGTGCACCGCAACGAAGAGTAGCCCCCACTCGCCACAACTAGAGAAAAGCCCGTGTGCAGTAAGGAAGACCCAACGCAGCCAAAAATAAATAAATAAAATAATTTTTTTAAAAAAGAGTACATGGTAGGTATGAATCGCAGTTCACAAATTCAAGCATACAAGACAGATGACGATGACGATGATGATGATGATGATTGTTATTAATAAACTTAACCTCTGGTGTCAGCTTCTTTTCACAGGGCCGGAAATAAATTTTCTGGAGTTACTATTGGGGTCTCCTCCCCAGAGCCATGCCACATTTTCAGTAATAACACATGGGGTGTCACTGCCCCCCTGAAGGATTGCTAAGAAACAAGCCCCAGTTTCTTTTCTTTTTCTTTTTTTTTTTTGGAAAAGATTTTTTTATTCAGTGTTTAAGTAAGATTAAAAACTACAAGATTTTGCTTGCAGCTGATGAGCAAGAAGAGAAAAGTTAAACCCAAATTATCATCTGATTGGCTAGTTAAAACGCTCTGACTCAAGATCAAATTATTCAGTGACACACCAGTTACTTTGTGTGGGCTGAGGAGTTCTGGAGCAAAACAGCCCTAAACAAAACATATCATCTGAGAGCACAGGGCTAATGGGCATATGAAATACTAAACAAGAAAGCTGATAAAGGGAGGCTGTCGCAGACCTTTTGCTATTTTAGGCTTCTAGCAGTTGCTTACCATATACAAGGACCTAGCAGCCAGTTATTTTATCTCTTGACTTATCTGAGGTTAAACAACTTTAACCCACTAAGCAGGAATAAAGAGACACTTTGTAGATGAGTTGGAAAACATAAAGCAGTCCCACTTCTCCAGTAGAGTTTTAGTTGACTTAAATCATAAGAGAAACAATGATTACTGCACATATTGTACTTGTCACACTGCATCTGTTGAGTAGAATTTCCATTCCAAGTGTTGTTTTCATCTTCACCATCGTCTTGAGTCCTCAATCTATATATCTTGCCCTCCTTTTTCAAGTCTTCCCCCCGTTTCTCCAGCACTCTTTTTCTGACTGGTTCCCTTTTTTCTGAGTTGCTAGAGGATGCAAGGTTTGAGGATTCCAATGATGCTGCTCTCACCGAGATCTGTGCAGGAGGAGGATTACCAAATAAGAAGTTGCTAATCAATCTCCAGATGGCAAGGAATGGGTAAAGTACTGTCCCCAAGAATGTCCAAAAGTCGCCACTGGAAGAATGTACCATGGATGTAGTTGGTCTTCCTGCTGACAACAGTACCACTGAAGCACTTGGGGCAAGTTCCAAATCCAGTAATTTCTTTTTATAATCTTCTTTGGTAAATTCCCTCCTGGGAAACATTGTCGCTAATGAAAAATTACCGTAAGTGTTGCCAACAGTCTGTGCAGCAAACTGCCTTGCTGCTTCTAGAGGAGCATCAGAAGGGAACTGATTTGTGAAGGAAGAACCATCAGGAAGACGGAATTGAATTCTCGCAACACTGCTTCCTTCTGTTGTGGAAGAGTCTCTCTTGACTTCCATTTCTGCCTGTTTGGCCAGCAGGGCAGCAGCTTTAGCAGCTTCTACTTCTTCCTTTGTCTTTGCAAAACAAGCAGCTCTCTCTGCACGGTCCAGTGCAATCTTCTGTTTTATACGCTCTCGAGCTGCCCTAGCTTCTGCCTTTTCTCTGTTCCTTTCCTCTAACATTCCTTTTGTTAATTCTTCTTCTTGCTTTCTTTTATAATCCAACATTTCTTTTCCAGTTTTCCTCCTCTCAATTTCCTCCTTAATCTCTCTCTGTTCTTCCTCTTTCCTTTTCTCTTCTCTCTTTTCTTCAAGTTTTTTGGTTAGTCTTTCCACTCTGACGGTGAACTCCTCTGTAGGTCTCTGATTTGAACATCCACCAGGCTCTGGAGACACAGTGGCCTGGCCTGAAATTTCTCCTCCTGTTGCAGAATCTGACTTTGTATCAGAAGTGGGTGGTGTCTCACAGAGCTCTACATTTCTGGACTGACAGTTTTCAGAAGTGTTGTTCTGATCAAATGAGGTGGATGGAGTAGAGACTGAACTTTCTCACTGGCCACTATTTGCCACTGATATTTCACCTTTTAACGAGTGCATCTGCCGGACTTTGTGGATTCTGGTAACAAGTTCATCTGCAGGAACACTTCCTGCTATTACTTCCAAGGGAATTCCACTGTCTCCAATAAAGAAACTGGATGGAACACACACTACAGGATAGATCTGTGAAAACTGTAGGCAGGCTTCACTTTTGGTATCGATTTTCACAGCAACAAAGCTGTTGGAAGATGCTTCTGTCACTTTCTCATCTTCCCAACTTGCAGCCATCTGTGTAGCCTGTTCATCATCACCTGCCACGAACACCACGAAGACCGCGCCGCTCCTCTTGGCCGACGCGATGGCGGCCGGAATGGCGCCCTGGAACCACAGCATCGCTGCCCTCGGGCACAGGCGCTCGCTCGGCGTGTTGCCGCCTCGGTCCTGGAGCCGACCCGCCCTATCCGTCTTTGGGCCCCCACGGCCCGCCTCCGGCTCCGCACCGGCGCGCAGGCCCGTCAGCGGCTCCCAGGACGCGTGCAAGCGCGCAGGCCGAGGCGCGCCCCGCGATGCATGACGCCACGCGTCGCCGTTGGCAGCGCGCCCCTGTCCTTTGTCTCGTTGGTAAGTCGGTGCGTGCGGGAGCCCGGGAGACCGCAGGCCCTGCAGTCCCGGAAGTGGAAGGAGCGCCCCAGTTTCTGAACCTTCAGGACACACAGATTTTTCCATCTTCCTTATGCTATTTTGGATGTCCCTCTCTCTCTAGTTTAGGGCGGTGGGGCAGAAGGGCTTCCTTTCCTCAAGAGATTTGGTCTATATCAACAAATCTCCTCCCTTTTATCTTTTTGGTAAAACCCTCAAAGCTGTTCTGAGGATTTGGGCTTTTGGAAAACAAACGCTAGAAAGGCTTACAGGCTCTCTCGCTTTTATGCCCTATTTTCTACCTTTCCTGAGTAATGGAGTGCCAGTTGTATGCTTAAAGGGGAGGGAAAACAGAGAGGGGAAAATTAGGTAATAGTCTCAAAATACTGTTCAGGCATGGACCATGCTTCAAGTCCAAATGTTTTAACTATTAGGGCAGCGGTGCAAGGAATTCTGGAAGCCTTGAAAAGACAGGGGAGAGCAGAAACAGGTCATGGAAGAGGTGGCACTTCAGAAGAGCTTTGAAGGTTGCTAGATGTAATTTCAATGTAGATATATTCCAGACAAAGGGACCCACATGAGCAGAGGTATTGAGGTGGAGATTTACAGAATACACTGGAAGAGTCTTTTCCAATCTTCCAAGCTTGATCTCATTGCAGCACTCATAGCAAATGGGGTAAACAGAGGCAAGCTGCTGTGGCCTTGGCCATCCTGAGTTCCACCTGGCCACCCTGAGGCTGAAGGGCTCTATAACTTTGCACACCTGTAACCCTCTTCTGGCACACAGAATGGCATGCTGACTTGGGGGCATCAGACCAGAATTGGTTATACAGTTTGACCAGTCTTAGATTTATCAAGAACAGTTATTTACGGATCATCTCTGGGCACAGAAATGATCCATAAAGTTAACCACGGTAATGGGGTAATCTCACCACAATATCTCACCATTTTCACCCCACTGGTAGGTCACCACATCGGCTCTCCCACTCATCATGTGATTTTCCTCTCAATATCCAGACACTCACTCCGAACAGTGACCAAGTCTTCCCCATGAACCCTCCCAAATTTGACAAGATCGAGGACATGGCCATGATGACCCACCTACACGAGCCAGGAGTGCTGTACAACCTCAAAGAGCGTTACGCAGCCTGGATGATCTACGTGAGTACCCTTCAACCTCTCTTTATTCCATTTCCTTCTCTTAGTAAAGTCAAGATCCATAGGTTGAATTTTCTGATTTTCTCAGACCTACTCAGGCCTCTTCTGTGTCACCGTCAACACCTACCAGTGGCTGCCGGTGTACAACCCTGAGGTGGTGACGGCCTACAGAGGGAAAAAGCACCAGGAGGCCCCGCCCCGCATCTTCTCCATCTCTGACAACGCCTATCAGTTCATGATGACTGGTGAGTAATTTCTTTAATCCATATTTTAAAAAATAGTTTTAGTGAAGTATTCAAGTCCTTTAACTGCACTGGTTCTTAGTTAATTACTCGAGCCCTTCACAGGCTTTGGTCATCCAAACGGTGCAATGACCAAAGTGACCTCAGTAGATTCAGAGGATGTCAGGATGGAAAGCCAGGGGTGCAGTATCTTCCATTACCAGTCACGGTTCTTAAGCCAGAGCTTGGGACTGAAGCCACACTAAGTACATGCTTCTCTGGGGGTGGATGTGAAGCACAAGGAGATGCGCTGCCCCCACCTCCAAAGAAACCCCCAACAGGAGCACACTTGGAAGAGAGACTATATTAGTAGCCACTTAGGAATGCAAAGTTGGAGAAATGGGCACAGCAACTTCCCTTCACCTGTTTTCTCAGGCTCCCTCTTTCTCCTCCTTAAATTTCCAGAATAGCAGATGAAATAGCAGAGATGTGGTAATACTGTCACCCTTGTCATGCCTAACATCACTTCGGTCTGTTCCACTTTCACCTGATTTGACTTGGTGCAGAGAGAAGAAGTAGAAGCAAGCATCTGAGATCTGAAGATGCTTAAAAGTCATCCAGGACAATTTTGCCCAAACTTCAGCCATTCCAATGTCACATTCGCAATCCTGGCCATTTCTGCATATTTAAAATCTTTCCTTATAGTGACTGAAGTTCCGTCCATCTCAAAAAGGAAGAATAGGGAATTCCCTGGCGGTCCAATGGTTAAGACTCTGTGCTTCCACTGCAGGGGACACGGATTCGATACCTGGTCAGGGAACTAAGATCCCACATGCCACGTGGCGTGGCCAAAAATAAAAACAAAATAGGAACCGAACAAATCTGCCCTTTGATCTGGAGGAAAACTATTTTTTAAAAAAAGGAAGAATAATATCACTATTAGTATTAGTTTCTTAGGACTGCCGTAACCAAGTACTACACACTGGGTGGCCTAAGCAACAGAAATGCATTGTGTCACAGCTCTGGAGCCTGGAAGTCTGAGATCAAGGTGTCAGCAGGGTTGGTTCCCTCTGAGGGCCGAGAGGGAGAATGTGGTCCAGGCCACTCTCCCAGCTTCCGGTGGTTTGCTGGCCATCCTTGCCATCCCTTGGCTTATAGAATCATCACCTTGATCTGCACTTTCATCTTCACATTGTGTTCTCATCTGTCTCCAAATTTCTCTTTTTATAAGGACACCAGTCATATTGGATTAGGGGCCCACCTCCTCCAGTATGACCTCATCTTCACTAATTACATCTGCAATGACCCTATTTCCAAATAAGGTCACATTTTGAGGTACTGGGGGTTAGTTAGGGCCTCAACATATTAGTTTGTTGGGGGGAACACAATTCAACCTATAACACTCTTGTAAATGGAAAACCACGGTCACTGTCCACAAGTAGAAAGTAAAGGTGAAAGAAAAAGGCAATGACAACAAATCAGTGTCCATAAATTCTAATTAGAAGCTGTGGCTTCTTTCAAGTTCTAAGTCTGAGACTTGCTCTCTTTTTTGAAAAGGGAGATAAGAAAGCGCTATTGAGGAGGTAAAGATCTGTGAACACGAATAACTTCCACACTGTGGGACTCACCGTTCACTTCCCATGCTGCCCACGTTACACATCCAGCATTTGGGAAATCTGCACAAATTGTCTCCAAGAAGATTCGACATGCCCAAATCATCACACCACTAGTTAATGGCAAAGCCAGAACTAGAACTCATGGGCTCTGTCTACCCCCAATGTTGCCTGATTTGTATATCCTGCCTGTATGTTGTTTATTTATTCTGTCCTGCTTCCTTCTGCATTTCTAGATCAAGACAACCAGTCCGTCCTCATCGCGTCAGTAACCTGTGTTGTTGCCATGATGACTTGGAAGGGGCTGTCCATTCCTTCTGCTCTCCTTTAGCTCACTTACTTTTTAAAAAAAATTTATTTTTTGAAGTATACTTGATTTACAATGTTGTATTAATGTCTGCTGTACAGCAAAGTGATTCAGTTATACATATATATTCCTTTTCATATTCTTTTCCATTTTGTTTTATCACAAGGTATTGAATATAGTTCCCTGTGCAATGCACTAGGACCTTGTTGGTTATGCATTCTATATCTAATAGTTTGCATCTACTCATCCCAAACTCTCAATCCATTTGTCCTCCATTCCCCCTTTCCTTGGTCCCCTTGGCAATTACAAGTCTGCTCTCTATGTCTGTGTATCTCACTTTATTTTATTTTATTTTACTTTATTATATTTTATTTATTTTGGGGTGTGTCGGGTCTTAGTTGCAGCACTCGGGATCTTTTGTTGGGGCGCGTGGGCTCTTCGCTGTGGTGTACAGGCTTCTCTCTAGTTGTGGCGGGCGGGTTTTCTCTTCTCTAGTTGTGGCACGCAGGCTCCAGAGTGCGTGGGCTCTGTAGTTGTGGCACGCAGGCACCAGAGCACGTGGGCTCTGTATTTTGTGGCACGTGGGCTCTAATTGAGGTGCGCAAGCTCAGTAGTTATGGTGTGCGGGCTCGGTTGCCCCGCGGCATGTGGGATCTTATTTCCCTGACCAGGGATTGAACCTGCGTCCCTTGCATTGCAAGGCGGGCTCTTTACCACTGGACCACCAGGGAAGTCCCTCTCACTTACTTTTAAATCAACAGCGGAGAATCCGGGGCTGGGAAGACAGTGAACACCAAGCGTGTGATCCAGCACTTTGCAGCAATTGCGGTCACTGGGGAGAAGAGGAAGGAGCAGCGGCCGGGCAAGATGCAGGTGAGCAGCTTCCTGCACCTGGAAGGCTTGCTGGAATGACTATAACTGAAACCCCAGGTGAGCCCCAAGTGTCCGCAGGGCTTTGTGCTCAGCAGAGATGCACAGCACGAGGTCCTGCCCCAGGGGGTGTTTACCGGGTAAGGCAGGAAATGGCTCCACCTTGTGGACTCGGGCTCTAGCACCAGCTCCATCAGCAACAGCCGAGTGACCTTGAACAACTCCACATCCTCCTTTGGAGAAGGAATGGTTTAGGCCAGTGGTTCTCAAACTGGAGTGCACGTCAGAATCACCAGGAGGGTTCGTTAACAACGGATTGCTGGTCCCCAGGCCCAGAATTTCTGACTGAAATTCCTGTCTCACATTCAAAATCCTGGCATGTTGCATTTCTGTCATGTTCCCATTGTTCATGCCCTGTCCAGGGATCACACTTTGAGAACCACTGGGCTGGACAGTAGTTTCCAAACAGCTCTGAAGTCAGAAAGGCAAGCAATCATGTGGGGAAGGGGGAAAGGTGAAAATTCTGCTTTCTATAAGTGGATTTCTACGTAATAATTCTCACAAAATATTTTATGCAACTTAAACATTTTTTTTGAGAACCACTGTTTCTATCATATGGGTCACTTTCATTGCTCACAGTCTGTTTCTACTTCTGAACCCGAATATCTGTATAAATGGGTCCTGGTGCATGCAGGAACAGAGGTCTATATTTTACAAATCCATAATTTATGATAAAATGTTATCAGAGAAGAAAGGCCATCTGGGAGATTGAGAGGTAGCGGGTAGGGCTCCAACCTGGAATCTGGTGTGGCCAGAAGCCACTTTGATGCTGTGCTAAGACTCCTTCTACGATGGGACCTTGAAGCCTCCTTGGGTGGGGTGGGGATGGGCCTGTGGGTACTCAGCACAACTGTACCTGCCACCAGCCTGAGCTGGGCGACATCTCTCCCTGGGACCTTCCCAGAGCATCCACACTTTTGAGTCACTGGGAAGTTACTTCGGAAGACGTCCAAAGTCCTCTCTTTTCCTCTTCTCACTTATTATTAGGGAACCCTGGAAGACCAGATCATCCAGGCCAACCCCCTCCTGGAGGCCTTTGGAAATGTCAAGACCGTGAGGAATGACAACTCCTTGAGATTCGTTAAGACTCAGTCCAATTGTCAATGACCCCCAGAAAGAAAACCCTCTCCTCCAATGCTGAATATGAAAAATGGCCACATAAACTAGGATATACCTGGCCTTAGTCTACCCCCAAGCGCTTCAGATCAAGCTGCCCAACCGGGATATTCTGATAACCCTTCAAAGAACATTTTGTCTTATTCCCAGCCGAAGGAAGATTTAGCTGTCCTTCCCTAACTAATCAGCATTACCTCAGAGCCTCCTGAAGTCACAATGATTCAAGATTCAAATTCCACAAGTACAAAATGACTTCTCTATGCTAAAATTGGTCTCTTCAGGTGGAAGCATTTTAAAATACATAAGTCCATTGAACAGTATCCACTGACTTATTAGCCATGAAAACCTTAGTGTGAAGTTAGTTAGCAGATCTGACCTTCTCCAAGTCAGGAGGTGCTGGGAGGAGGGAAAACCTGGTGGAGGCAGCAGAGCTCAAAAATTGGGAAGAAGTTGATACTGAAGATACTGAAGGATATGTCCCATCCTTCAATGTTTCACTTAGGATTAGCTCAACCAAAGAGGCATTTACTTCCGACACTGGCAAATAAACAAGTATCCAGTCTCCTATCTAATTTCACTGGCCAGTAGAGCAAGTACCCAGAGGCACTTGCATTCAGCAGCTAGAACTCCTGAAGAGCGAACACATAATTCACATAAACCTACATTGGTCCTTCATTAACTCTTCTTAGGCTTCATTCAGAGAATACTGAGAATACTACTGAGTATGTACTACATTCCAGGGTCTGTGGGTGAACAAGCAAGGCAATATTTTTGCCCTCCAATTGGCTCACAGAGTGGTAGCGACCAATTAAGCAGATAATGTAAGAAGGGAGTATACACACACACATATATACTATATATAATTTCACCCCTCACTCCCCAAGATTGGGGGAACCCAAGTGCTGAGTGGGTCTTTGGGGAGCCAGGAGGCCTGGCCTGGGGGCTAGGTTTGCATGTAGTAAGTAGTAAGGAAAACTGAGGCAAGAAATCTCAGAAGTAACATCCAGAGGCAAAAAAGAAGTCAGATAGTCCAACCAGGTTATCAGTTCAAAGGTGTTACAAAGAGTTTGAGCAGGATAAAGACCAAGGAGACAGTCAGGTGTGAGGTGGTCCCAAACAGAGACTTGAGAGGGAGCCTGCAGGCATCCCCAGAGCTGTGGGAACAAGGCCAGGTGCTTTGGGCAGAGCTACCTGAGTCTTGGCTGAGCCGGCGTGGGGACCAGATGCCAAGCAAACAGAGAGGAGGAAGGTCCTCATGCTTCTGGCATCACCTCCTCCGTGAGCCTACACAGCCCACCCATCCTCAGTAGTACCTAACAGAAGCTGGCTACAGTACCATAGAAAGAAAATAACTGTGTTTTTCAATCTGTCTTTGGACAGGGGACGTTCATTCGCATTCACTTTGGAGCCACAGGAAAGCTGGTGTCAGCGGACATTGAAACCTGTGAGTCCAAACACTCTATCTGGCACCTTGGCTTTGGCCACAGAGGCATCTCCTGGGGACCCTAAAATCACATCGTTTTTTGTTATCTTAGATCTCTTAGAAAAATCCAGGGTGGCATTTCAGTTATCCCGTGAGAGAGGCTATCATATTTTTTACCAAATCATGTCAAACAAGAAGCCGGAACTTATGGGTAAGTTCCTTGGTTATCATTCTCATCTTCCAAATCGATCACATTGGAAAAAAACTCAGGGTCAGTTGTGCATAAGATGCTAAAGGGATCCTTCTGCTTCACAGACCTGCTTCTCATTCCAACCAACCCCTTTGACTTCCCCTTTGTGAGCCAAGGAGAGGTCACCGTGGCCAGTATTGATGACAGTGAGGAACTGTTGGCCACTGATGTAAGTATTTTGTGTGTTTATTTACTTACGTGAGGAATTGTTGAATTTATGAACTGAGAGGTACCCATGATCTCAGGAGGAAGCTGGGATGCAGGGATGCTCAGTGATTAGACCCAAGAGCTCAGAGAATTAGTACAGATCACACCCCTCCCCCACTTGGTTCCATTTCAGAAGATTCCAGGAAATGGGAATACAGAAAGTTCTCCAAAATAGGCCTTCAGTTCGATTCTCCAGCTTTTTAGAGTAAATGTTTGCATGGATAAGGTCTTTAAAGTTTTTGTTGGAAGTTTTCAGGGTACAAAACCATCTACATGGTTCTTTTAAGAAAATCTAGAAAATACAGAAAAGTCTAAAGCAGGAGAAAAACAGTCCCGCTCTGCAGCAGCCGTTCCATTCCTCCGGTTACCTGCCACCTCGGGCTCACAGTAGGCACCCACCTCCTCAATACACCTGTCAGGCCTCTGGCCTTTAGCTTTGGGGAGTATCTAAAGGGTCAATAACCGTAATATTAACTAAGTGCATTGAGCACTCACGCATGCTAGGAACTGAGAAAAGAGCTTTGCCTCAACAAAACCTCTGGGATCAGCACCACTGCTACCCCCGTTTCATAAAGGTAGAAGCTGAGTCTTAGAAAAATAACACACGATTTGCACGAAGACAGTATGTAAACGACGGTCTGAACCCAGATCTGCCCAACCCCAGAACTTGCATTTTTAACCCTAACCCTAACCCTAACCCCTAACCCTAACCCCTAACCCTAACCCTAACCCTAAACCCTAAACCCTAACCCTAAACCCTAAACCCTAAACCCTAACCCTAAACCCTAACCCTAACCCTAACAACCCTAACCTTAACCCTAACCCGAACCCTAACCCTCTAACCCTAACCCTAACCCTAAACCCTAACCCTAACCCTAACAACCCTAACCTTAACCCTAACTCGAACCCTAACCCTAACCCTCTAACCCTAACCCTAACCCTAAACCCTAAACCCTAACCCTAAACCCTAACCCTAAACCCTAAACCCTAACCCTAACCCTAACCCTAACGACCCTGACCCTGACCCTGGCCCTGGCCCTAACCCTAACCCTAACCTCATAGTGTTGCTGACCCTTCCATTGATATAATTGTATGTAATTGAACTTATTCAATATATCTATTAAACATCTGCCCTCGGCCCAACACCCTCCCAGGTGTTGGAAATGCAATGAAAATACTCCATAAGGTGCGCACCTGGTGGGCACATTGTTAACAAAAGGCTTTTACATTTGCACCAGTAGTTTCTCCTTAAGGTCATCACTTGCCAATTAATGACCATGCTGTTTAGGAAGCTCATTAAACACCCAGGAGTCACGGTTCCCTGCAGGCTCTCCCGTTCTCCCTCGGGCACTCTTCCACCCTCCCTAGGTTTCAGTTTCCAGGAACTCGAGTCTATTGAGAGAGTGCGGAAATAGCTAATCTGGTTTTTGGATGATAGACCATAAACCAGATTTAAAGAAAAATATGTCGTTGCTGGTTTTCATTCAAGCAGACAGGTATAATGAAGAAAGGAACCCCTCTGGCCCTCCAGGAGTTGCCTGGGAACCTAGTCTGCGAAATACTTATACATCAAGAGATGGCTCTGAGCTGGAATTCTACAAAAGAAGAGTAGAGCAACCCAGTACAGCTTTATACCCCCTCAGCCGCAGGAGGAGAATGGCTGCAGGCTACTGAAAGCCAGCAGCATTGACAAATTAACTCCCCCCAGCCTTTGCCAAACTACAGTGGTACCTCTGAGTTCTCTGTTTCCTTCTCTATTCTGACTCTTTTCTCAATAAATCCACATTTCTTAATATAGTGTCACAGTGGAAGCAAAACAGACCTTCAATTTTCAGACCTCAATTTATAAAGCAAAAGTTCTAGGGGTTTTGTTTTTAAATTAAAGGACCACATCATTTGAAAATCGTACAGGTTCTAATTCTTCAGTTCCAAGACACCAAACACACTGCATGCGGTCCCCATGGAAAGGCCCCTCTCAGCAGAAGCGCCACCGATTCCACAATGAAAGGGCAGCAAGGTGCCCTTCTCCCTTCTCTGCTGCCTGGATGGTCCCCATGTTTTTCAATCCATGCCCCCTGGCAAGTTTCTAAGGTGAAATTCTGAGACCCTTCCCTTTCCCATCCCAGCAGGTGGCCAAGGGCCGGCCCGGGCTGGAGACGTGCAGGAAGCAGAGCTGGGCCAGCTGACCAGAGTGGGGTTTGGGGGTTCTCAGCAGGAGAAATCACCATGCAGGATAAATCCCTTGGCCTTGCCATAAGCCAAGGGCAAGTCTCTCAGGGCTACGGGCCCTCTCAGGTTCTCCTTGCAGATACCTCGCATGGGGCACTTGGCTACTTGGGAAAACCGCGCGGGAGTGAGCTTTACACCAGCAGATGCTTTGTAAAATTGAACGGGGTAGGCTCGGGCCTGTCCTCAAAGCCTCTACTCAAAGGCGAGCCCTTCCCGCGGCCGCCAGGTTAGGGGGCTCCGCGACTGTGCCGAACAGCTCTGGTGTGAGTCGTGGTTCCCTCCTCCACCCACCCCCACGAGCCCCCGTCCCCTTACCTGAGGCCCGCGGCCCTCCGCTCCGCGCTCGGATGCCGCTGGGGTGCCAGAGACCCACGGGAGGGGTCGTTCCCGGCCGGCGCCGCGTCCGCGCGGCACAGCACGGTCTCGGCACTCCAGGCATGGCGCCTGGGGCCGGGCGTCCCCTCTCCTGTGAGCGCGAGGCAGGAAGCGGCGCCCCTGCGAGGCCGCTAGCGATGCCCCGGCGCGCGGGCCCCTGCGGCGCGGAGACCGCTCCAGGCTGGACTCAGCGAGGCCAAGGCCGCCAGGACGAGCGCTTGCCGGGACCCGGCTCGGGCGGCGGAGCTGCAGGCCCCCACAAACAACCCAGTTTTTTAAATGGAAAAAGGACTTGAAAAGACCCTTCTCCAGATAAGACATACAAATGGTCAACAAACACCTGAAGAGATGTTAAACATCGTTAGTCACGATGGAAATGCACATTAATACCACAACGCCATACCCCTCCACAAACACTAGAAGGCCTATAATCAAGAGAATTAAAAATAACAAATTTTGGCAAAAATGTAGAGACATTGATACAGAGTTTCCCATGGGGAAAATGAATCGGTCCAGGAGATGGATGGTGAGAATATTTGTACAACAATGTGAATGTAGTTAATGCCACAGAACTGTATACTCAAAATGGTTTAAATGGTAAATGTTACTTTTAATCACAATGAAAAGAATGAATGAAGCACTGATGATACATGTTAGAACATGGATGAACACTGAAAACATTCTAAGTCAAAGAGCTCATGCAGAAAAGGTCACCCAGGTCATACTTAGCTCGTGTGTTTTAAATCCATAAAGGTTTTGAAAATGAGGGAAAGTCTCAATAATGGTTTCAGAAAAAGAAAACTGGATCAGAATGGGAAAAGACATTTCCATAGAGTTGCGGAGATGGTGAATGTTGAAGTGGGCCCGTGGATAGGATTATAAGGTAGAACCATAAAATTTCGTCTTTGGGTCTTTATGTTCTGGTTCCCTGGGAGAGGACCCCAGTATTGCATAAAACACACTGGAGTAGTTTATGTGAGGTGGTGTATTTTGTACTGCTACTTATAGTTTTTTTATACACTTGAAATTACTGGGGAGTACATTACTTTTCAAAAGAACCAGGTCAAAACCATGCCCAAAAAAAGCAGAGAAGACATCCAACTTCATAATAGAGGCCAAGCCTTAACCAGATGCGGTTCACCTAAAGTGGTGACGCTCATCATTCTTGTAGGGTCCACGCGTTATTAACAGGCACCATGGGAAGGTTATATTAGGAGCCACTGTGTCTTGGGTGCTGTGGATGACCTGGCTGTAGTAGAAACAGTGGGATTTCTGAATTCTAGTCTCCCACATCAAACCACCAAAAACCTGTTAGAACTAATAAACGAATTTAGTAAAGCTGCAGGGTAAAAAATCAGTACACAAAAATCACTTCTCTTTCTTTCTTTTTTTTTATAAATTTTTAAAAAAATATTTATTTCTTTATTTATCTTTGGCTGCATTGGGTCTTCGTTGCTGTGCACGGACTTTCTCTAGCTGCGGCAAGCAGGGGCTACTCTTCGTTGCGGTGCACGGGCTTCTCATTGCGGTGGCTTCTCTTGTTGTGGAGCACGGGCTGTAAGACAGCAGGCTTCAGTAGTTGTGGCACACGACCTCAGCAGTTGTCGCTCGCGGGCTCCAGAGCACAGGCTCAGTAGTTGTGGCGCACGGGCTTAGTTGTTCTGAAGCATGTGGGATCTTCCCAGACCAGGGCTCGAACCCGTGTTCCCTGTATTGGCAGGCAGATTCTTAACCACTGAGCCACAAAGGAAGCCCTAAAAATCACTTGTCTTTCTATACACTAATAATGTGCCATCAGAAAGAGAAATGAAGAAAACAATCCCATTTACAATTGCATCTAAAAAATACCTGGGAATAAATTGAACCAAGGATGTGAAAGCACACTGAAAACTGTAAAACACTGATAAAACAAACTGAACAGACACAAATGAATGGAAAGCTATCCCGTGCTCATGGATGCAAAGAACACTGTTAAAATGTCCATTCTACCAAAAGCAATGTTCAAATGCAAAGCAAGCCTGGTCAGAACTCCAATGGCATTCTTCACAGAAATACAGCAAACGTTCCTAACATTTGTGTGGAAACACAAAGGCCCCTGAATAGCCAAAGGGAGTTTGAGAAAGGAGAACAGGTTGGAGGCATCTCGCTCCCTGACTTCACACTACATTACGAAGCTACAGTCACCAAAAAGTGTGCAATTGGCACAAAAACAGGCACGCAGACCAGAGGAACAGGGCAGAGACCCAAGAAATAAACCTACGGTTATGCGGTAAGTTAATTCACAAGAAAAGAGCCAAGAACATACACTGGGGAAACAACAGTCCCCTCAATAAATGGTGCTGGCAAAACTGGACACCACACACCAAAGAACACTGCACTCTGTCTACACCACACAAAAACTGGCTAAAAACCCAGTGTTCCACATGAAGCCCTTCCTCTCCTGGGTCCTCTGAGGACAGACACCCTCAGCACTCAACTAGACACAAGAACCTTCTCCCCCACTTTTCCTCACCTTTTCTTTTAGCAGCGTCACCTCCCAGCAGGTCCAGAGGAGACCTGCCTCCTGTCAGCGTGAACTGGACCCCACAGTGTCCCAAAGCCCCAGTGGGTCCTGAAGAGACCCGGCTTCTGCTACATCCATTCTGCTGTGGAAATTCAAATTGAAATAGAGCCAAATGACCCATGAATTCTCCAAAATAGTTAAGGAGCAATTAACTAGAAACCGTAAGAAATGAAATGATTATAGACACAGACTTATTTTTTTTTAATATTTATTTATTTAGCTTCGCTGGGTCTTAGCTGTGTCACACGGGACCTTTTTCTTTTTTAAGTTGCAGCATGCGAACTCTTAGTTGAGGCACATGGGATCTAGTTCCCTGACCAGGGATGGAACCCAGGCCCCCTGCACTGGGAGCACGGAGCCTTAGCCACAGGACCACCAGGGAAGTCCCTAGACACAAACTTTAAAACTTATGCCAAATTCACACAAATTTATTCACAGACATTTCAAATGCAAGGCTATGAAAATTACAGAGAAACATAGAAGAAAATCTACATGACCTTGGATTTCGTCTATAGATCACGAGCTTTGAGTTTTAACATACAAGGCCAATCACAAAAGAAAAAAATATGGTGGACTTTATAAAATTAAAGATTTCTACTCTCAAAGACCTTATTCACAAAGTCAAAATGAGGCAGGAGATAAATGGTCTCCAGCCTACGCATTTACAACTGGCCTCCGGTTCACACTTCCTGGGGTGAGAAAAAAATGGGCTCCTGGCTGGACATTCATTACCAACCCCCTGTTTACTTTTCCTGAAACAAGAGACAAACGGGCTCTAGGACTACATATTTATGACCGGACTCCTGTCTATATTTCGAGGTCTGCACCTCGATATGAAAACCAGCAACAGAAATAGGGTAAATAACCAGACATTGGACATTTTTATGGGAGGGACAGAGTGGGACTAAACCCTGTTAAAAGATCAAGAGGTCATACATTTCTCATCCTTGGGGCAAGGGAAACATTGCACATGTGCAGAAAGGTTCCTTGGGGGTCAAAAAGGAAGGGGCACCACCCCAAAATAGGTGATGCTAAGGTCGTCCCACAGGCCTCTGGGTGGTAATCCATCTTGGAAAAAAGTTGCGCACGCATGTTGGGGAGGGTCCTAGGGCAGGGCAGGTGTGGAAAAAGAAACCAGATAATTGGCCAGAGGTGAACAGAGACCCGGAAGAACTGCCCTATATAAGTGACTTAACCGCCTCTCTACTGCACTCCTCCTCATTAGGGAGGGTGTCCACACCCTTTCTCTCCGGGTGTGCATCTCTGCCTTGCTTCTGTCTGAACTAAACAAACTGTTTCTCTGTGTGCTCTCCCACTTGTTGCTGTGCCATGTCTCTAATAATAAACTTTGTACCTGTTTTTACAGTTTTTACCTCTATGAGAAATGCATTTTTCACTGGGGGCAAGAGCTAGTGGGGGTGGTGGCTAGGATTCCTGGTTTTCATCCAGGCTCCCCACGTTCAATTCCTGGGCAGGGAATGAAGATCTCGCTTCATGCCACCACTCACTGCTGCCTCTCCAAGATAAAAAAGACAAGCCACAAACTGGGAGAAAAATACTTGTAAACCACATATCCAGTAAACGACTTGGACTCAAAATGGACAAAGACCTCTAGAACAACCCCATTTTAAAAATGGGTAAGGATTTGAACACACACCTGGCCAAAAAAAATACAGCTAATAAAAATCATACAAAAATTATACAAAAAATCATATACTATTAGGGATTTCCAAATTAAAATCGTGAGCCATCACAGCACACCTACTAGGATGGCTAAACTCCAACAAAACCATGGCAACACCGACTGCTGGAGGGTGAGGAGCAACCCCTCCTCATGGCTGGGGTGCAGGCAGAGCCACCTGGCAAGACAGTTCCGCAGCTTTTTCCACAACTAATCAAGCCTCCCCTCGGGGTCCAACAATTATGCGTCCAGTATATAGGCAACTGCTTTGAAAATCTATGTCCAAAATCACACAAGGATGCAGTCATGCACAGCAGCACTATTCATAATGGCTAAAAACCTGAAGAAATCGGGATATCCTTCACTAGATGACTGCATAAGCAAAGTGGAGGACAGCCATGTCAAGGCGAGCAGAATACACCACGCCAATATATGTCTCTCTGGCATAAGGACTATTTCAGTCTCATTCAAAAAAAGAAAGATAGAAAAAACTGAGTAGAGACTGACCTTTTATGAAGGACATTTATAAGGAAATCTCCATTAGTAACGGAGTGTCCCTCTTTGCACCAGAAATAGAAGGATGATTAAATCTCAAGTCACTCTTATCAACGGAGAAGTCCCGACTTAAATCTGCATACAATACCTTTGTTTACTGTGCTTTGCATGATAACCTGCCACTATTGGCTTTCCCCCTTCCCCAAGGTCTTTTGTTTTTATCTGAAGATGGTATTTGGTATTTAAGGTGATGGCTTTGGCCATTTCAGGGACTGACTCAATTTTTCTGGGTAGCTCCCTTGTATACAGGAGGTATACATGCTGTTAAACTTGTTTTTCTACTGTTAATCTGGCTTTTATTAGACGGCGGGGGTGGGGCTCAACCAAGAACCTAGAAGGACAGAGTGAAACTTGTTTTTCCTCCCATACACATGCAATGGAATACTACTCAGCAGCAGAAAGGAATGCACCATCAGCCCATGGAAAGACATGGATAAATCCTCAGTATATACTGCTACGTGAAAGCATCCAGGCTGAGGAGGCTGCACACAGTATGACCCCATTGGTGACATTCTGGGAAAGGCAAAGCTACACAGATGATAAGCAGATCATGGGGTGGGGGTTTGAAGTGTTCCATGTGACACTCTAGGATGGATACCTGTCACTATGCATTTGTCTAAGCCCACAGATGTGTGTAGCCCAAGGGGCCAATCATAATCTATTCAAATTTAGTTATTTACAGTGTAGGGGTATTACAGGATGGAATACTCAAGGTGACCGAATCTAACTGTATTAGAAATGCATGGAAAAATCTCACTGTAGGGGATGGGATAAAAGGTGCTGACCTAAGTTAACTGTGGAAATGAACGCAATCTCTAAACTAAATGCAAAATGTACACAAACAGTGAACTTTATTTTATGGAGTTCTTTCCAGGGTGTAGCAGCTAACAATTCTGAAACCTCTGCACATGTAATCTGGAAAGGAGCAATGCATAGGTAAACGGCAGATAGTGGGCACCAAGCTTCTCATTGTGGGAGTGGGAAGTTACAGATAAGCAAGGGGAGAGCCTCTGCCCTCATAATACTTGGCTGAGCTTCCTGGGAGGATGGTGTGGGGAGTTCACTGGCCATAGGACATGCACAGATCTTTACACTGGGAAGGCTGTGAAGACATAGGAAACTCACACCCCATCTTTCCAACCATACCTGCTGCAAACACTCAGCCCTCTGTAATCAGCCAGTTGCACCTTTTTAGACATTCTTGCCCCCAGGCACATAAAGGAGCGTGAAGGTCTTGCATTACCTCTAAGCTGTCCCAGAATCCAGGCCCTGGGGGATGGAGCCAGGATGGGGGTGCCTGGGCTCCTGACCAGCAGGTGAGAGGAAGGAAGAAGACCAGTCCGGAGGACAGAGGTTCCCTCAAGTCTGTGAGCCCTGGAGCCCTGATCGGATTCACCCCCAGTGGGGACATGGGTGGGGCCTGCAGTGGTTCTGTTTTCCACCCGGGCCCCTTTGATGAAACCATGGCAGCAATGGGCCCAGAAGTCTCCTGGTGGTGTTTCAAACTGACACAGCAGTTTTACAAAGGAACAGGGGAATGAAGCTGAGCTCCTGACGGCCACTTCTTCTGGCTCTGAGTTGCTTCTGTCAGGCCCACAGACACATCCGTGGAGTCTGCTGTAACCCACCTTCCCCAGCCTGGTCTTTCCTCTCCCTCCCTGCGATGAGTCCCGTGACATTTCCAGCCCGGACCCCTCTCCCAGGCCAGACACCTCTGTCCAGTCACTGCACCCCCATCTCACCTTGGGGGCTAGCAGGGCCCTCAGGGGACCGGGATCCTGCAGCTCCCCACACCCAGGAGCAGCCCCACCTTCCCTGGTTGCTGAGCCCAGACACCGGGTGTAACCGAGCAGGACCCTACGGGGCCTTCCCAGGACAGACCCACCCCCCCATATCCTCTGCTGTAGCTCCTCTCTGAAGTACCTGGATAACAGCATCTGATGCACGCTTCCTGAGTTGTTTTACAGACTTCTACCAGATGGAAGACATTAACTACTGTACTTGATGATCAAGAGCCCCCAGACCTACTGGCACCTAAGGATTGATACTGTTCACCACCCTGTTACCTCACCATCAACCAACCAGAGAATTGTGCACCAGCTGATCTCATACCCTGCGACCCCCTCCTCCAAATTCACACTAATTCCCCTCTACACCCACAGCCCTGGCCCAAGCCCGATCTAGTGCCTGGTTCCTCCATCAGGCCCTGGCAAATCTCCCTGCCCCCACAGTGCGTCTCACATCCCACCCCAACGTGGTCTTTCTGAAGCATAAACGAGACTGTGACTCTCTCCCACATGTAATCCCCAAATGTTTCCCCACTTTCGCTAGGGTATCTGCTGGGAGAGACATCTGCCAAGGCCCTGAGAGTCCCCGGCATCCCCACGAGGCTGCTGGCTCTTGGTTCCCTGATACTGAGCACCTCAGCCGGCCAGGAGACACGGCAGGAAACCCCAGAACTGCTCACCTCAGGATGGGGCTGGCACTGCCGCTGCCTGATCAGAGAGAGCAGAGAAGGGTTCCCCAACTGGGACACAAACACTGCACGAGTGGCCTCTCCCTGAGCTATCGCATGATCCCCATGGGACCTGAGGGAAGGAAGGACCGAGGCACACTTGGTTCCTAAGGAGGATGGGATAGGCTCAGTCACATCCCCCCAAATTCACATGCTGAATTCCTAAACCCCGGGACCCCAGGATGTGGCTGTATTTGGAGATGGGGTTTTTAAAGAGGTGATCAAGGTAAAATGAGGTCACTAGGGTGGATCCTAATCCAATAAGACTGATGTCCTACCAGAAGAGATTAGGACACAGAAGATCATGTGAGAAGATGGCTGTCTACACACCAAGAAGAGAAGCCTCAAGGAAAAACCAGCCTGCAGACATCTTGATCTCAGACGGCATCCAGGACTAGGAGGTAGGTCTGTTGTTCAAGCTCCCCGGTCTGTGGTGTTTGTTATGGCAGCCCCGAGCAGACTCACACACAGGGTAAAGAAGGTCTCACACTAGATAGCCCACTCTCCATTCCCCTGTACGTGAGTTACAGTAGCCTCAGGAACTGAGGAAGGTGTGCCCGAGGAAAGGCACAAGATATGAGATTTTAGGCATAACACGACTGCACTGATATCTTTTTTTCCTTCTTTAAAGATTTTTAAAATCTTTATTTAATTTATTTTTGGCTGCGTTAGGTCTTCGTTGCTGCACACGGGATTTCTCTAGTTGCGGCGAGGGGGGCTTCTCTTCACTGCGGTGCGCGGGCTTCTCATTGCGGTGGCTTCTCTTGTTGCGGAGCACGGGCTCTAGGCGTGGGGGCTCAGTAGTTGTGGCGCACGGGCATAGCTGCTCTGCAGCATGTGGGATTTTCCCGGACCAGGTCTCGAACCCGTGTGCCCTGCATCCGCAGGCAGATTATCAACCACTACACCATCAGGGAAACCCCATGACTGCACTGATCTTAAACGAGCCTGATCTACATTCACACGAGATGGTTTTGTCCTGTATATACACCCACATTAGCACCTTCAGTCTCAAGGGCAGACCTTTGTCTTCACCACCTCCACTGAGAGCATTACCTTAATCTGCTCTGAACCACCTCCTATAGGATTTCCAGAACCACAAAGCATCAGAGACTGCATGCTGCTGTGTAATCATGTTTCACAGGACCAGAAGCTGTGCGCCAGCTTCCGGGTGACCCTGCCACAGCAGAGCCGCCCAGCTGTCCACCAGAACCCACGTCCCTTTTTCCTGTTCACAGCCAGCCTGCACCTCCCAGCCTTCCCACCCATTGCAGCTCCAAATGGAAGTGCTGGAGGTGGTGAGGACCTTGGCCAGCCTGTGTCCTAGGATGGAGGGCACGGTGCCATGTGGTCACCCCATCCCCTGCTGGTTGGAGCCCTCCACCTGAAAGCAGGGAAGAGAAACAAGGAGGACAGAGCCTGGGCCCCGACCCCCACCTGCCCTGAACTATCACATGAAGGGAACATAGACATCTTGAGCATCAGACTATTTTGGGGGGACACTTTGTTCCAGTAACAAACCTTTGCTTTAAAAACCAAGGTGCTTTACAGATCCCTCCCCAACTGTAACAGAAAGTGAGGCTTAATTTCATTATAGAATAAAGTTGTGAGGAATTTACAGGCCAAAGAAACTTAGGTTTGGGATACTCAATTAGTGAAGAATCTAAACAGAGTTTGGGCTTGGAGCAGTAAATTAAAGAAGTACCAAGTGTTGTTCATATAGGCTTCTGCACCTTTCACATGAGAGACTTATTTCCTGCTTTCAAGGAGATAGAGAGTCAGAGTGTCCCTCTTGCATCAGCCATTTATTAAGGAACTGTAATTCAAAATAATTGATATGCCATTGTGGAGCACCCTTCCCTGAGACCCAACAATACACAGAGGTGGGAATACATGCATATATTTCCTTGCATTATCACCTGAGCACTTTCAGCTCCTATATGTAACTTTTTCATAACATTCTCTAGTAAAAGGAACCAGAGCTCTTTGAAATTATGGCTGACACTAGGACTGACACAGTAAATATATGAGCCAGGACAATCTTGAATCTTATATCAGAAAAGAAGGAAGTATCAAGAAAAAAAATCCACAGAGTGGAATGGTGTCAAAGGAAAACAGGAGCCAATGGAAAGAGCTCTCAATAGCCAAAGTAGGAATGAACTTAGCAACAAAATCTGGACTGCTGGATTATAACAAAAAGTTAAAAAAACAAAGAAAACAAACAAAAAAAACTGTCCACAGGTGTCCATGCTGGTAAAAATAAGTAACTGCACAGGGTTTTGTTTGTTTGTTTGTTTTCATCAATAAGGTTGAATAGAAATCTCCTATGTGGAAGTCCCAATAATTGATGTGGACACTCAGCCATCCATGGATTGTGGAGGTGGAGATAACTCCTGTCTCCATAAGTGCTGCTTCCCAAAGTAGCTTCCTCCTGGAGAAGACACACAGTACGGAAGTGGGAAAAACTTAACTTCATTGTGGGGAAATCTGACAAACTACCTCAGCCAGGTGACCAAAGTTAATAGTAACAGTGATAAGTTGCCCTGAGAGCCTGTTCCCTTGATATAAAGTGATGAGAAAGCACTTTACCTCTGTGATCTGCTTACTCAAAACGCATAACTCAAGCCTAATCCTGAGAAAAACACCAAGTAAATTCCAATGCGGGACAGTCAACAAAGTATCTGACCAGTACTCCTCACCAATGTCAAAGTCATAGAAACAAGGACAGTCTGAGAAACTGTGAAAGCCTAGAAGAGCCTAAACAGACATGATGACTAAATGTCACATGACACACTGGATGGCATCCTGGAAGAGAAAAACTTAGAATGAAGGAAACCCAAATGAAATATGGATGTCAGTTAATAAGTGACAATTCAGATGAAAACTAGAATGAGAAACCTATTGCATCACATTAGAAATCTAGAGGAAATGGGTAACTTCCTAGTAAAAACACACATTAACAAAACGGAACATAACAAAGGAAAATACAAACACAACAGTTAAGCCACCAAAAGACCTCTTCCCCCTTTTCCTTGTCCTTTCATTTTACCGGGATTTCGCTCTCCTGGGACAGGGAAGGAACAGAGACACAGCAGTCTGGCAGTTCCCCTAAATTCGGACCCTGCTCAGTGTCTTCATCTCTCCCAGCCATGCCCCATCCAGTAGGGCACCCAAGGGAGTCTCAGGGATTATTCGTTCTGATGTATCAGCTATGACTTTTTTGATTCCAATGGACTGGACACACTTACTAAAGTAAAATAAAACATTATTTTTAAACGATAGAAATAAATTAATAACTGCAAGAGACAGGTTTAAGAGTGGATTTGGACCTGGCAGTTCTGGTGGCTCACTCTCTTGCAGTGTGATCTGGTCTCCCTCCAATCCTTTGTGCTGCTAAATGCCTTTGGGTGGCCCCATGCACAGGAACACTCTCTCTCACTGCATCCAGGGCTTCCAGAAACTGCAGGCGACACCCACTCAATGTCCATTTTAACAGAAAAGAAGAGGTTCAGTTAAGGTCAGGGGCTGTGGTCACCCATCCAGGGCTCTTGCTGTCCTCCCTTGATGGCAGGAAGCTCTTCCACTAGCTAAAATAGCAACTTTGCTGTTGGTGGTAAACTCAAGACTCTTGCTTTGGGCATCGGGGCCTCACATCAGAGGCTGGCCCTGATTGCCAGTGTACCTCAAAAGGCACACAGACTTCATTCGTGTCCCTGGGAGGTGGGAGCCCAGGAGTCACACCTGCCCTCTGACTATATTAATCACCCATCTCCACAGAACACATTTGCTCATTTCCCAGTCTCTGCTCTCTCCTTTACAGAGAACAGAAACCAAACGGTAGGTGGTAAGGAAACTGTTACTCAGCGGAGCAGTGTCTCAAGGATGATTCTATACCGTGGAATCCACAGTTGGCTGGCTTTCCGGAGGCCTCAGGGACTGGGCCCGGATGCACGTGGCTCCTGGAGACCACGTGGCCTCAGAGTGAAAACACCAGCTGGGAAGCCACTTGCTCCCATACCTTTGATTTTTAATGAGTATGAATGTCAAAGGTTTGCAACAACCCGAAGGCCAGAGGATTGCAGGGCCACGGTCTGCTGTATGCTGCTTGTGGCCAGGGCCACACTCAATGTCTGGAGGGTTACGTCCTCTCGGAAGGCTGAGAGGCTATGAGGGAGGAGGCCCTTTTCTCAATCACATGGATGTAGGGAACTGAAACATCCCAAGGGGCCGTCTACGCTGCCCAGGTAGCTGTTCAATTGCCCAGCAGCAAAGTCAGCACAGCGATTGGCCACAGGGGCTTGACAGGGCCCAGGAAGGCCTAAGCTGGAGGACCACAGATACCTGCCTGGATGGTCAGGGGTCAAGGGATACTCTGAGATTTTATTATCTACTACTGCCCACTCAAATGGGACAAAGGATGCAGCCAGTCCTGAAGGGCACCGCCAGCCCTCAAGAAGGCAGCATATGGGGGCTGGCAGCGCTACAGCCTTGCATGCATGCCAACATGTCCCACTGAGCGCACTGCGTGTCAGGGCTGGGCTGGAACCTGGGTCCGGCCCCACCCTCCCCAGGTTGGCGGCGGGGGCCCTTCCTGACTTCTGAGGCCCTCCACAACCACAGACTGAGGTTAAGTTGGCGATGAAACAGCCAGCAACCAGAGCAGACATTTCATTCATCTTCTTTAAAGTCCAGGATGCGGAGAGGAAGCAGAGGCGGAGCAGAAAACCAACAGTCCAGCTCGACCCCGCGTCACTTGTACCAGGTGAGTCCCGTCCATCGTGCAGGCTCAGATAGAAGAGAGAGGGGAAGGCGAAGCAGGCCCATTAGATCGTGAACACTAGGTGTGTAAAGTATGAGTACTTTCTGGTTTTCTTTATATTTACAGGAATTTCTATTTTTCAATCATTAAGATACACTATTAGTAAAATAAAAACATTAAAATTGTGTACACATTTTCACACGCCCCTCACTAAATGTGAATTCTGTAGAAGGTACACATCTTCTGAAATCTCTTCTTACAAGAGTCACGGATTTACTTACTAAAAGCTGGCTGGAATCAACACAGGTGACTTTGCAGTTTTAGGATTGCCTGGGTCCGTGGCTTGCCGGGCTGCAGTTCCTACTTTCCAGCTCTGTAAGATGCAGGTGGAGAAGCAAGGGTGAGACCTGTCTCTCTATGAGCTGTTCAGCTAGGACTCTGAGGTACCTACCTTGTGCAGCACTTGGTAGCAGAAGCACGGGTCACAGCAGGAACAGAGTACTTGGTCTCGGCCCTTAGATGACCCAGAGCGGACATTACATACTCAGCCAACAACCAGAAAAGAGAGTCCCTTTATTAAAAAAAAGAAGAAAAAAGACTTTCAGCCAGCACCTGGGGTTCACCCAGGCCTGCTCTGACCTTCTGTTCCCCCTCTAACACAGGCCAACGAGATAGCTCTGGGCAAAGCTGTGTTCCCACTGACCTCCCACCCACCTCAGTCAGGTCTTGCTGAACCCAGAGCACCAGGAATGCTGACCATCCTTCCAGTTTGGGGCCCCAAGGCTATAAGCTCACCCCAGTGGGCCAGCTCTCTGGGGTCCTTCCGGCACACTCCCGAGGGGAGTGATGGGGACGCAGCTGGAATCTGAGTCGCACAGTCTGCTCATTTCACCTTCACTCGTTACGAAAAAGGTCTTTACCCATGAAACATTCACCCCACTTTTGGTCCTTTAAAAAAACAAATTTTCTTAGGAACTATTACACCAAAGTATCTTCCGGAAAGCAAACGTTCAGCAATAAGATTTACTTCAGTACAATTTCATTTTATGTACATACAAGTGTACTTAAAGAGGACCATGTATAAAATGAGATGCCTAGTTTGCCATTTCTTTGAAGTCTGAGGCACCTGAGGTTTATGATTGTTCCTTTCATAGAGTACTGTATTCCCGCCTTTATCTCCAGACCCAAGGATGGGGAACAAAGGTGAAACAGGTCTGCACACTGCAAAATGTCTTCAGAAATCTGCAAACCCAGCTTCTTACAGGAGTTAAATGTTAAGGACCAGGACAATGAAAGGGTGTGTGGGGGAAGGAATAGCAAGTAACCAAAACAAGGTGTCTACGACCAGCCCACCTTCTCTGTCAGGAGCTGCACCTGGAGCTGGTCTCTGTGTTTGGGCAGCCCTTGTGCTTCACAGAAGCAGTGCTGAGCCAGGGCGGAGCAGCTGGCCACAGGCACCACCTGCCAAGTACCCACTCTCAGTCCTGAGCTAAGCTTAAACCATAATTACATTTATTTGCTTATTTACTGTGACAGGCAATGTGTTCAGTACTTGGAGTGACTATATTCCCCCCCATTTTATTTTTTTAAACCACTTTATGAAGGTATCAATGACATACAGAAAGCTGTACATGATTAATACATGCAACTTTGTGAGTATGGAGACAGATTACACCCATGAAACCATCACCACAATCTACACCGTAAACATATGTGTCACTCCAAAGGTGTCTTCCCGACCTATTCATTCCTTTATTTATTATTATTCCTATTATCATCATTCTTTGTGTGTATGGTAAGAACACTTAAGATAGGAGCCATCCTCAGTAAATTTTAAGCACACAATACAGTATTGTTAACTACAGGCACCATATCTGAGGTACACAGCAGAACTCCAGAACTTGTTCATCTGGCATAACTGAAACTTTGTGCCCTTGGACTAGCACCTCCCAATTTCTCAGGGACTCAGAAGGGGTGACCTGTTGCCTCGGGCCTTGACAGCTGGGAGGAGGCAGAACCTTGGCGTCTTCCTGCTCTGTCCAGACCTGCGCGCGGTCTGCAAATGCTCTGCCCCTGGCCGCAGCCCCTTGCTCACACGCCCTGGTGTAAAACCCCAAGTTTGGACCCCAGGCCACCCATGCATGAGTGGCAGAAACCCTTCCCCAGGGACCTCCCTCTGCCTCCTTTTTCTAGTCTTCTCCCTCCCATGCCTCTCCTTGCTTCCCCGTGAAGAAGGAGCTGGTGGAGAAAAGCGAAGCCCAGCGGCTACAATGACACACACACACACACACACGCGTGCACACACACACACTGCTCCCTGCGGTGACGGCTGCTCTGAGTGGTCGGTGCGTTCACACATTAAGCCTCATGACGACCTCGGGAGGGCAGTCCTCACTGTTCCCCCATTTCACAGATGAGGGCCCGAGGCAGAGGACAGCAGTAGCGCATCCACCCTCACACAGGATGAGGCCCAGACGCCCCTAACCTGTGGCTCACCTGGCTCCAGCCACAGCCGCCTCGGGTTCTCGCAGACTCTGCTGGGTCTTTTCCACAAATCCCTTCGACACCTACAGGCTCTTAACTAATCTACGAGGGCAAGTTACTCAAGTTCGTCTGAAAAACACCCCCCCGCAGGTTTCTAACCAGCTTTGAGCACGGGAAAAACTGAAGACAGGTGGGAGAGCCCAGGTTACAGAAGAGGTTGAAGCAGCTGCTTCGTTGGCACAGTAGGAGAAGGGAGAGCTTGGCAAGGAAAAGAAGGTGCGTGGCTGGGAAGGAGGGGCGTGTGGACCCTCTCAAAGCCCCGTCCTCCACTCAAGCACAGACTTGGACCAAGCCCAAAGCAATGTGAGGACTCTGCAGTCAACAGGTTGAAGAAGGCGTACACCCTGGACCAAGGCCAAGTGCCAGCCAATGTCTTCAGAAGGGAAGAAAAATATAAAGTAGGCGGCTCTGCTTGGAGTCTTTGAGATTGAGCTGCGAGGGGCAGACCCCAGCATCATGCCACTCTAGCACATGTTCATGCCCAGAGGTACCTTCTCCACGGGGAACTGTGGACATTTGTAGAACATACCTGCCCTTTTTCTCCACAGAAGAAGAACCTGAGAGTCAGAGAACTGAGGTATCCCATGGAGGAGCACACACCGTTTACAGGTTGTAAATAGCTTCAGGAGGTCACCACTGCTGACCAAGCCCCAGCTGCATGCGCATTTAGGCACATGGGTCAAGAGTCAGGCAGGGTTCTTTTGCAAAGCTGCCTCGCTAAGCTTCCACTCTAATAAGGTTTTGGTTACAGAAATGCATACTCATGGCAGAAGTTTTTAAAATGCAGAAGATAACTGAGAAGTAAAAATTCCCTGTGATTCCCTCCCAAGAGATATTACCGCCACTAACCTACTGATCCATCCATCTCCTTTCAGCCTCAGGCTGAGCCCCTCTGACCTGGACGTCAGTCTGGCGTGGACACCACACCCCGCACGACCTCTCGATGTCCAGTGCGGAGTGGCCAGCGTGCTGGGGCTTGGGGATGGGGTGGTCTGCGCCTGGGAGAGCCCTCTGAAGAGGGCAGCTCCGAAAGGCCCAGGCCGCGGGGCACGGTGTGAGACTGTGTCGTCGTCACACCTCTGCTGCTGACCAGCGGGACCCGGAGCCTCGCGACTCAGGGGCGCTCCGCACAGCAGCCACCACCTCGCTACTAATCGGCCTGATTCGTCTCTTTCTACCCCAAATACCACCCTGTGCATTACCAGTGACGCCAAGACCACGCCTGCTAGCGCCAAATCCAGCAATCCCCCCTCCTGGCTTTGCAGACCCTGCTCTACAACAGCAGGGAGCGTGGGGGCGAAGCGCACTCTGAGTGCACAGAATTCGGGGAGCTAACGAGGCCCTCAGGCCCCGACCCCTAAAGCCAGGGCACCGGGTCACTCACCAGCAGCGGACAGCAAAAGGCCCTTAAATCGGAGCAAGCTACAGGAGAGGACCATCGCCCCCTTGTGGGCAGGAAGGGGGTTGGGCTGTCTCCTGAGCTTCTCCTGGAGGCCAGCATTGCCACGTGCATAGGTTTCTCACCCTCAGCACTGCTGACATTCTGGGCTGAATCGCTCCCTGTGGTGGGGTTCGTCCTGGGCATTGTAGTGTGTTTAGCAGCGTCCCTGGCCACCTGCCGCTAGCCCACCCTCCAGACATTGCCAGGTGTCTCTGGGGAGGGAGGGTAAACTGTTCTGTTCAGGGACCCCTGCACTCATCCTGCCGCTCCGGCCAGCCCAGGGGCCACCGCGCCTGCAGGACTCGCCTCCTAACCAGGCATACCGCGGAGGGTGGGCGGGGAGGGTACAGGCTGGAGTCTCTTCTCCCCCAGAGATGGCATCCAAAAATCCTAACTGCTGATTCTGCAACTCCCATGAGGTTGACACTTCTCCCCTCTCTTATCAGGGGCTTGAAAACAATTTATCTCTCTGTGGTTTCATTATTAAATCCCTTTTCTTTCTGATGAAAATGCCTTTGGTCCCTAAATACATAGAAGTTTAAGATTTTAAGTGTACTGCTACTTCTATTTTAGATACTGATGACTATGAGGGCAAACCTAGGCCTTTTGGGAAACACATTTTTCTGGGTCTATAACATGTTTCCTTTTTGATACTGGGGGGCTCGGGTAGCAGTTTGGGATGGATTATTTGAAGCCAAAGATTTGAGGATTGCATCCTTACACCTGCCTATTTTCCCTCTCAGTCTCCATCTGAAACTAGCCTGGATACATGGACAGTGTGGACCTCGGCAGCCAGGATCTCAGTGAAGGGACGCCGCTGGCTGAGCTCTGTCCGTTCATGTGAAGGGCAAACTGCTCACTCCTGAACCTCTCCACCTTGGACCAGGTGTCGCATTGCAGGGAAGGTACAACCTACAGACACTTTTATTGGCAGACCTCTTTAAAGATTTCAAAGTGGGGCCACATGGTGTACGTTTGTTGCCAGGATTTCGCCATGCATACGGGAGGGAAGCGCTGTGGTGCCCACCTTACAAATAAAGAAAGCTGAGGCTCACTTAAGTGGCTTGCCCAAGTTGACCTAGATTCTGGTCTTTCATGGGATGCCTGCAGGACACACAACAGGAATATAAGGCCTCTACACACTCCCAACACCTCTGATGAGATGGCTTCTGCCGTCAGGCCCCCATTTCCCGGCGGACACGTAGCACACTTAAACGTGCTTCCTAACAAGTGAAAAGAGACACGAGCTACACACTGGGCACTTCCCTGAATCAGCATTTCTACACGGGGTGTTCTGTGTGTAGTGAACTGCCTCAACTAAGGAATGCCTGAGTTAGGCCTCTGGGCCTGTGCTTGCTCCAAAAGCCTGCACTGTAACATGAAGAAATGTGCTTTACTCACAGTTGGAACGCCAGCCAACTTTCTCTTGGAGGCAGGGTGACTTCAAGTAGGAAGTCCTAGAAGGAATGCTTAGCAGAGTGCATTTTCAGTAGAGCTCACAATAGGGCAATGAGGCACAATTCCATGGCATGTTAGACAGGGTAGAAACGTTTTCCTAAAGCTGCTGGAGTGCTGAGGAAATCTAGTTCTCTCAAGTAAGAGTGTAGCATGTTGCCCTTTGCTCGGCATACACATAGGGCATCTGAAGGGCCAACTGACCTGGCTGTTGCTCAGCAAACATAGAGGGGTCTGGGGGTACTCAGTGATCTGTAGGGAAAAGGGTGCCAACCGGGGGGCTTAGGAGTCCTGAAAAGGGTACTTCCTCTAAAATAAAGCAGAGGAGTGACTAAGACATCATGGAAGCAGCTGCACTACTCCCTTTCTGCACGGCTACTCAGAGCATTACCTCGCGGCCAGTATTCACGTTAAGTTTCCCTTTAGCTCTACAGCGGGGCAGGATGAGCTCCACCCCGGCCATCGAAGCACCCGGCTTAGCTAGAGAAAACTCATTGTCTTCCCAAAGCCATGCCTACAGTGGCTAGTGGCCTGTCAACAGCAGTCAATTTCAAGTAGCTTCAAGGCAGCATGAATGGAGCTTTCAAAATGGGAAAGCAAGGCGAGTTCCATCAGGCCCCCATTTCCACGGGCACACGCAGCATATATCCCTGTGCTTTCTAACCAGTCCAAAGAGACACAGGTTACCCAGTGGTTCCTTCCCTGAATCAACTCCTCGAAGCAGAGCGTTCTGCATCTAGCGAACTGCCTCAACCAAGGAACGCGGCAGCGAGGCCTCCAGGCCTGTGGCTCTTCAAAAGCCTGCTGTGTTACACGAGGAACAGGGCTTTAGATGCAGTCGGAACACAAGCCGACTTTCTGCTGGAGGCAGGGTGACTTCAGGCAGGAGGTCCTAGATGGAATGCGAAGCCGAGGGTTTTTCTCAGTGCAGCTCAGACTACGGCAATGAGTCAGACTTGCACGGCATATTGGACCTGCTAGAACGGTGTTCGTGGACCTGTGGGACTGCTGGGGAAATCAAGCTGTCCCAAGAAAGAGTGCAGTCTGTTGCCCTACACTCGGCATACACAGAGTGGCTCCGATAGGCTACTGGCCTGGATGTGGCTTAGCAGGCCCATGGGGGCCTGAGGGTACTCAGTGTGCTTGCAGAGAATAGGGTGCCCAAGCGAGGCTCCGAGATGTCCTGCAAAGCGTACTGACGTTAAAATAATGCAGAGCAGTGGCTACGGCCTCATGGAAACTGCTGCATGCCTCCGTTTCTGCATGGCAATTCAGGGCCTTACCTCGAGACAACTGCTCACGCTGAGTGTCCCGTTAGCGACACAGCATGGTAGGATGCTGACTTTCTCCTCGAGCAGAGTGACTTCAGGTACGAGGTCCTTGAAGAATTCTAAGCAGAGTGTTTTCTCATGGCAGCTCAGACGGGGGCCATGACGAACACTTCCATGGCACGTCGCACTGGCTAGAAATGTGGTCCTGAGGCTGCTCCAGTGCTCTGGAAATGTAGCTCTCCTTAAGGAACGTGCAGGGTGTTGCCCATCACTTGGCATACACAGAGGGCCTCCGAGGGACCGACCTTTCGTCCTCGATGTTGCTCAGCAGGCCCACAGGGGTCTGGAGGCACTCAGAAATCCTGGAGGGAAAATGATGCACACCCGAGAGGGCTAAGAGTCCTGGAAAGGGTACTTCCTTTAAAATAAAGCAGAACAGGGGCTTCCCTGGTGGCGCAGTGGTTGAGAATCTGCCTACCAATGCAGGGGACACGGGTTCCAGCCCCGGTCTGGGAGGATCACACATGCCGCGGAGCAACTGGGCCCTTGAACCACAACTACTAACCCTGCGCGTCTGGAGCCTTTGCTCCGCAACAAGAGATTTCGCGATAGTGAGAGGCCCGTGCACGGCGATGAAGAGTGGCCCCAATTGCAGAAACTGGAGAGAGCCCGAGCACACAAACGAAGACCCAACATAGCAATCAATCAATCAATCAATCAATCTTAAAAAAGCAATAAAAAATAAAAGAAATAAAATAAAATAAAGCAGAACAGCGACTAAAACCTCATAGAAAGAGCTGCATGCCTCCCTTCCTGCGCGGCTACTCAGGGACTTTGCTCGAGGCCAGTACTCACGTTGAGTTTCCCTTTAGCTCTAGAGCGGGGCAGGAGGAGCTCCACCCCAGGCATCGAAGCACCCGGCTAAACTGGAGAAAACTCATTTTCTTCCCAGATCCATGCCTACAGTGGCTAGTGGCCTGTCAACAGCAGTCAATTTCAAGTGGCTTCAAGGCAGCATGAATGGAGCTTTCAAAATGGGAAAGCAAGGCGAGTTCCATCAGGCCCCCATTTCCACGGGCACACGCAGCATATATCCCTGTGCTTTCTAACAACTCCAAAGAGACACAGATTACCCAGTGGTTCCTTCCCTGAATCAACTCCTCGAAGCAGGGTGTTCTGCATCTAGTGAACTGCCTGAACCAAGGAAAGCCCCAGCTAGGCCTCCGGGCCCGTGGCTCTTCAAAAGCCTGCAGTGTTATCCGAGGAACTGGGCTTTAGTTGCAGTCGGAACGCAAGCCGACATTTTCCTGGAGGCAGAGTGACTTCAGACAGGGGGTCCTAGATGGAATACGAAGCCGAGGGTGTTTCTTAATGCAGCTCAGACTAGGGCAATGCGTCAGACATGCACGGCATGTTGGACCTGCTAAAACGGTGTTCGTGGACCTGTGGGAGTGCTGGGGAAATCAAGCTGTCCCAAGAAAGAGTGCAGTCTGTTGCCCTACATTCGGCATACACAGAGTGGCTCTGAAGGGCTACGGGCCTGGATGTGGCTTAGCAGGCCCCTGGGGGCCTGAGGGTACTCAGTGTGCTTGCAGGGAATAGGGTGCCCACGCGAGGCTCCTAGATATCCTGCAAAGCGTAATGACGTTAAAATAAGGCAGAGCAACGGCTATGGCCCTCCTGGAAACTGCTGCACGCCTCCGCTTCTGCATGGCAATTCAGGGCCTTATCTCAAGAAAACTGGTCACGCTGAGTGTCCCGTTAGCGCCACAGCATGGTAGGATGCTGACTTTCTCCTCGAGCAGTGTGACTTCAGGTACGAGGTCCTCGAAGAATCCTAAGCAGAGTGTTTTCTCATGGCAGCTCAGACGGGGGCCATGACGAACACTTCCATGGCACGTCGCACTGGCTAGAAATGTGGTCCTGAGGCTTTTCCAGTGCTCTGGAAATGGAGCTCTCCTTAAGGAACGAGCAGTGTGTTGCCCATAACTCGGCATACACAGAGGGCCTCCGAGGAACCGACCTTTGGGCCTCGATGTTGCTCAGCAGGGCCACAGGGGTCTGGAGGTACTCACTGATCTTGGAGGGAAAATGATGCACACCCGAGGGGCCTAGGAGTCCTGAAAAGGGTACTTCCTTTAAAATAAAGCAGAACAGGGGCTTCTCTGGTGGCGCAGTGGTTGAGAAGCTGCCTGCCAATGCAGGGGACACGGGTTCGAGCCCTGGTCTGGGAGGATCCCACAGGCCGTGGAGCAACTGGGCCCGTGAGCCACAACTACTGAGCCTGCGCCTCTGGAGCCTGTGCTCCGCAACAAGAGAGGCCGCGATAGTGAGAGGCCTACGCACCGTGATGCAGAGTGGCCCCCACTTACCGCAACTGGAGAGAGCCCTAGCACAGAAACGAAGACCCAACATAGCAATCAATCAATCAATAAATAAATCTTAAAAAAAATAAAAAAAATAAAATACAGCGAACAGCGAGTAAGACCTCATGGAAAGAGCTGCATGCCTCAATTTCGGCACGGCTACGCAGGGATTACCTCGAGGCCAGTAATCACGTTGAATTTCCCTTTAGCTCTAGAGCGTGGCAGGATGACCTCCACCCCGGCCATCAAAGCACCCGGCTTAGCTAGAGAAAACTCATTGTCTTCCCAGAGCCATGCCTACAGTGGCTAGTGGCCGGTCAACAGCAGTCAATTTCAAGTAGCTTCAAGGCAGCATGAATGGAGCTTTCAAAATGGGAAAGCAAGGCTAGTTCCATCAGGCCCCCATTTCCACGGGCACATGCAGCATACATCCCTGTGCTTTCTAACAAGTCCAAACAGACACAGGTTGCCCAGTGGTTCCTTCCCTGAATCAACTCCTCGAAGCAGGGTGTTCTGCAACTAGCGAACTGCCTCAACCAAGGAACGCCCCAGCTAGGCCTCCGGGCCCGTGGCTCTTCAAAACCCTGCTGTGTTACACGAGGAACTGGGCTTTGGTTGCAGTCGGAACGCAAGCCGACTTTCTCCTAGAGGCAGGGTGACTTCAGGCAGGAAGTCCCAGATGGAATGCGAAGCCGAGGGTTTTTCTCAGTGCAGCTCAGACTAGGGCAATGAGCCAGACTTGCACGGCACGTTGGACCTGCTAGAACGGTGTTCGTGGACCTGTGGGACTGCTGGGGAAATCAAGCTGTCCCAAGAAAGAGCGCAGTCTGTTGCCCTACACTCGGCATACACAGAGTGGTTCCGATAGGCTACTGGCCTGGATGTGGCTTAGCAGGCCCCTGGGGGCCTGAGGGTACTCAGTGTTCTTGCAGGGAATAGGGTGCCCACGTGAGGCTCCTAGATGTCCTGCAAAGCGTACTGACGTTAAAATAATGCAGAGCAACGGCTATGGCCTCCTGGAAACTGCTGCACGCCTCCGCTTCTGCATGGCAATTCAGGGCCTTACCTCGAGGCAACTGCTCACGCTGAGTATCCCGTTAGCGCCACATCATGGTAGGATGCTGACTTTCTCCTCGAGCAGTGTGACTTCAGGTACGAGGTCCTCGAAGAATCCTAAGCAGAGTGTTTTCTCATGGCAGCTCAGACGGGGGCCATGACGAACACTTCCATGGCACGTCGCGCTGGCTAGAAATGTGGTCCTGAGGCTGTTCCAGTGCTCTGGAAATGCAGCTCTCCTTAAGGAACGTGCAGGGTGTTGCCCATCACTCGGCATACACAGAGGGCCTCCGAGGGACCGACCTTTGGTCCTCGATGTTGCTCAGCAGGCCCACAGGGGTCTGGAGGCACTCAGGAATCCTGGAGGGAAAATGATGCACACCCGAGGGGCCTAGGAGTCCTGAAAAGGGTACTTCCTTTAAAATAAAGCAGAACAGGGGCTTCCCTGGTGGCGCAGTGGTTGAGAATCTGCCTGCCAATGCAGGGGACACGGGTTCGAGCCCGGGTCTGGGAGGATCCCACATGCCGCGGAGCAACTGGACCCGTGAGCCACAACTACTGAGCCTGCGCCTCTGGAGCCTGTGCTCCGCAACAAGAGAGGCCGCGATAGTGAGAGGCCTACGCACCGTGATGCAGAGTGGCCCCCACTTACCGCAACTGGAGAGAGCCCTAGCACAGAAACGAAGACCCAACATAGCAGTCAATCAATCAATCAATCAATCTTAAAAAAACAATAAAAAATAAAAAAATAAAATAAAATAAAGCAGAACAGCGGCTGATACCTCATGGAAAGAGCTGCATGCCGCCCTTTCGGCGCCGTTACTCAGGGACTTACCTCGAGGCCAGTACTCACGTTGAGTTTCCCTTTAGCTCTAGAGTGTGGCAGGATGAGCTCCACCCCGGCCATCGAAGCACCCGGCTTAGCTAGAGAAAACTCATTGTCTTCCCAGAGCCATGCCTACAGTGGCTAGTGGCCTGTCAACAGCAGTCAATTTCAAGTAGCTTCAAGGCAGCATGAATGGAGCTTTCAAAATGGGAAAGCAAGGCTAGTTCCATCAGGCCCCCATTTCCACGGGCACACGCAGCATATATCCCTGTGCTTTCTAACCAGTCCAAAGAGACAAAGGTTACCCAGTGGTTCCTTCCCTGAATCAACTCCTCGAAGCAAAGCGTTCCGCATCTAGCGAACTGCGTCAACCATGGAACGCCCCAGCTAGGCCTCCGGGCCCGTGGCTCTTCAAAAGCCTGCAGTGTTACACAAGAAACTGGGCTTTGGTTGCAGTCGGAACGCAAGCCGACTTTCTCCTAGAGGCAGGGTGACTTCAGGCAGGAAGTCCCAGATGGAATGCGGAGCCGAGGGTTTTTCTCAGTGCAGCTCAGACTAGGGCAATGAGCCAGACTTGCACGGCACGTTGGACCTGCTAGAACGGTGTTCGTGGACCTGTGGGACTGCTGGGGAAATCAAGCTGTCCCAAGAAAGAGCGCAGTCTGTTGCCCTACACTCGGCATACACAGAGTGGTTCCGATAGGCTACTGGCCTGGATGTGGCTTAGCAGGCCCCTGGGGGCCTGAGGGTACTCAGTGTTCTTGCAGGGAATAGGGTGCCCACGTGAGGCTCCTAGATGTCCTGCAAAGCGTACTGACGTTAAAATAATGCAGAGCAACGGCTATGGCCTCCTGGAAACTGCTGCACGCCTCCGCTTCTGCATGGCAATTCAGGGCCTTACCTCGAGGCAACTGCTCACGCTGAGTATCCCGTTAGCGCCACATCATGGTAGGATGCTGACTTTCTCCTCGAGCAGTGTGACTTCAGGTACGAGGTCCTCGAAGAATCCTAAGCAGAGTGTTTTCTCATGGCAGCTCAGACGGGGGCCATGACGAACACTTCCATGGCACGTCGCGCTGGCTAGAAATGTGGTCCTGAGGCTGTTCCAGTGCTCTGGAAATGCAGCTCTCCTTAAGGAACGTGCAGGGTGTTGCCCATCACTCGGCATACACAGAGGGCCTCCGAGGGACCGACCTTTGGTCCTCGATGTTGCTCAGCAGGCCCACAGGGGTCTGGAGGCACTCAGGAATCCTGGAGGGAAAATGATGCACACCCGAGGGGCCTAGGAGTCCTGAAAAGGGTACTTCCTTTAAAATAAAGCAGAACAGGGGCTTCCCTGGTGGCGCAGTGGTTGAGAATCTGCCTGCCAATGCAGGGGACACGGGTTCGAGCCCGGGTCTGGGAGGATCCCACATGCCGCGGAGCAACTGGACCCGTGAGCCACAACTACTGAGCCTGCGCCTCTGGAGCCTGTGCTCCGCAACAAGAGAGGCCGCGATAGTGAGAGGCCTACGCACCGTGATGCAGAGTGGCCCCCACTTACCGCAACTGGAGAGAGCCCTAGCACAGAAACGAAGACCCAACATAGCAGTCAATCAATCAATCAATCAATCTTAAAAAAACAATAAAAAATAAAAAAATAAAATAAAATAAAGCAGAACAGCGGCTGATACCTCATGGAAAGAGCTGCATGCCGCCCTTTCGGCGCCGTTACTCAGGGACTTACCTCGAGGCCAGTACTCACGTTGAGTTTCCCTTTAGCTCTAGAGTGTGGCAGGATGAGCTCCACCCCGGCCATCGAAGCACCCGGCTTAGCTAGAGAAAACTCATTGTCTTCCCAGAGCCATGCCTACAGTGGCTAGTGGCCTGTCAACAGCAGTCAATTTCAAGTAGCTTCAAGGCAGCATGAATGGAGCTTTCAAAATGGGAAAGCAAGGCTAGTTCCATCAGGCCCCCATTTCCACGGGCACACGCAGCATATATCCCTGTGCTTTCTAACCAGTCCAAAGAGACAAAGGTTACCCAGTGGTTCCTTCCCTGAATCAACTCCTCGAAGCAAAGCGTTCCGCATCTAGCGAACTGCGTCAACCATGGAACGCCCCAGCTAGGCCTCCGGGCCCGTGGCTCTTCAAAAGCCTGCAGTGTTACACAAGAAACTGGGCTTTGGTTGCAGTCGGAACGCAAGCCGACTTTCTCCTAGAGGCAGGGTGACTTCAGGCAGGAAGTCCCAGATGGAATGCGGAGCCGAGGGTTTTTCTCAGTGCAGCTCAGACTAGGGCAATGAGCCAGACTTGCACGGCACGTTGGACCTGCTAGAACGGTGTTCGTGGACCTGTGGGACTGCTGGGGAAATCAAGCTGTCCCAAGAAAGAGCGCAGTCTGTTGCCCTACACTCGGCATACACAGAGTGGTTCCGATAGGCTACTGGCCTGGATGTGGCTTAGCAGGCCCCTGGGGGCCTGAGGGTACTCAGTGTTCTTGCAGGGAATAGGGTGCCCACGTGAGGCTCCTAGATGTCCTGCAAAGCGTACTGACGTTAAAATAATGCAGAGCAACGGCTATGGCCTCCTGGAAACTGCTGCACGCCTCCGCTTCTGCATGGCAATTCAGGGCCTTACCTCGAGGCAACTGCTCACGCTGAGTATCCCGTTAGCGCCACATCATGGTAGGATGCTGACTTTCTCCTCGAGCAGTGTGACTTCAGGTACGAGGTCCTCGAAGAATCCTAAGCAGAGTGTTTTCTCATGGCAGCTCAGACGGGGGCCATGACGAACACTTCCATGGCACGTCGCGCTGGCTAGAAATGTGGTCCTGAGGCTGTTCCAGTGCTCTGGAAATGCAGCTCTCCTTAAGGAACGTGCAGGGTGTTGCCCATCACTCGGCATACACAGAGGGCCTCCGAGGGACCGACCTTTGGTCCTCGATGTTGCTCAGCAGGCCCACAGGGGTCTGGAGGCACTCAGGAATCCTGGAGGGAAAATGATGCACACCCGAGGGGCCTAGGAGTCCTGAAAAGGGTACTTCCTTTAAAATAAAGCAGAACAGGGGCTTCCCTGGTGGCGCAGTGGTTGAGAATCTGCCTGCCAATGCAGGGGACACGGGTTCGAGCCCGGGTCTGGGAGGATCCCACATGCCGCGGAGCAACTGGACCCGTGAGCCACAACTACTGAGCCTGCGCCTCTGGAGCCTGTGCTCCGCAACAAGAGAGGCCGCGATAGTGAGAGGCCTACGCACCGTGATGCAGAGTGGCCCCCACTTACCGCAACTGGAGAGAGCCCTAGCACAGAAACGAAGACCCAACATAGCAGTCAATCAATCAATCAATCAATCTTAAAAAAACAATAAAAAATAAAAAAATAAAATAAAATAAAGCAGAACAGCGGCTGATACCTCATGGAAAGAGCTGCATGCCGCCCTTTCGGCGCCGTTACTCAGGGACTTACCTCGAGGCCAGTACTCACGTTGAGTTTCCCTTTAGCTCTAGAGTGTGGCAGGATGAGCTCCACCCCGGCCATCGAAGCACCCGGCTTAGCTAGAGAAAACTCATTGTCTTCCCAGAGCCATGCCTACAGTGGCTAGTGGCCTGTCAACAGCAGTCAATTTCAAGTAGCTTCAAGGCAGCATGAATGGAGCTTTCAAAATGGGAAAGCAAGGCTAGTTCCATCAGGCCCCCATTTCCACGGGCACACGCAGCATATATCCCTGTGCTTTCTAACCAGTCCAAAGAGACAAAGGTTACCCAGTGGTTCCTTCCCTGAATCAACTCCTCGAAGCAAAGCGTTCCGCATCTAGCGAACTGCGTCAACCATGGAACGCCCCAGCTAGGCCTCCGGGCCCGTGGCTCTTCAAAAGCCTGCAGTGTTACACAAGAAACTGGGCTTTGGTTGCAGTCGGAACGCAAGCCGACTTTCTCCTAGAGGCAGGGTGACTTCAGGCAGGAAGTCCCAGATGGAATGCGGAGCCGAGGGTTTTTCTCAGTGCAGCTCAGACTAGGGCAATGAGCCAGACTTGCACGGCACGTTGGACCTGCTAGAACGGTGTTCGTGGACCTGTGGGACTGCTGGGGAAATCAAGCTGTCCCAAGAAAGAGCGCAGTCTGTTGCCCTACACTCGGCATACACAGAGTGGTTCCGATAGGCTACTGGCCTGGATGTGGCTTAGCAGGCCCCTGGGGGCCTGAGGGTACTCAGTGTTCTTGCAGGGAATAGGGTGCCCACGTGAGGCTCCTAGATGTCCTGCAAAGCGTACTGACGTTAAAATAATGCAGAGCAACGGCTATGGCCTCCTGGAAACTGCTGCACGCCTCCGCTTCTGCATGGCAATTCAGGGCCTTACCTCGAGGCAACTGCTCACGCTGAGTATCCCGTTAGCGCCACATCATGGTAGGATGCTGACTTTCTCCTCGAGCAGTGTGACTTCAGGTACGAGGTCCTCGAAGAATCCTAAGCAGAGTGTTTTCTCATGGCAGCTCAGACGGGGGCCATGACGAACACTTCCATGGCACGTCGCGCTGGCTAGAAATGTGGTCCTGAGGCTGTTCCAGTGCTCTGGAAATGCAGCTCTCCTTAAGGAACGTGCAGGGTGTTGCCCATCACTCGGCATACACAGAGGGCCTCCGAGGGACCGACCTTTGGTCCTCGATGTTGCTCAGCAGGCCCACAGGGGTCTGGAGGCACTCAGGAATCCTGGAGGGAAAATGATGCACACCCGAGGGGCCTAGGAGTCCTGAAAAGGGTACTTCCTTTAAAATAAAGCAGAACAGGGGCTTCCCTGGTGGCGCAGTGGTTGAGAATCTGCCTGCCAATGCAGGGGACACGGGTTCGAGCCCGGGTCTGGGAGGATCCCACATGCCGCGGAGCAACTGGACCCGTGAGCCACAACTACTGAGCCTGCGCCTCTGGAGCCTGTGCTCCGCAACAAGAGAGGCCGCGATAGTGAGAGGCCTACGCACCGTGATGCAGAGTGGCCCCCACTTACCGCAACTGGAGAGAGCCCTAGCACAGAAACGAAGACCCAACATAGCAGTCAATCAATCAATCAATCAATCTTAAAAAAACAATAAAAAATAAAAAAATAAAATAAAATAAAGCAGAACAGCGGCTGATACCTCATGGAAAGAGCTGCATGCCGCCCTTTCGGCGCCGTTACTCAGGGACTTACCTCGAGGCCAGTACTCACGTTGAGTTTCCCTTTAGCTCTAGAGTGTGGCAGGATGAGCTCCACCCCGGCCATCGAAGCACCCGGCTTAGCTAGAGAAAACTCATTGTCTTCCCAGAGCCATGCCTACAGTGGCTAGTGGCCTGTCAACAGCAGTCAATTTCAAGTAGCTTCAAGGCAGCATGAATGGAGCTTTCAAAATGGGAAAGCAAGGCTAGTTCCATCAGGCCCCCATTTCCACGGGCACACGCAGCATATATCCCTGTGCTTTCTAACCAGTCCAAAGAGACAAAGGTTACCCAGTGGTTCCTTCCCTGAATCAACTCCTCGAAGCAAAGCGTTCCGCATCTAGCGAACTGCGTCAACCATGGAACGCCCCAGCTAGGCCTCCGGGCCCGTGGCTCTTCAAAAGCCTGCAGTGTTACACAAGAAACTGGGCTTTGGTTGCAGTCGGAACGCAAGCCGACTTTCTCCTAGAGGCAGGGTGACTTCAGGCAGGAAGTCCCAGATGGAATGCGGAGCCGAGGGTTTTTCTCAGTGCAGCTCAGACTAGGGCAATGAGCCAGACTTGCACGGCACGTTGGACCTGCTAGAACGGTGTTCGTGGACCTGTGGGACTGCTGGGGAAATCAAGCTGTCCCAAGAAAGAGCGCAGTCTGTTGCCCTACACTCGGCATACACAGAGTGGTTCCGATAGGCTACTGGCCTGGATGTGGCTTAGCAGGCCCCTGGGGGCCTGAGGGTACTCAGTGTTCTTGCAGGGAATAGGGTGCCCACGTGAGGCTGCTAGATGTCCTGCAAAGCGTACTGACGTTAAAATAATGCAGAGCAACGGCTATGGCCTCCTGGAAACTGCTGCACGCCTCCGCTTCTGCATGGCAATTCAGGGCCTTACCTCGAGGCAACTGCTCACGCTGAGTATCCCGTTAGCGCCACATCATGGTAGGATGCTGACTTTCTCCTCGAGCAGTGTGACTTCAGGTACGAGGTCCTCGAAGAATCCTAAGCAGAGTGTTTTCTCATGGCAGCTCAGACGGGGGCCATGACGAACACTTCCATGGCACGTCGCGCTGGCTAGAAATGTGGTCCTGAGGCTGTTCCAGTGCTCTGGAAATGCAGCTCTCCTTAAGGAACGTGCAGGGTGTTGCCCATCACTCGGCATACACAGAGGGCCTCCGAGGGACCGACCTTTGGTCCTCGATGTTGCTCAGCAGGCCCACAGGGGTCTGGAGGCACTCAGGAATCCTGGAGGGAAAATGATGCACACCCGAGGGGCCTAGGAGTCCTGAAAAGGGTACTTCCTTTAAAATAAAGCAGAACAGGGGCTTCCCTGGTGGCGCAGTGGTTGAGAATCTGCCTGCCAATGCAGGGGACACGGGTTCGAGCCCGGGTCTGGGAGGATCCCACATGCCGCGGAGCAACTGGACCCGTGAGCCACAACTACTGAGCCTGCGCCTCTGGAGCCTGTGCTCCGCAACAAGAGAGGCCGCGATAGTGAGAGGCCTACGCACCGTGATGCAGAGTGGCCCCCACTTACCGCAACTGGAGAGAGCCCTAGCACAGAAACGAAGACCCAACATAGCAGTCAATCAATCAATCAATCAATCTTAAAAAAGCAATAAAAAATAAAAAAATAAAATTAAATAAAGCAGAACAGCGGCTAATACCTCATGGAAAGAGCTGCATGCCGCCCTTTCGGCGCCGTTACTCAGGGACTTACCTCGAGGCCAGTACTCACGTTGAGTTTCCCTTTAGCTCTAGAGTGTGGCAGGATGAGCTCCACCCCGGCCATCGAAGCACCCGGCTTAGCTAGAGAAAACTCATTGTCTTCCCAGAGCCATGCCTACAGTGGCTAGTGGCCTGTCAACAGCAGTCAATTTCAAGTAGCTTCAAGGCAGCATGAATGGAGCTTTCAAAATGGGAAAGCAAGGCTAGTTCCATCAGGCCCCCATTTCCACGGGCACACGCAGCATATATCCCTGTGCTTTCTAACCAGTCCAAAGAGACAAAGGTTACCCAGTGGTTCCTTCCCTGAATCAACTCCTCGAAGCAAAGCGTTCCGCATCTAGCGAACTGCGTCAACCATGGAACGCCCCAGCTAGGCCTCCGGGCCCGTGGCTCTTCAAAAGCCTGCAGTGTTACACAAGAAACTGGGCTTTGGTTGCAGTCGGAACGCAAGCCGACTTTCTCCTAGAGGCAGGGTGACTTCAGGCAGGAAGTCCCAGATGGAATGCGGAGCCGAGGGTTTTTCTCAGTGCAGCTCAGACTAGGGCAATGAGCCAGACTTGCACGGCACGTTGGACCTGCTAGAACGGTGTTCGTGGACCTGTGGGACTGCTGGGGAAATCAAGCTGTCCCAAGAAAGAGCGCAGTCTGTTGCCCTACACTCGGCATACACAGAGTGGTTCCGATAGGCTACTGGCCTGGATGTGGCTTAGCAGGCCCCTGGGGGCCTGAGGGTACTCAGTGTTCTTGCAGGGAATAGGGTGCCCACGTGAGGCTGCTAGATGTCCTGCAAAGCGTACTGACGTTAAAATAATGCAGAGCAACGGCTATGGCCTCCTGGAAACTGCTGCACGCCTCCGCTTCTGCATGGCAATTCAGGGCCTTACCTCGAGGCAACTGCTCACGCTGAGTATCCCGTTAGCGCCACATCATGGTAGGATGCTGACTTTCTCCTCGAGCAGTGTGACTTCAGGTACGAGGTCCTCGAAGAATCCTAAGCAGAGTGTTTTCTCATGGCAGCTCAGACGGGGGCCATGACGAACACTTCCATGGCACGTCGCGCTGGCTAGAAATGTGGTCCTGAGGCTGTTCCAGTGCTCTGGAAATGCAGCTCTCCTTAAGGAACGTGCAGGGTGTTGCCCATCACTCGGCATACACAGAGGGCCTCCGAGGGACCGACCTTTGGTCCTCGATGTTGCTCAGCAGGCCCACAGGGGTCTGGAGGCACTCAGGAATCCTGGAGGGAAAATGATGCACACCCGAGGGGCCTAGGAGTCCTGAAAAGGGTACTTCCTTTAAAATAAAGCAGAACAGGGGCTTCCCTGGTGGCGCAGTGGTTGAGAATCTGCCTGCCAATGCAGGGGACACGGGTTCGAGCCCGGGTCTGGGAGGATCCCACATGCCGCGGAGCAACTGGACCCGTGAGCCACAACTACTGAGCCTGCGCCTCTGGAGCCTGTGCTCCGCAACAAGAGAGGCCGCGATAGTGAGAGGCCTACGCACCGTGATGCAGAGTGGCCCCCACTTACCGCAACTGGAGAGAGCCCTAGCACAGAAACGAAGACCCAACATAGCAGTCAATCAATCAATCAATCAATCAATCTTAAAAAAACAATAAAAAATAAAAAAATAAAATTAAATAAAGCAGAACAGCGGCTAATACCTCATGGAAAGAGCTGCATGCCGCCCTTTCGGCGCCGTTACTCAGGGACTTACCTCGAGGCCAGTACTCACGTTGAGTTTCCCTTTAGCTCTAGAGTGTGGCAGGATGAGCTCCACCCCGGCCATCGAAGCACCCGGCTTAGCTAGAGAAAACTCATTGTCTTCCCAGAGCCATGCCTACAGTGGCTAGTGGCCTGTCAACAGCAGTCAATTTCAAGTAGCTTCAAGGCAGCATGAATGGAGCTTTCAAAATGGGAAAGCAAGGCTAGTTCCATCAGGCCCCCATTTCCACGGGCACACGCAGCATATATCCCTGTGCTTTCTAACCAGTCCAAAGAGACAAAGGTTACCCAGTGGTTCCTTCCCTGAATCAACTCCTCGAAGCAAAGCGTTCCGCATCTAGCGAACTGCGTCAACCATGGAACGCCCCAGCTAGGCCTCCGGGCCCGTGGCTCTTCAAAAGCCTGCAGTGTTACACAAGAAACTGGGCTTTGGTTGCAGTCGGAACGCAAGCCGACTTTCTCCTAGAGGCAGGGTGACTTCAGGCAGGAAGTCCCAGATGGAATGCGGAGCCGAGGGTTTTTCTCAGTGCAGCTCAGACTAGGGCAATGAGCCAGACTTGCACGGCACGTTGGACCTGCTAGAACGGTGTTCGTGGACCTGTGGGACTGCTGGGGAAATCAAGCTGTCCCAAGAAAGAGCGCAGTCTGTTGCCCTACACTCGGCATACACAGAGTGGTTCCGATAGGCTACTGGCCTGGATGTGGCTTAGCAGGCCCCTGGGGGCCTGAGGGTACTCAGTGTTCTTGCAGGGAATAGGGTGCCCACGTGAGGCTCCTAGATGTCCTGCAAAGCGTACTGACGTTAAAATAATGCAGAGCAACGGCTATGGCCTCCTGGAAACTGCTGCACGCCTCCGCTTCTGCATGGCAATTCAGGGCCTTACCTCGAGGCAACTGCTCACGCTGAGTATCCCGTTAGCGCCACATCATGGTAGGATGCTGACTTTCTCCTCGAGCAGTGTGACTTCAGGTACGAGGTCCTCGAAGAATCCTAAGCAGAGTGTTTTCTCATGGCAGCTCAGACGGGGGCCATGACGAACACTTCCATGGCACGTCGCGCTGGCTAGAAATGTGGTCCTGAGGCTGTTCCAGTGCTCTGGAAATGCAGCTCTCCTTAAGGAACGTGCAGGGTGTTGCCCATCACTCGGCATACACAGAGGGCCTCCGAGGGACCGACCTTTGGTCCTCGATGTTGCTCAGCAGGCCCACAGGGGTCTGGAGGCACTCAGGAATCCTGGAGGGAAAATGATGCACACCCGAGGGGCCTAGGAGTCCTGAAAAGGGTACTTCCTTTAAAATAAAGCAGAACAGGGGCTTCCCTGGTGGCGCAGTGGTTGAGAATCTGCCTGCCAATGCAGGGGACACGGGTTCGAGCCCGGGTCTGGGAGGATCCCACATGCCGCGGAGCAACTGGACCCGTGAGCCACAACTACTGAGCCTGCGCCTCTGGAGCCTGTGCTCCGCAACAAGAGAGGCCGCGATAGTGAGAGGCCTACGCACCGTGATGCAGAGTGGCCCCCACTTACCGCAACTGGAGAGAGCCCTAGCACAGAAACGAAGACCCAACATAGCAGTCAATCAATCAATCTTAAAAAAACAATAAAAAATAAAAAAATAAAATAAAATAAAGCAGAACAGCGGCTGATACCTCATGGAAAGAGCTGCATGCCGCCCTTTCGGCGCCGTTACTCAGGGACTTACCTCGAGGCCAGTACTCACGTTGAGTTTCCCTTTAGCTCTAGAGTGTGGCAGGATGAGCTCCACCCCGGCCATCGAAGCACCCGGCTTAGCTAGAGAAAACTCATTGTCTTCCCAGAGCCATGCCTACAGTGGCTAGTGGCCTGTCAACAGCAGTCAATTTCAAGTAGCTTCAAGGCAGCATGAATGGAGCTTTCAAAATGGGAAAGCAAGGCTAGTTCCATCAGGCCCCCATTTCCACGGGCACACGCAGCATATATCCCTGTGCTTTCTAACCAGTCCAAAGAGACAAAGGTTACCCAGTGGTTCCTTCCCTGAATCAACTCCTCGAAGCAAAGCGTTCCGCATCTAGCGAACTGCGTCAACCATGGAACGCCCCAGCTAGGCCTCCGGGCCCGTGGCTCTTCAAAAGCCTGCAGTGTTACACAAGAAACTGGGCTTTGGTTGCAGTCGGAACGCAAGCCGACTTTCTCCTAGAGGCAGGGTGACTTCAGGCAGGAAGTCCCAGATGGAATGCGGAGCCGAGGGTTTTTCTCAGTGCAGCTCAGACTAGGGCAATGAGCCAGACTTGCACGGCACGTTGGACCTGCTAGAACGGTGTTCGTGGACCTGTGGGACTGCTGGGGAAATCAAGCTGTCCCAAGAAAGAGCGCAGTCTGTTGCCCTACACTCGGCATACACAGAGTGGTTCCGATAGGCTACTGGCCTGGATGTGGCTTAGCAGGCCCCTGGGGGCCTGAGGGTACTCAGTGTTCTTGCAGGGAATAGGGTGCCCACGTGAGGCTCCTAGATGTCCTGCAAAGCGTACTGACGTTAAAATAATGCAGAGCAACGGCTATGGCCTCCTGGAAACTGCTGCACGCCTCCGCTTCTGCATGGCAATTCAGGGCCTTACCTCGAGGCAACTGCTCACGCTGAGTATCCCGTTAGCGCCACATCATGGTAGGATGCTGACTTTCTCCTCGAGCAGTGTGACTTCAGGTACGAGGTCCTCGAAGAATCCTAAGCAGAGTGTTTTCTCATGGCAGCTCAGACGGGGGCCATGACGAACACTTCCATGGCACGTCGCGCTGGCTAGAAATGTGGTCCTGAGGCTGTTCCAGTGCTCTGGAAATGCAGCTCTCCTTAAGGAACGTGCAGGGTGTTGCCCATCACTCGGCATACACAGAGGGCCTCCGAGGGACCGACCTTTGGTCCTCGATGTTGCTCAGCAGGCCCACAGGGGTCTGGAGGCACTCAGGAATCCTGGAGGGAAAATGATGCACACCCGAGGGGCCTAGGAGTCCTGAAAAGGGTACTTCCTTTAAAATAAAGCAGAACAGGGGCTTCCCTGGTGGCGCAGTGGTTGAGAATCTGCCTGCCAATGCAGGGGACACGGGTTCGAGCCCGGGTCTGGGAGGATCCCACATGCCGCGGAGCAACTGGACCCGTGAGCCACAACTACTGAGCCTGCGCCTCTGGAGCCTGTGCTCCGCAACAAGAGAGGCCGCGATAGTGAGAGGCCTACGCACCGTGATGCAGAGTGGCCCCCACTTACCGCAACTGGAGAGAGCCCTAGCACAGAAACGAAGACCCAACATAGCAGTCAATCAATCAATCAATCAATCTTAAAAAAACAATAAAAAATAAAAAAATAAAATAAAATAAAGCAGAACAGCGGCTGATACCTCATGGAAAGAGCTGCATGCCGCCCTTTCGGCGCCGTTACTCAGGGACTTACCTCGAGGCCAGTACTCACGTTGAGTTTCCCTTTAGCTCTAGAGTGTGGCAGGATGAGCTCCACCCCGGCCATCGAAGCACCCGGCTTAGCTAGAGAAAACTCATTGTCTTCCCAGAGCCATGCCTACAGTGGCTAGTGGCCTGTCAACAGCAGTCAATTTCAAGTAGCTTCAAGGCAGCATGAATGGAGCTTTCAAAATGGGAAAGCAAGGCTAGTTCCATCAGGCCCCCATTTCCACGGGCACACGCAGCATATATCCCTGTGCTTTCTAACCAGTCCAAAGAGACAAAGGTTACCCAGTGGTTCCTTCCCTGAATCAACTCCTCGAAGCAAAGCGTTCCGCATCTAGCGAACTGCGTCAACCATGGAACGCCCCAGCTAGGCCTCCGGGCCCGTGGCTCTTCAAAAGCCTGCAGTGTTACACAAGAAACTGGGCTTTGGTTGCAGTCGGAACGCAAGCCGACTTTCTCCTAGAGGCAGGGTGACTTCAGGCAGGAAGTCCCAGATGGAATGCGGAGCCGAGGGTTTTTCTCAGTGCAGCTCAGACTAGGGCAATGAGCCAGACTTGCACGGCACGTTGGCCCTGCTAGAACGGTGTTCGTGGACCTGTGGGACTGCTGGGGAAATCAAGCTGTCCCAAGAAAGAGCGCAGTCTGTTGCCCTACACTCGGCATACACAGAGTGGTTCCGATAGGCTACTGGCCTGGATGTGGCTTAGCAGGCCCCTGGGGGCCTGAGGGTACTCAGTGTTCTTGCAGGGAATAGGGTGCCCACGTGAGGCTGCTAGATGTCCTGCAAAGCGTACTGACGTTAAAATAATGCAGAGCAACGGCTATGGCCTCCTGGAAACTGCTGCACGCCTCCGCTTCTGCATGGCAATTCAGGGCCTTACCTCGAGGCAACTGCTCACGCTGAGTATCCCGTTAGCGCCACATCATGGTAGGATGCTGACTTTCTCCTCGAGCAGTGTGACTTCAGGTACGAGGTCCTCGAAGAATCCTAAGCAGAGTGTTTTCTCATGGCAGCTCAGACGGGGGCCATGACGAACACTTCCATGGCACGTCGCGCTGGCTAGAAATGTGGTCCTGAGGCTGTTCCAGTGCTCTGGAAATGCAGCTCTCCTTAAGGAACGTGCAGGGTGTTGCCCATCACTCGGCATACACAGAGGGCCTCCGAGGGACCGACCTTTGGTCCTCGATGTTGCTCAGCAGGCCCACAGGGGTCTGGAGGCACTCAGGAATCCTGGAGGGAAAATGATGCACACCCGAGGGGCCTAGGAGTCCTGAAAAGGGTACTTCCTTTAAAATAAAGCAGAACAGGGGCTTCCCTGGTGGCGCAGTGGTTGAGAATCTGCCTGCCAATGCAGGGGACACGGGTTCGAGCCCGGGTCTGGGAGGATCCCACATGCCGCGGAGCAACTGGACCCGTGAGCCACAACTACTGAGCCTGCGCCTCTGGAGCCTGTGCTCCGCAACAAGAGAGGCCGCGATAGTGAGAGGCCTACGCACCGTGATGCAGAGTGGCCCCCACTTACCGCAACTGGAGAGAGCCCTAGCACAGAAACGAAGACCCAACATAGCAGTCAATCAATCAATCAATCAATCTTAAAAAAACAATAAAAAATAAAAAAATAAAATAAAATAAAGCAGAACAGCGGCTAATACCTCATGGAAAGAGCTGCATGCCGCCCTTTCGGCGCCGTTACTCAGGGACTTACCTCGAGGCCAGTACTCACGTTGAGTTTCCCTTTAGCTCTAGAGTGTGGCAGGATGAGCTCCACCCCGGCCATCGAAGCACCCGGCTTAGCTAGAGAAAACTCATTGTCTTCCCAGAGCCATGCCTACAGTGGCTAGTGGCCTGTCAACAGCAGTCAATTTCAAGTAGCTTCAAGGCAGCATGAATGGAGCTTTCAAAATGGGAAAGCAAGGCTAGTTCCATCAGGCCCCCATTTCCACGGGCACACGCAGCATATATCCCTGTGCTTTCTAACCAGTCCAAAGAGACAAAGGTTACCCAGTGGTTCCTTCCCTGAATCAACTCCTCGAAGCAAAGCGTTCCGCATCTAGCGAACTGCGTCAACCATGGAACGCCCCAGCTAGGCCTCCGGGCCCGTGGCTCTTCAAAAGCCTGCAGTGTTACACAAGAAACTGGGCTTTGGTTGCAGTCGGAACGCAAGCCGACTTTCTCCTAGAGGCAGGGTGACTTCAGGCAGGAAGTCCCAGATGGAATGCGGAGCCGAGGGTTTTTCTCAGTGCAGCTCAGACTAGGGCAATGAGCCAGACTTGCACGGCACGTTGGACCTGCTAGAACGGTGTTCGTGGACCTGTGGGACTGCTGGGGAAATCAAGCTGTCCCAAGAAAGAGCGCAGTCTGTTGCCCTACACTCGGCATACACAGAGTGGTTCCGATAGGCTACTGGCCTGGATGTGGCTTAGCAGGCCCCTGGGGGCCTGAGGGTACTCAGTGTTCTTGCAGGGAATAGGGTGCCCACGTGAGGCTGCTAGATGTCCTGCAAAGCGTACTGACGTTAAAATAATGCAGAGCAACGGCTATGGCCTCCTGGAAACTGCTGCACGCCTCCGCTTCTGCATGGCAATTCAGGGCCTTACCTCGAGGCAACTGCTCACGCTGAGTATCCCGTTAGCGCCACATCATGGTAGGATGCTGACTTTCTCCTCGAGCAGTGTGACTTCAGGTACGAGGTCCTCGAAGAATCCTAAGCAGAGTGTTTTCTCATGGCAGCTCAGACGGGGGCCATGACGAACACTTCCATGGCACGTCGCGCTGGCTAGAAATGTGGTCCTGAGGCTGTTCCAGTGCTCTGGAAATGCAGCTCTCCTTAAGGAACGTGCAGGGTGTTGCCCATCACTCGGCATACACAGAGGGCCTCCGAGGGACCGACCTTTGGTCCTCGATGTTGCTCAGCAGGCCCACAGGGGTCTGGAGGCACTCAGGAATCCTGGAGGGAAAATGATGCACACCCGAGGGGCCTAGGAGTCCTGAAAAGGGTACTTCCTTTAAAATAAAGCGGAACAGGGGCTTCCCTGGTGGCGCAGTGGTTGAGAATCTGCCTGCCAATGCAGGGGACACGGGTTCGAGCCCGGGTCTGGGAGGATCCCACATGCCGCGGAGCAACTGGACCCGTGAGCCACAACTACTGAGCCTGCGCCTCTGGAGCCTGTGCTCCGCAACAAGAGAGGCCGCGATAGTGAGAGGCCTACGCACCGTGATGCAGAGTGGCCCCCACTTACCGCAACTGGAGAGAGCCCTAGCACAGAAACGAAGACCCAACATAGCAGTCAATCAATCAATCAATCAATCTTAAAAAAACAATAAAAAATAAAAAAATAAAATAAAATAAAGCAGAACAGCGGCTAATACCTCATGGAAAGAGCTGCATGCCGCCCTTTCGGCGCCGTTACTCAGGGACTTACCTCGAGGCCAGTACTCACGTTGAGTTTCCCTTTAGCTCTAGAGTGTGGCAGGATGAGCTCCACCCCGGCCATCGAAGCACCCGGCTTAGCTAGAGAAAACTCATTGTCTTCCCAGAGCCATGCCTACAGTGGCTAGTGGCCTGTCAACAGCAGTCAATTTCAAGTAGCTTCAAGGCAGCATGAATGGAGCTTTCAAAATGGGAAAGCAAGGCTAGTTCCATCAGGCCCCCATTTCCACGGGCACACGCAGCATATATCCCTGTGCTTTCTAACCAGTCCAAAGAGACAAAGGTTACCCAGTGGTTCCTTCCCTGAATCAACTCCTCGAAGCAAAGCGTTCCGCATCTAGCGAACTGCGTCAACCATGGAACGCCCCAGCTAGGCCTCCGGGCCCGTGGCTCTTCAAAAGCCTGCAGTGTTACACAAGAAACTGGGCTTTGGTTGCAGTCGGAACGCAAGCCGACTTTCTCCTAGAGGCAGGGTGACTTCAGGCAGGAAGTCCCAGATGGAATGCGGAGCCGAGGGTTTTTCTCAGTGCAGCTCAGACTAGGGCAATGAGCCAGACTTGCACGGCACGTTGGCCCTGCTAGAACGGTGTTCGTGGACCTGTGGGACTGCTGGGGAAATCAAGCTGTCCCAAGAAAGAGCGCAGTCTGTTGCCCTACACTCGGCATACACAGAGTGGTTCCGATAGGCTACTGGCCTGGATGTGGCTTAGCAGGCCCCTGGGGGCCTGAGGGTACTCAGTGTTCTTGCAGGGAATAGGGTGCCCACGTGAGGCTGCTAGATGTCCTGCAAAGCGTACTGACGTTAAAATAATGCAGAGCAACGGCTATGGCCTCCTGGAAACTGCTGCACGCCTCCGCTTCTGCATGGCAATTCAGGGCCTTACCTCGAGGCAACTGCTCACGCTGAGTATCCCGTTAGCGCCACATCATGGTAGGATGCTGACTTTCTCCTCGAGCAGTGTGACTTCAGGTACGAGGTCCTCGAAGAATCCTAAGCAGAGTGTTTTCTCATGGCAGCTCAGACGGGGGCCATGACGAACACTTCCATGGCACGTCGCGCTGGCTAGAAATGTGGTCCTGAGGCTGTTCCAGTGCTCTGGAAATGCAGCTCTCCTTAAGGAACGTGCAGGGTGTTGCCCATCACTCGGCATACACAGAGGGCCTCCGAGGGACCGACCTTTGGTCCTCGATGTTGCTCAGCAGGCCCACAGGGGTCTGGAGGCACTCAGGAATCCTGGAGGGAAAATGATGCACACCCGAGGGGCCTAGGAGTCCTGAAAAGGGTACTTCCTTTAAAATAAAGCGGAACAGGGGCTTCCCTGGTGGCGCAGTGGTTGAGAATCTGCCTGCCAATGCAGGGGACACGGGTTCGAGCCCGGGTCTGGGAGGATCCCACATGCCGCGGAGCAACTGGACCCGTGAGCCACAACTACTGAGCCTGCGCCTCTGGAGCCTGTGCTCCGCAACAAGAGAGGCCGCGATAGTGAGAGGCCTACGCACCGTGATGCAGAGTGGCCCCCACTTACCGCAACTGGAGAGAGCCCTAGCACAGAAACGAAGACCCAACATAGCAGTCAATCAATCAATCAATCAATCTTAAAAAAACAATAAAAAATAAAAAAATAAAATTAAATAAAGCAGAACAGCGGCTAATACCTCATGGAAAGAGCTGCATGCCGCCCTTTCGGCGCCGTTACTCAGGGACTTACCTCGAGGCCAGTACTCACGTTGAGTTTCCCTTTAGCTCTAGAGTGTGGCAGGATGAGCTCCACCCCGGCCATCGAAGCACCCGGCTTAGCTAGAGAAAACTCATTGTCTTCCCAGAGCCATGCCTACAGTGGCTAGTGGCCTGTCAACAGCAGTCAATTTCAAGTAGCTTCAAGGCAGCATGAATGGAGCTTTCAAAATGGGAAAGCAAGGCTAGTTCCATCAGGCCCCCATTTCCACGGGCACACGCAGCATATATCCCTGTGCTTTCTAACCAGTCCAAAGAGACAAAGGTTACCCAGTGGTTCCTTCCCTGAATCAACTCCTCGAAGCAAAGCGTTCCGCATCTAGCGAACTGCGTCAACCATGGAACGCCCCAGCTAGGCCTCCGGGCCCGTGGCTCTTCAAAAGCCTGCAGTGTTACACAAGAAACTGGGCTTTGGTTGCAGTCGGAACGCAAGCCGACTTTCTCCTAGAGGCAGGGTGACTTCAGGCAGGAAGTCCCAGATGGAATGCGGAGCCGAGGGTTTTTCTCAGTGCAGCTCAGACTAGGGCAATGAGCCAGACTTGCACGGCACGTTGGACCTGCTAGAACGGTGTTCGTGGACCTGTGGGACTGCTGGGGAAATCAAGCTGTCCCAAGAAAGAGCGCAGTCTGTTGCCCTACACTCGGCATACACAGAGTGGTTCCGATAGGCTACTGGCCTGGATGTGGCTTAGCAGGCCCCTGGGGGCCTGAGGGTACTCAGTGTTCTTGCAGGGAATAGGGTGCCCACGTGAGGCTCCTAGATGTCCTGCAAAGCGTACTGACGTTAAAATAATGCAGAGCAACGGCTATGGCCTCCTGGAAACTGCTGCACGCCTCCGCTTCTGCATGGCAATTCAGGGCCTTACCTCGAGGCAACTGCTCACGCTGAGTATCCCGTTAGCGCCACATCATGGTAGGATGCTGACTTTCTCCTCGAGCAGTGTGACTTCAGGTACGAGGTCCTCGAAGAATCCTAAGCAGAGTGTTTTCTCATGGCAGCTCAGACGGGGGCCATGACGAACACTTCCATGGCACGTCGCGCTGGCTAGAAATGTGGTCCTGAGGCTGTTCCAGTGCTCTGGAAATGCAGCTCTCCTTAAGGAACGTGCAGGGTGTTGCCCATCACTCGGCATACACAGAGGGCCTCCGAGGGACCGACCTTTGGTCCTCGATGTTGCTCAGCAGGCCCACAGGGGTCTGGAGGCACTCAGGAATCCTGGAGGGAAAATGATGCACACCCGAGGGGCCTAGGAGTCCTGAAAAGGGTACTTCCTTTAAAATAAAGCAGAACAGGGGCTTCCCTGGTGGCGCAGTGGTTGAGAATCTGCCTGCCAATGCAGGGGACACGGGTTCGAGCCCGGGTCTGGGAGGATCCCACATGCCGCGGAGCAACTGGACCCGTGAGCCACAACTACTGAGCCTGCGCCTCTGGAGCCTGTGCTCCGCAACAAGAGAGGCCGCGATAGTGAGAGGCCTACGCACCGTGATGCAGAGTGGCCCCCACTTACCGCAACTGGAGAGAGCCCTAGCACAGAAACGAAGACCCAACATAGCAGTCAATCAATCAATCAATCAATCTTAAAAAAACAATAAAAAATAAAAAAATAAAATAAAATAAAGCAGAACAGCGGCTAATACCTCATGGAAAGAGCTGCATGCCGCCCTTTCGGCGCCGTTACTCAGGGACTTACCTCGAGGCCAGTACTCACGTTGAGTTTCCCTTTAGCTCTAGAGTGTGGCAGGATGAGCTCCACCCCGGCCATCGAAGCACCCGGCTTAGCTAGAGAAAACTCATTGTCTTCCCAGAGCCATGCCTACAGTGGCTAGTGGCCTGTCAACAGCAGTCAATTTCAAGTAGCTTCAAGGCAGCATGAATGGAGCTTTCAAAATGGGAAAGCAAGGCTAGTTCCATCAGGCCCCCATTTCCACGGGCACACGCAGCATATATCCCTGTGCTTTCTAACCAGTCCAAAGAGACAAAGGTTACCCAGTGGTTCCTTCCCTGAATCAACTCCTCGAAGCAAAGCGTTCCGCATCTAGCGAACTGCGTCAACCATGGAACGCCCCAGCTAGGCCTCCGGGCCCGTGGCTCTTCAAAAGCCTGCAGTGTTACACAAGAAACTGGGCTTTGGTTGCAGTCGGAACGCAAGCCGACTTTCTCCTAGAGGCAGGGTGACTTCAGGCAGGAAGTCCCAGATGGAATGCGGAGCCGAGGGTTTTTCTCAGTGCAGCTCAGACTAGGGCAATGAGCCAGACTTGCACGGCACGTTGGCCCTGCTAGAACGGTGTTCGTGGACCTGTGGGACTGCTGGGGAAATCAAGCTGTCCCAAGAAAGAGCGCAGTCTGTTGCCCTACACTCGGCATACACAGAGTGGTTCCGATAGGCTACTGGCCTGGATGTGGCTTAGCAGGCCCCTGGGGGCCTGAGGGTACTCAGTGTTCTTGCAGGGAATAGGGTGCCCACGTGAGGCTCCTAGATGTCCTGCAAAGCGTACTGACGTTAAAATAATGCAGAGCAACGGCTATGGCCTCCTGGAAACTGCTGCACGCCTCCGCTTCTGCATGGCAATTCAGGGCCTTACCTCGAGGCAACTGCTCACGCTGAGTATCCCGTTAGCGCCACATCATGGTAGGATGCTGACTTTCTCCTCGAGCAGTGTGACTTCAGGTACGAGGTCCTCGAAGAATCCTAAGCAGAGTGTTTTCTCATGGCAGCTCAGACGGGGGCCATGACGAACACTTCCATGGCACGTCGCGCTGGCTAGAAATGTGGTCCTGAGGCTGTTCCAGTGCTCTGGAAATGCAGCTCTCCTTAAGGAACGTGCAGGGTGTTGCCCATCACTCGGCATACACAGAGGGCCTCCGAGGGACCGACCTTTGGTCCTCGATGTTGCTCAGCAGGCCCACAGGGGTCTGGAGGCACTCAGGAATCCTGGAGGGAAAATGATGCACACCCGAGGGGCCTAGGAGTCCTGAAAAGGGTACTTCCTTTAAAATAAAGCAGAACAGGGGCTTCCCTGGTGGCGCAGTGGTTGAGAATCTGCCTGCCAATGCAGGGGACACGGGTTCGAGCCCGGGTCTGGGAGGATCCCACATGCCGCGGAGCAACTGGACCCGTGAGCCACAACTACTGAGCCTGCGCCTCTGGAGCCTGTGCTCCGCAACAAGAGAGGCCGCGATAGTGAGAGGCCTACGCACCGTGATGCAGAGTGGCCCCCACTTACCGCAACTGGAGAGAGCCCTAGCACAGAAACGAAGACCCAACATAGCAGTCAATCAATCAATCAATCAATCTTAAAAAAACAATAAAAAATAAAAAAATAAAATAAAATAAAGCAGAACAGCGGCTAATACCTCATGGAAAGAGCTGCATGCCGCCCTTTCGGCGCCGTTACTCAGGGACTTACCTCGAGGCCAGTACTCACGTTGAGTTTCCCTTTAGCTCTAGAGTGTGGCAGGATGAGCTCCACCCCGGCCATCGAAGCACCCGGCTTAGCTAGAGAAAACTCATTGTCTTCCCAGAGCCATGCCTACAGTGGCTAGTGGCCTGTCAACAGCAGTCAATTTCAAGTAGCTTCAAGGCAGCATGAATGGAGCTTTCAAAATGGGAAAGCAAGGCTAGTTCCATCAGGCCCCCATTTCCACGGGCACACGCAGCATATATCCCTGTGCTTTCTAACCAGTCCAAAGAGACAAAGGTTACCCAGTGGTTCCTTCCCTGAATCAACTCCTCGAAGCAAAGCGTTCCGCATCTAGCGAACTGCGTCAACCATGGAACGCCCCAGCTAGGCCTCCGGGCCCGTGGCTCTTCAAAAGCCTGCAGTGTTACACAAGAAACTGGGCTTTGGTTGCAGTCGGAACGCAAGCCGACTTTCTCCTAGAGGCAGGGTGACTTCAGGCAGGAAGTCCCAGATGGAATGCGGAGCCGAGGGTTTTTCTCAGTGCAGCTCAGACTAGGGCAATGAGCCAGACTTGCACGGCACGTTGGCCCTGCTAGAACGGTGTTCGTGGACCTGTGGGACTGCTGGGGAAATCAAGCTGTCCCAAGAAAGAGCGCAGTCTGTTGCCCTACACTCGGCATACACAGAGTGGTTCCGATAGGCTACTGGCCTGGATGTGGCTTAGCAGGCCCCTGGGGGCCTGAGGGTACTCAGTGTTCTTGCAGGGAATAGGGTGCCCACGTGAGGCTCCTAGATGTCCTGCAAAGCGTACTGACGTTAAAATAATGCAGAGCAACGGCTATGGCCTCCTGGAAACTGCTGCACGCCTCCGCTTCTGCATGGCAATTCAGGGCCTTACCTCGAGGCAACTGCTCACGCTGAGTATCCCGTTAGCGCCACATCATGGTAGGATGCTGACTTTCTCCTCGAGCAGTGTGACTTCAGGTACGAGGTCCTCGAAGAATCCTAAGCAGAGTGTTTTCTCATGGCAGCTCAGACGGGGGCCATGACGAACACTTCCATGGCACGTCGCGCTGGCTAGAAATGTGGTCCTGAGGCTGTTCCAGTGCTCTGGAAATGCAGCTCTCCTTAAGGAACGTGCAGGGTGTTGCCCATCACTCGGCATACACAGAGGGCCTCCGAGGGACCGACCTTTGGTCCTCGATGTTGCTCAGCAGGCCCACAGGGGTCTGGAGGCACTCAGGAATCCTGGAGGGAAAATGATGCACACCCGAGGGGCCTAGGAGTCCTGAAAAGGGTACTTCCTTTAAAATAAAGCGGAACAGGGGCTTCCCTGGTGGCGCAGTGGTTGAGAATCTGCCTGCCAATGCAGGGGACACGGGTTCGAGCCCGGGTCTGGGAGGATCCCACATGCCGCGGAGCAACTGGACCCGTGAGCCACAACTACTGAGCCTGCGCCTCTGGAGCCTGTGCTCCGCAACAAGAGAGGCCGCGATAGTGAGAGGCCTACGCACCGTGATGCAGAGTGGCCCCCACTTACCGCAACTGGAGAGAGCCCTAGCACAGAAACGAAGACCCAACATAGCAGTCAATCAATCAATCAATCAATCTTAAAAAAACAATAAAAAATAAAAAAATAAAATAAAATAAAGCAGAACAGCGGCTAATACCTCATGGAAAGAGCTGCATGCCGCCCTTTCGGCGCCGTTACTCAGGGACTTACCTCGAGGCCAGTACTCACGTTGAGTTTCCCTTTAGCTCTAGAGTGTGGCAGGATGAGCTCCACCCCGGCCATCGAAGCACCCGGCTTAGCTAGAGAAAACTCATTGTCTTCCCAGAGCCATGCCTACAGTGGCTAGTGGCCTGTCAACAGCAGTCAATTTCAAGTAGCTTCAAGGCAGCATGAATGGAGCTTTCAAAATGGGAAAGCAAGGCTAGTTCCATCAGGCCCCCATTTCCACGGGCACACGCAGCATATATCCCTGTGCTTTCTAACCAGTCCAAAGAGACAAAGGTTACCCAGTGGTTCCTTCCCTGAATCAACTCCTCGAAGCAAAGCGTTCCGCATCTAGCGAACTGCGTCAACCATGGAACGCCCCAGCTAGGCCTCCGGGCCCGTGGCTCTTCAAAAGCCTGCAGTGTTACACAAGAAACTGGGCTTTGGTTGCAGTCGGAACGCAAGCCGACTTTCTCCTAGAGGCAGGGTGACTTCAGGCAGGAAGTCCCAGATGGAATGCGGAGCCGAGGGTTTTTCTCAGTGCAGCTCAGACTAGGGCAATGAGCCAGACTTGCACGGCACGTTGGACCTGCTAGAACGGTGTTCGTGGACCTGTGGGACTGCTGGGGAAATCAAGCTGTCCCAAGAAAGAGCGCAGTCTGTTGCCCTACACTCGGCATACACAGAGTGGTTCCGATAGGCTACTGGCCTGGATGTGGCTTAGCAGGCCCCTGGGGGCCTGAGGGTACTCAGTGTTCTTGCAGGGAATAGGGTGCCCACGTGAGGCTCCTAGATGTCCTGCAAAGCGTACTGACGTTAAAATAATGCAGAGCAACGGCTATGGCCTCCTGGAAACTGCTGCACGCCTCCGCTTCTGCATGGCAATTCAGGGCCTTACCTCGAGGCAACTGCTCACGCTGAGTATCCCGTTAGCGCCACATCATGGTAGGATGCTGACTTTCTCCTCGAGCAGTGTGACTTCAGGTACGAGGTCCTCGAAGAATCCTAAGCAGAGTGTTTTCTCATGGCAGCTCAGACGGGGGCCATGACGAACACTTCCATGGCACGTCGCGCTGGCTAGAAATGTGGTCCTGAGGCTGTTCCAGTGCTCTGGAAATGCAGCTCTCCTTAAGGAACGTGCAGGGTGTTGCCCATCACTCGGCATACACAGAGGGCCTCCGAGGGACCGACCTTTGGTCCTCGATGTTGCTCAGCAGGCCCACAGGGGTCTGGAGGCACTCAGGAATCCTGGAGGGAAAATGATGCACACCCGAGGGGCCTAGGAGTCCTGAAAAGGGTACTTCCTTTAAAATAAAGCGGAACAGGGGCTTCCCTGGTGGCGCAGTGGTTGAGAATCTGCCTGCCAATGCAGGGGACACGGGTTCGAGCCCGGGTCTGGGAGGATCCCACATGCCGCGGAGCAACTGGACCCGTGAGCCACAACTACTGAGCCTGCGCCTCTGGAGCCTGTGCTCCGCAACAAGAGAGGCCGCGATAGTGAGAGGCCTACGCACCGTGATGCAGAGTGGCCCCCACTTACCGCAACTGGAGAGAGCCCTAGCACAGAAACGAAGACCCAACATAGCAGTCAATCAATCAATCAATCAATCTTAAAAAAACAATAAAAAATAAAAAAATAAAATAAAATAAAGCAGAACAGCGGCTAATACCTCATGGAAAGAGCTGCATGCCGCCCTTTCGGCGCCGTTACTCAGGGACTTACCTCGAGGCCAGTACTCACGTTGAGTTTCCCTTTAGCTCTAGAGTGTGGCAGGATGAGCTCCACCCCGGCCATCGAAGCACCCGGCTTAGCTAGAGAAAACTCATTGTCTTCCCAGAGCCATGCCTACAGTGGCTAGTGGCCTGTCAACAGCAGTCAATTTCAAGTAGCTTCAAGGCAGCATGAATGGAGCTTTCAAAATGGGAAAGCAAGGCTAGTTCCATCAGGCCCCCATTTCCACGGGCACACGCAGCATATATCCCTGTGCTTTCTAACCAGTCCAAAGAGACAAAGGTTACCCAGTGGTTCCTTCCCTGAATCAACTCCTCGAAGCAAAGCGTTCCGCATCTAGCGAACTGCGTCAACCATGGAACGCCCCAGCTAGGCCTCCGGGCCCGTGGCTCTTCAAAAGCCTGCAGTGTTACACAAGAAACTGGGCTTTGGTTGCAGTCGGAACGCAAGCCGACTTTCTCCTAGAGGCAGGGTGACTTCAGGCAGGAAGTCCCAGATGGAATGCGGAGCCGAGGGTTTTTCTCAGTGCAGCTCAGACTAGGGCAATGAGCCAGACTTGCACGGCACGTTGGCCCTGCTAGAACGGTGTTCGTGGACCTGTGGGACTGCTGGGGAAATCAAGCTGTCCCAAGAAAGAGCGCAGTCTGTTGCCCTACACTCGGCATACACAGAGTGGTTCCGATAGGCTACTGGCCTGGATGTGGCTTAGCAGGCCCCTGGGGGCCTGAGGGTACTCAGTGTTCTTGCAGGGAATAGGGTGCCCACGTGAGGCTGCTAGATGTCCTGCAAAGCGTACTGACGTTAAAATAATGCAGAGCAACGGCTATGGCCTCCTGGAAACTGCTGCACGCCTCCGCTTCTGCATGGCAATTCAGGGCCTTACCTCGAGGCAACTGCTCACGCTGAGTATCCCGTTAGCGCCACATCATGGTAGGATGCTGACTTTCTCCTCGAGCAGTGTGACTTCAGGTACGAGGTCCTCGAAGAATCCTAAGCAGAGTGTTTTCTCATGGCAGCTCAGACGGGGGCCATGACGAACACTTCCATGGCACGTCGCGCTGGCTAGAAATGTGGTCCTGAGGCTGTTCCAGTGCTCTGGAAATGCAGCTCTCCTTAAGGAACGTGCAGGGTGTTGCCCATCACTCGGCATACACAGAGGGCCTCCGAGGGACCGACCTTTGGTCCTCGATGTTGCTCAGCAGGCCCACAGGGGTCTGGAGGCACTCAGGAATCCTGGAGGGAAAATGATGCACACCCGAGGGGCCTAGGAGTCCTGAAAAGGGTACTTCCTTTAAAATAAAGCGGAACAGGGGCTTCCCTGGTGGCGCAGTGGTTGAGAATCTGCCTGCCAATGCAGGGGACACGGGTTCGAGCCCGGGTCTGGGAGGATCCCACATGCCGCGGAGCAACTGGACCCGTGAGCCACAACTACTGAGCCTGCGCCTCTGGAGCCTGTGCTCCGCAACAAGAGAGGCCGCGATAGTGAGAGGCCTACGCACCGTGATGCAGAGTGGCCCCCACTTACCGCAACTGGAGAGAGCCCTAGCACAGAAACGAAGACCCAACATAGCAGTCAATCAATCAATCAATCAATCTTAAAAAAACAATAAAAAATAAAAAAATAAAATTAAATAAAGCAGAACAGCGGCTAATACCTCATGGAAAGAGCTGCATGCCGCCCTTTCGGCGCCGTTACTCAGGGACTTACCTCGAGGCCAGTACTCACGTTGAGTTTCCCTTTAGCTCTAGAGTGTGGCAGGATGAGCTCCACCCCGGCCATCGAAGCACCCGGCTTAGCTAGAGAAAACTCATTGTCTTCCCAGAGCCATGCCTACAGTGGCTAGTGGCCTGTCAACAGCAGTCAATTTCAAGTAGCTTCAAGGCAGCATGAATGGAGCTTTCAAAATGGGAAAGCAAGGCTAGTTCCATCAGGCCCCCATTTCCACGGGCACACGCAGCATATATCCCTGTGCTTTCTAACCAGTCCAAAGAGACAAAGGTTACCCAGTGGTTCCTTCCCTGAATCAACTCCTCGAAGCAAAGCGTTCCGCATCTAGCGAACTGCGTCAACCATGGAACGCCCCAGCTAGGCCTCCGGGCCCGTGGCTCTTCAAAAGCCTGCAGTGTTACACAAGAAACTGGGCTTTGGTTGCAGTCGGAACGCAAGCCGACTTTCTCCTAGAGGCAGGGTGACTTCAGGCAGGAAGTCCCAGATGGAATGCGGAGCCGAGGGTTTTTCTCAGTGCAGCTCAGACTAGGGCAATGAGCCAGACTTGCACGGCACGTTGGCCCTGCTAGAACGGTGTTCGTGGACCTGTGGGACTGCTGGGGAAATCAAGCTGTCCCAAGAAAGAGCGCAGTCTGTTGCCCTACACTCGGCATACACAGAGTGGTTCCGATAGGCTACTGGCCTGGATGTGGCTTAGCAGGCCCCTGGGGGCCTGAGGGTACTCAGTGTTCTTGCAGGGAATAGGGTGCCCACGTGAGGCTGCTAGATGTCCTGCAAAGCGTACTGACGTTAAAATAATGCAGAGCAACGGCTATGGCCTCCTGGAAACTGCTGCACGCCTCCGCTTCTGCATGGCAATTCAGGGCCTTACCTCGAGGCAACTGCTCACGCTGAGTATCCCGTTAGCGCCACATCATGGTAGGATGCTGACTTTCTCCTCGAGCAGTGTGACTTCAGGTACGAGGTCCTCGAAGAATCCTAAGCAGAGTGTTTTCTCATGGCAGCTCAGACGGGGGCCATGACGAACACTTCCATGGCACGTCGCGCTGGCTAGAAATGTGGTCCTGAGGCTGTTCCAGTGCTCTGGAAATGCAGCTCTCCTTAAGGAACGTGCAGGGTGTTGCCCATCACTCGGCATACACAGAGGGCCTCCGAGGGACCGACCTTTGGTCCTCGATGTTGCTCAGCAGGCCCACAGGGGTCTGGAGGCACTCAGGAATCCTGGAGGGAAAATGATGCACACCCGAGGGGCCTAGGAGTCCTGAAAAGGGTACTTCCTTTAAAATAAAGCGGAACAGGGGCTTCCCTGGTGGCGCAGTGGTTGAGAATCTGCCTGCCAATGCAGGGGACACGGGTTCGAGCCCGGGTCTGGGAGGATCCCACATGCCGCGGAGCAACTGGACCCGTGAGCCACAACTACTGAGCCTGCGCCTCTGGAGCCTGTGCTCCGCAACAAGAGAGGCCGCGATAGTGAGAGGCCTACGCACCGTGATGCAGAGTGGCCCCCACTTACCGCAACTGGAGAGAGCCCTAGCACAGAAACGAAGACCCAACATAGCAGTCAATCAATCAATCAATCAATCTTAAAAAAACAATAAAAAATAAAAAAATAAAATAAAATAAAGCAGAACAGCGGCTAATACCCCATGGAAAGAGCTGCATGCCGCCCTTTCGGCGCCGTTACTCAGGGACTTACCTCGAGGCCAGTACTCACGTTGAGTTTCCCTTTAGCTCTAGAGTGTGGCAGGATGAGCTCCACCCCGGCCATCGAAGCACCCGGCTTAGCTAGAGAAAACTCATTGTCTTCCCAGAGCCATGCCTACAGTGGCTAGTGGCCTGTCAACAGCAGTCAATTTCAAGTAGCTTCAAGGCAGCATGAATGGAGCTTTCAAAATGGGAAAGCAAGGCTAGTTCCATCAGGCCCCCATTTCCACGGGCACACGCAGCATATATCCCTGTGCTTTCTAACCAGTCCAAAGAGACAAAGGTTACCCAGTGGTTCCTTCCCTGAATCAACTCCTCGAAGCAAAGCGTTCCGCATCTAGCGAACTGCGTCAACCATGGAACGCCCCAGCTAGGCCTCCGGGCCCGTGGCTCTTCAAAAGCCTGCAGTGTTACACAAGAAACTGGGCTTTGGTTGCAGTCGGAACGCAAGCCGACTTTCTCCTAGAGGCAGGGTGACTTCAGGCAGGAAGTCCCAGATGGAATGCGGAGCCGAGGGTTTTTCTCAGTGCAGCTCAGACTAGGGCAATGAGCCAGACTTGCACGGCACGTTGGCCCTGCTAGAACGGTGTTCGTGGACCTGTGGGACTGCTGGGGAAATCAAGCTGTCCCAAGAAAGAGCGCAGTCTGTTGCCCTACACTCGGCATACACAGAGTGGTTCCGATAGGCTACTGGCCTGGATGTGGCTTAGCAGGCCCCTGGGGGCCTGAGGGTACTCAGTGTTCTTGCAGGGAATAGGGTGCCCACGTGAGGCTCCTAGATGTCCTGCAAAGCGTACTGACGTTAAAATAATGCAGAGCAACGGCTATGGCCTCCTGGAAACTGCTGCACGCCTCCGCTTCTGCATGGCAATTCAGGGCCTTACCTCGAGGCAACTGCTCACGCTGAGTATCCCGTTAGCGCCACATCATGGTAGGATGCTGACTTTCTCCTCGAGCAGTGTGACTTCAGGTACGAGGTCCTCGAAGAATCCTAAGCAGAGTGTTTTCTCATGGCAGCTCAGACGGGGGCCATGACGAACACTTCCATGGCACGTCGCGCTGGCTAGAAATGTGGTCCTGAGGCTGTTCCAGTGCTCTGGAAATGCAGCTCTCCTTAAGGAACGTGCAGGGTGTTGCCCATCACTCGGCATACACAGAGGGCCTCCGAGGGACCGACCTTTGGTCCTCGATGTTGCTCAGCAGGCCCACAGGGGTCTGGAGGCACTCAGGAATCCTGGAGGGAAAATGATGCACACCCGAGGGGCCTAGGAGTCCTGAAAAGGGTACTTCCTTTAAAATAAAGCAGAACAGGGGCTTCCCTGGTGGCGCAGTGGTTGAGAATCTGCCTGCCAATGCAGGGGACACGGGTTCGAGCCCGGGTCTGGGAGGATCCCACATGCCGCGGAGCAACTGGACCCGTGAGCCACAACTACTGAGCCTGCGCCTCTGGAGCCTGTGCTCCGCAACAAGAGAGGCCGCGATAGTGAGAGGCCTACGCACCGTGATGCAGAGTGGCCCCCACTTACCGCAACTGGAGAGAGCCCTAGCACAGAAACGAAGACCCAACATAGCAGTCAATCAATCAATCAATCAATCTTAAAAAAACAATAAAAAATAAAAAAATAAAATAAAATAAAGCAGAACAGCGGCTAATACCTCATGGAAAGAGCTGCATGCCGCCCTTTCGGCGCCGTTACTCAGGGACTTACCTCGAGGCCAGTACTCACGTTGAGTTTCCCTTTAGCTCTAGAGTGTGGCAGGATGAGCTCCACCCCGGCCATCGAAGCACCCGGCTTAGCTAGAGAAAACTCATTGTCTTCCCAGAGCCATGCCTACAGTGGCTAGTGGCCTGTCAACAGCAGTCAATTTCAAGTAGCTTCAAGGCAGCATGAATGGAGCTTTCAAAATGGGAAAGCAAGGCTAGTTCCATCAGGCCCCCATTTCCACGGGCACACGCAGCATATATCCCTGTGCTTTCTAACCAGTCCAAAGAGACAAAGGTTACCCAGTGGTTCCTTCCCTGAATCAACTCCTCGAAGCAAAGCGTTCCGCATCTAGCGAACTGCGTCAACCATGGAACGCCCCAGCTAGGCCTCCGGGCCCGTGGCTCTTCAAAAGCCTGCAGTGTTACACAAGAAACTGGGCTTTGGTTGCAGTCGGAACGCAAGCCGACTTTCTCCTAGAGGCAGGGTGACTTCAGGCAGGAAGTCCCAGATGGAATGCGGAGCCGAGGGTTTTTCTCAGTGCAGCTCAGACTAGGGCAATGAGCCAGACTTGCACGGCACGTTGGCCCTGCTAGAACGGTGTTCGTGGACCTGTGGGACTGCTGGGGAAATCAAGCTGTCCCAAGAAAGAGCGCAGTCTGTTGCCCTACACTCGGCATACACAGAGTGGTTCCGATAGGCTACTGGCCTGGATGTGGCTTAGCAGGCCCCTGGGGGCCTGAGGGTACTCAGTGTTCTTGCAGGGAATAGGGTGCCCACGTGAGGCTCCTAGATGTCCTGCAAAGCGTACTGACGTTAAAATAATGCAGAGCAACGGCTATGGCCTCCTGGAAACTGCTGCACGCCTCCGCTTCTGCATGGCAATTCAGGGCCTTACCTCGAGGCAACTGCTCACGCTGAGTATCCCGTTAGCGCCACATCATGGTAGGATGCTGACTTTCTCCTCGAGCAGTGTGACTTCAGGTACGAGGTCCTCGAAGAATCCTAAGCAGAGTGTTTTCTCATGGCAGCTCAGACGGGGGCCATGACGAACACTTCCATGGCACGTCGCGCTGGCTAGAAATGTGGTCCTGAGGCTGTTCCAGTGCTCTGGAAATGCAGCTCTCCTTAAGGAACGTGCAGGGTGTTGCCCATCACTCGGCATACACAGAGGGCCTCCGAGGGACCGACCTTTGGTCCTCGATGTTGCTCAGCAGGCCCACAGGGGTCTGGAGGCACTCAGGAATCCTGGAGGGAAAATGATGCACACCCGAGGGGCCTAGGAGTCCTGAAAAGGGTACTTCCTTTAAAATAAAGCGGAACAGGGGCTTCCCTGGTGGCGCAGTGGTTGAGAATCTGCCTGCCAATGCAGGGGACACGGGTTCGAGCCCGGGTCTGGGAGGATCCCACATGCCGCGGAGCAACTGGACCCGTGAGCCACAACTACTGAGCCTGCGCCTCTGGAGCCTGTGCTCCGCAACAAGAGAGGCCGCGATAGTGAGAGGCCTACGCACCGTGATGCAGAGTGGCCCCCACTTACCGCAACTGGAGAGAGCCCTAGCACAGAAACGAAGACCCAACATAGCAGTCAATCAATCAATCAATCAATCTTAAAAAAACAATAAAAAATAAAAAAATAAAATAAAATAAAGCAGAACAGCGGCTAATACCTCATGGAAAGAGCTGCATGCCGCCCTTTCGGCGCCGTTACTCAGGGACTTACCTCGAGGCCAGTACTCACGTTGAGTTTCCCTTTAGCTCTAGAGTGTGGCAGGATGAGCTCCACCCCGGCCATCGAAGCACCCGGCTTAGCTAGAGAAAACTCATTGTCTTCCCAGAGCCATGCCTACAGTGGCTAGTGGCCTGTCAACAGCAGTCAATTTCAAGTAGCTTCAAGGCAGCATGAATGGAGCTTTCAAAATGGGAAAGCAAGGCTAGTTCCATCAGGCCCCCATTTCCACGGGCACACGCAGCATATATCCCTGTGCTTTCTAACCAGTCCAAAGAGACAAAGGTTACCCAGTGGTTCCTTCCCTGAATCAACTCCTCGAAGCAAAGCGTTCCGCATCTAGCGAACTGCGTCAACCATGGAACGCCCCAGCTAGGCCTCCGGGCCCGTGGCTCTTCAAAAGCCTGCAGTGTTACACAAGAAACTGGGCTTTGGTTGCAGTCGGAACGCAAGCCGACTTTCTCCTAGAGGCAGGGTGACTTCAGGCAGGAAGTCCCAGATGGAATGCGGAGCCGAGGGTTTTTCTCAGTGCAGCTCAGACTAGGGCAATGAGCCAGACTTGCACGGCACGTTGGCCCTGCTAGAACGGTGTTCGTGGACCTGTGGGACTGCTGGGGAAATCAAGCTGTCCCAAGAAAGAGCGCAGTCTGTTGCCCTACACTCGGCATACACAGAGTGGTTCCGATAGGCTACTGGCCTGGATGTGGCTTAGCAGGCCCCTGGGGGCCTGAGGGTACTCAGTGTTCTTGCAGGGAATAGGGTGCCCACGTGAGGCTGCTAGATGTCCTGCAAAGCGTACTGACGTTAAAATAATGCAGAGCAACGGCTATGGCCTCCTGGAAACTGCTGCACGCCTCCGCTTCTGCATGGCAATTCAGGGCCTTACCTCGAGGCAACTGCTCACGCTGAGTATCCCGTTAGCGCCACATCATGGTAGGATGCTGACTTTCTCCTCGAGCAGTGTGACTTCAGGTACGAGGTCCTCGAAGAATCCTAAGCAGAGTGTTTTCTCATGGCAGCTCAGACGGGGGCCATGACGAACACTTCCATGGCACGTCGCGCTGGCTAGAAATGTGGTCCTGAGGCTGTTCCAGTGCTCTGGAAATGCAGCTCTCCTTAAGGAACGTGCAGGGTGTTGCCCATCACTCGGCATACACAGAGGGCCTCCGAGGGACCGACCTTTGGTCCTCGATGTTGCTCAGCAGGCCCACAGGGGTCTGGAGGCACTCAGGAATCCTGGAGGGAAAATGATGCACACCCGAGGGGCCTAGGAGTCCTGAAAAGGGTACTTCCTTTAAAATAAAGCGGAACAGGGGCTTCCCTGGTGGCGCAGTGGTTGAGAATCTGCCTGCCAATGCAGGGGACACGGGTTCGAGCCCGGGTCTGGGAGGATCCCACATGCCGCGGAGCAACTGGACCCGTGAGCCACAACTACTGAGCCTGCGCCTCTGGAGCCTGTGCTCCGCAACAAGAGAGGCCGCGATAGTGAGAGGCCTACGCACCGTGATGCAGAGTGGCCCCCACTTACCGCAACTGGAGAGAGCCCTAGCACAGAAACGAAGACCCAACATAGCAGTCAATCAATCAATCAATCAATCTTAAAAAAACAATAAAAAATAAAAAAATAAAATAAAATAAAGCAGAACAGCGGCTAATACCTCATGGAAAGAGCTGCATGCCGCCCTTTCGGCGCCGTTACTCAGGGACTTACCTCGAGGCCAGTACTCACGTTGAGTTTCCCTTTAGCTCTAGAGTGTGGCAGGATGAGCTCCACCCCGGCCATCGAAGCACCCGGCTTAGCTAGAGAAAACTCATTGTCTTCCCAGAGCCATGCCTACAGTGGCTAGTGGCCTGTCAACAGCAGTCAATTTCAAGTAGCTTCAAGGCAGCATGAATGGAGCTTTCAAAATGGGAAAGCAAGGCTAGTTCCATCAGGCCCCCATTTCCACGGGCACACGCAGCATATATCCCTGTGCTTTCTAACCAGTCCAAAGAGACAAAGGTTACCCAGTGGTTCCTTCCCTGAATCAACTCCTCGAAGCAAAGCGTTCCGCATCTAGCGAACTGCGTCAACCATGGAACGCCCCAGCTAGGCCTCCGGGCCCGTGGCTCTTCAAAAGCCTGCAGTGTTACACAAGAAACTGGGCTTTGGTTGCAGTCGGAACGCAAGCCGACTTTCTCCTAGAGGCAGGGTGACTTCAGGCAGGAAGTCCCAGATGGAATGCGGAGCCGAGGGTTTTTCTCAGTGCAGCTCAGACTAGGGCAATGAGCCAGACTTGCACGGCACGTTGGCCCTGCTAGAACGGTGTTCGTGGACCTGTGGGACTGCTGGGGAAATCAAGCTGTCCCAAGAAAGAGCGCAGTCTGTTGCCCTACACTCGGCATACACAGAGTGGTTCCGATAGGCTACTGGCCTGGATGTGGCTTAGCAGGCCCCTGGGGGCCTGAGGGTACTCAGTGTTCTTGCAGGGAATAGGGTGCCCACGTGAGGCTGCTAGATGTCCTGCAAAGCGTACTGACGTTAAAATAATGCAGAGCAACGGCTATGGCCTCCTGGAAACTGCTGCACGCCTCCGCTTCTGCATGGCAATTCAGGGCCTTACCTCGAGGCAACTGCTCACGCTGAGTATCCCGTTAGCGCCACATCATGGTAGGATGCTGACTTTCTCCTCGAGCAGTGTGACTTCAGGTACGAGGTCCTCGAAGAATCCTAAGCAGAGTGTTTTCTCATGGCAGCTCAGACGGGGGCCATGACGAACACTTCCATGGCACGTCGCACTGGCTAGAAATGTGGTCCTGAGGCTGTTCCAGTGCTCTGGAAATGCAGCTCTCCTTAAGGAACGTGCAGGGTGTTGCCCATCACTCGGCATACACAGAGGGCCTCCGAGGGACCGACCTTTGGTCCTCGATGTTGCTCAGCAGGCCCACAGGGGTCTGGAGGCACTCAGGAATCCTGGAGGGAAAATGATGCACACCCGAGGGGCCTAGGAGTCCTGAAAAGGGTACTTCCTTTAAAATAAAGCGGAACAGGGGCTTCCCTGGTGGCGCAGTGGTTGAGAATCTGCCTGCCAATGCAGGGGACACGGGTTCGAGCCCGGGTCTGGGAGGATCCCACATGCCGCGGAGCAACTGGACCCGTGAGCCACAACTACTGAGCCTGCGCCTCTGGAGCCTGTGCTCCGCAACAAGAGAGGCCGCGATAGTGAGAGGCCTACGCACCGTGATGCAGAGTGGCCCCCACTTACCGCAACTGGAGAGAGCCCTAGCACAGAAACGAAGACCCAACATAGCAGTCAATCAATCAATCAATCAATCTTAAAAAAACAATAAAAAATAAAAAAATAAAATAAAATAAAGCAGAACAGCGGCTAATACCTCATGGAAAGAGCTGCATGCCGCCCTTTCGGCGCCGTTACTCAGGGACTTACCTCGAGGCCAGTACTCACGTTGAGTTTCCCTTTAGCTCTAGAGTGTGGCAGGATGAGCTCCACCCCGGCCATCGAAGCACCCGGCTTAGCTAGAGAAAACTCATTGTCTTCCCAGAGCCATGCCTACAGTGGCTAGTGGCCTGTCAACAGCAGTCAATTTCAAGTAGCTTCAAGGCAGCATGAATGGAGCTTTCAAAATGGGAAAGCAAGGCTAGTTCCATCAGGCCCCCATTTCCACGGGCACACGCAGCATATATCCCTGTGCTTTCTAACCAGTCCAAAGAGACAAAGGTTACCCAGTGGTTCCTTCCCTGAATCAACTCCTCGAAGCAAAGCGTTCCGCATCTAGCGAACTGCGTCAACCATGGAACGCCCCAGCTAGGCCTCCGGGCCCGTGGCTCTTCAAAAGCCTGCAGTGTTACACAAGAAACTGGGCTTTGGTTGCAGTCGGAACGCAAGCCGACTTTCTCCTAGAGGCAGGGTGACTTCAGGCAGGAAGTCCCAGATGGAATGCGGAGCCGAGGGTTTTTCTCAGTGCAGCTCAGACTAGGGCAATGAGCCAGACTTGCACGGCACGTTGGACCTGCTAGAACGGTGTTCGTGGACCTGTGGGACTGCTGGGGAAATCAAGCTGTCCCAAGAAAGAGCGCAGTCTGTTGCCCTACACTCGGCATACACAGAGTGGTTCCGATAGGCTACTGGCCTGGATGTGGCTTAGCAGGCCCCTGGGGGCCTGAGGGTACTCAGTGTTCTTGCAGGGAATAGGGTGCCCACGTGAGGCTGCTAGATGTCCTGCAAAGCGTACTGACGTTAAAATAATGCAGAGCAACGGCTATGGCCTCCTGGAAACTGCTGCACGCCTCCGCTTCTGCATGGCAATTCAGGGCCTTACCTCGAGGCAACTGCTCACGCTGAGTATCCCGTTAGCGCCACATCATGGTAGGATGCTGACTTTCTCCTCGAGCAGTGTGACTTCAGGTACGAGGTCCTCGAAGAATCCTAAGCAGAGTGTTTTCTCATGGCAGCTCAGACGGGGGCCATGACGAACACTTCCATGGCACGTCGCACTGGCTAGAAATGTGGTCCTGAGGCTGTTCCAGTGCTCTGGAAATGCAGCTCTCCTTAAGGAACGTGCAGGGTGTTGCCCATCACTCGGCATACACAGAGGGCCTCCGAGGGACCGACCTTTGGTCCTCGATGTTGCTCAGCAGGCCCACAGGGGTCTGGAGGCACTCAGGAATCCTGGAGGGAAAATGATGCACACCCGAGGGGCCTAGGAGTCCTGAAAAGGGTACTTCCTTTAAAATAAAGCGGAACAGGGGCTTCCCTGGTGGCGCAGTGGTTGAGAATCTGCCTGCCAATGCAGGGGACACGGGTTCGAGCCCGGGTCTGGGAGGATCCCACATGCCGCGGAGCAACTGGACCCGTGAGCCACAACTACTGAGCCTGCGCCTCTGGAGCCTGTGCTCCGCAACAAGAGAGGCCGCGATAGTGAGAGGCCTACGCACCGTGATGCAGAGTGGCCCCCACTTACCGCAACTGGAGAGAGCCCTAGCACAGAAACGAAGACCCAACATAGCAGTCAATCAATCAATCAATCAATCTTAAAAAAACAATAAAAAATAAAAAAATAAAATAAAATAAAGCAGAACAGCGGCTAATACCCCATGGAAAGAGCTGCATGCCGCCCTTTCGGCGCCGTTACTCAGGGACTTACCTCGAGGCCAGTACTCACGTTGAGTTTCCCTTTAGCTCTAGAGTGTGGCAGGATGAGCTCCACCCCGGCCATCGAAGCACCCGGCTTAGCTAGAGAAAACTCATTGTCTTCCCAGAGCCATGCCTACAGTGGCTAGTGGCCTGTCAACAGCAGTCAATTTCAAGTAGCTTCAAGGCAGCATGAATGGAGCTTTCAAAATGGGAAAGCAAGGCTAGTTCCATCAGGCCCCCATTTCCACGGGCACACGCAGCATATATCCCTGTGCTTTCTAACCAGTCCAAAGAGACAAAGGTTACCCAGTGGTTCCTTCCCTGAATCAACTCCTCGAAGCAAAGCGTTCCGCATCTAGCGAACTGCGTCAACCATGGAACGCCCCAGCTAGGCCTCCGGGCCCGTGGCTCTTCAAAAGCCTGCAGTGTTACACAAGAAACTGGGCTTTGGTTGCAGTCGGAACGCAAGCCGACTTTCTCCTAGAGGCAGGGTGACTTCAGGCAGGAAGTCCCAGATGGAATGCGGAGCCGAGGGTTTTTCTCAGTGCAGCTCAGACTAGGGCAATGAGCCAGACTTGCACGGCACGTTGGCCCTGCTAGAACGGTGTTCGTGGACCTGTGGGACTGCTGGGGAAATCAAGCTGTCCCAAGAAAGAGCGCAGTCTGTTGCCCTACACTCGGCATACACAGAGTGGTTCCGATAGGCTACTGGCCTGGATGTGGCTTAGCAGGCCCCTGGGGGCCTGAGGGTACTCAGTGTTCTTGCAGGGAATAGGGTGCCCACGTGAGGCTGCTAGATGTCCTGCAAAGCGTACTGACGTTAAAATAATGCAGAGCAACGGCTATGGCCTCCTGGAAACTGCTGCACGCCTCCGCTTCTGCATGGCAATTCAGGGCCTTACCTCGAGGCAACTGCTCACGCTGAGTATCCCGTTAGCGCCACATCATGGTAGGATGCTGACTTTCTCCTCGAGCAGTGTGACTTCAGGTACGAGGTCCTCGAAGAATCCTAAGCAGAGTGTTTTCTCATGGCAGCTCAGACGGGGGCCATGACGAACACTTCCATGGCACGTCGCACTGGCTAGAAATGTGGTCCTGAGGCTGTTCCAGTGCTCTGGAAATGCAGCTCTCCTTAAGGAACGTGCAGGGTGTTGCCCATCACTCGGCATACACAGAGGGCCTCCGAGGGACCGACCTTTGGTCCTCGATGTTGCTCAGCAGGCCCACAGGGGTCTGGAGGCACTCAGGAATCCTGGAGGGAAAATGATGCACACCCGAGGGGCCTAGGAGTCCTGAAAAGGGTACTTCCTTTAAAATAAAGCGGAACAGGGGCTTCCCTGGTGGCGCAGTGGTTGAGAATCTGCCTGCCAATGCAGGGGACACGGGTTCGAGCCCGGGTCTGGGAGGATCCCACATGCCGCGGAGCAACTGGACCCGTGAGCCACAACTACTGAGCCTGCGCCTCTGGAGCCTGTGCTCCGCAACAAGAGAGGCCGCGATAGTGAGAGGCCTACGCACCGTGATGCAGAGTGGCCCCCACTTACCGCAACTGGAGAGAGCCCTAGCACAGAAACGAAGACCCAACATAGCAGTCAATCAATCAATCAATCAATCTTAAAAAAACAATAAAAAATAAAAAAATAAAATAAAATAAAGCAGAACAGCGGCTAATACCCCATGGAAAGAGCTGCATGCCGCCCTTTCGGCGCCGTTACTCAGGGACTTACCTCGAGGCCAGTACTCACGTTGAGTTTCCCTTTAGCTCTAGAGTGTGGCAGGATGAGCTCCACCCCGGCCATCGAAGCACCCGGCTTAGCTAGAGAAAACTCATTGTCTTCCCAGAGCCATGCCTACAGTGGCTAGTGGCCTGTCAACAGCAGTCAATTTCAAGTAGCTTCAAGGCAGCATGAATGGAGCTTTCAAAATGGGAAAGCAAGGCTAGTTCCATCAGGCCCCCATTTCCACGGGCACACGCAGCATATATCCCTGTGCTTTCTAACCAGTCCAAAGAGACAAAGGTTACCCAGTGGTTCCTTCCCTGAATCAACTCCTCGAAGCAAAGCGTTCCGCATCTAGCGAACTGCGTCAACCATGGAACGCCCCAGCTAGGCCTCCGGGCCCGTGGCTCTTCAAAAGCCTGCAGTGTTACACAAGAAACTGGGCTTTGGTTGCAGTCGGAACGCAAGCCGACTTTCTCCTAGAGGCAGGGTGACTTCAGGCAGGAAGTCCCAGATGGAATGCGGAGCCGAGGGTTTTTCTCAGTGCAGCTCAGACTAGGGCAATGAGCCAGACTTGCACGGCACGTTGGCCCTGCTAGAACGGTGTTCGTGGACCTGTGGGACTGCTGGGGAAATCAAGCTGTCCCAAGAAAGAGCGCAGTCTGTTGCCCTACACTCGGCATACACAGAGTGGTTCCGATAGGCTACTGGCCTGGATGTGGCTTAGCAGGCCCCTGGGGGCCTGAGGGTACTCAGTGTTCTTGCAGGGAATAGGGTGCCCACGTGAGGCTGCTAGATGTCCTGCAAAGCGTACTGACGTTAAAATAATGCAGAGCAACGGCTATGGCCTCCTGGAAACTGCTGCACGCCTCCGCTTCTGCATGGCAATTCAGGGCCTTACCTCGAGGCAACTGCTCACGCTGAGTATCCCGTTAGCGCCACATCATGGTAGGATGCTGACTTTCTCCTCGAGCAGTGTGACTTCAGGTACGAGGTCCTCGAAGAATCCTAAGCAGAGTGTTTTCTCATGGCAGCTCAGACGGGGGCCATGACGAACACTTCCATGGCACGTCGCACTGGCTAGAAATGTGGTCCTGAGGCTGTTCCAGTGCTCTGGAAATGCAGCTCTCCTTAAGGAACGTGCAGGGTGTTGCCCATCACTCGGCATACACAGAGGGCCTCCGAGGGACCGACCTTTGGTCCTCGATGTTGCTCAGCAGGCCCACAGGGGTCTGGAGGCACTCAGGAATCCTGGAGGGAAAATGATGCACACCCGAGGGGCCTAGGAGTCCTGAAAAGGGTACTTCCTTTAAAATAAAGCGGAACAGGGGCTTCCCTGGTGGCGCAGTGGTTGAGAATCTGCCTGCCAATGCAGGGGACACGGGTTCGAGCCCGGGTCTGGGAGGATCCCACATGCCGCGGAGCAACTGGACCCGTGAGCCACAACTACTGAGCCTGCGCCTCTGGAGCCTGTGCTCCGCAACAAGAGAGGCCGCGATAGTGAGAGGCCTACGCACCGTGATGCAGAGTGGCCCCCACTTACCGCAACTGGAGAGAGCCCTAGCACAGAAACGAAGACCCAACATAGCAGTCAATCAATCAATCAATCAATCTTAAAAAAACAATAAAAAATAAAAAAATAAAATAAAATAAAGCAGAACAGCGGCTAATACCCCATGGAAAGAGCTGCATGCCGCCCTTTCGGCGCCGTTACTCAGGGACTTACCTCGAGGCCAGTACTCACGTTGAGTTTCCCTTTAGCTCTAGAGTGTGGCAGGATGAGCTCCACCCCGGCCATCGAAGCACCCGGCTTAGCTAGAGAAAACTCATTGTCTTCCCAGAGCCATGCCTACAGTGGCTAGTGGCCTGTCAACAGCAGTCAATTTCAAGTAGCTTCAAGGCAGCATGAATGGAGCTTTCAAAATGGGAAAGCAAGGCTAGTTCCATCAGGCCCCCATTTCCACGGGCACACGCAGCATATATCCCTGTGCTTTCTAACCAGTCCAAAGAGACAAAGGTTACCCAGTGGTTCCTTCCCTGAATCAACTCCTCGAAGCAAAGCGTTCCGCATCTAGCGAACTGCGTCAACCATGGAACGCCCCAGCTAGGCCTCCGGGCCCGTGGCTCTTCAAAAGCCTGCAGTGTTACACAAGAAACTGGGCTTTGGTTGCAGTCGGAACGCAAGCCGACTTTCTCCTAGAGGCAGGGTGACTTCAGGCAGGAAGTCCCAGATGGAATGCGGAGCCGAGGGTTTTTCTCAGTGCAGCTCAGACTAGGGCAATGAGCCAGACTTGCACGGCACGTTGGACCTGCTAGAACGGTGTTCGTGGACCTGTGGGACTGCTGGGGAAATCAAGCTGTCCCAAGAAAGAGCGCAGTCTGTTGCCCTACACTCGGCATACACAGAGTGGTTCCGATAGGCTACTGGCCTGGATGTGGCTTAGCAGGCCCCTGGGGGCCTGAGGGTACTCAGTGTTCTTGCAGGGAATAGGGTGCCCACGTGAGGCTGCTAGATGTCCTGCAAAGCGTACTGACGTTAAAATAATGCAGAGCAACGGCTATGGCCTCCTGGAAACTGCTGCACGCCTCCGCTTCTGCATGGCAATTCAGGGCCTTACCTCGAGGCAACTGCTCACGCTGAGTATCCCGTTAGCGCCACATCATGGTAGGATGCTGACTTTCTCCTCGAGCAGTGTGACTTCAGGTACGAGGTCCTCGAAGAATCCTAAGCAGAGTGTTTTCTCATGGCAGCTCAGACGGGGGCCATGACGAACACTTCCATGGCACGTCGCACTGGCTAGAAATGTGGTCCTGAGGCTGTTCCAGTGCTCTGGAAATGCAGCTCTCCTTAAGGAACGTGCAGGGTGTTGCCCATCACTCGGCATACACAGAGGGCCTCCGAGGGACCGACCTTTGGTCCTCGATGTTGCTCAGCAGGCCCACAGGGGTCTGGAGGCACTCAGGAATCCTGGAGGGAAAATGATGCACACCCGAGGGGCCTAGGAGTCCTGAAAAGGGTACTTCCTTTAAAATAAAGCGGAACAGGGGCTTCCCTGGTGGCGCAGTGGTTGAGAATCTGCCTGCCAATGCAGGGGACACGGGTTCGAGCCCGGGTCTGGGAGGATCCCACATGCCGCGGAGCAACTGGACCCGTGAGCCACAACTACTGAGCCTGCGCCTCTGGAGCCTGTGCTCCGCAACAAGAGAGGCCGCGATAGTGAGAGGCCTACGCACCGTGATGCAGAGTGGCCCCCACTTACCGCAACTGGAGAGAGCCCTAGCACAGAAACGAAGACCCAACATAGCAGTCAATCAATCAATCAATCAATCTTAAAAAAACAATAAAAAATAAAAAAATAAAATAAAATAAAGCAGAACAGCGGCTAATACCCCATGGAAAGAGCTGCATGCCGCCCTTTCGGCGCCGTTACTCAGGGACTTACCTCGAGGCCAGTACTCACGTTGAGTTTCCCTTTAGCTCTAGAGTGTGGCAGGATGAGCTCCACCCCGGCCATCGAAGCACCCGGCTTAGCTAGAGAAAACTCATTGTCTTCCCAGAGCCATGCCTACAGTGGCTAGTGGCCTGTCAACAGCAGTCAATTTCAAGTAGCTTCAAGGCAGCATGAATGGAGCTTTCAAAATGGGAAAGCAAGGCTAGTTCCATCAGGCCCCCATTTCCACGGGCACACGCAGCATATATCCCTGTGCTTTCTAACCAGTCCAAAGAGACAAAGGTTACCCAGTGGTTCCTTCCCTGAATCAACTCCTCGAAGCAAAGCGTTCCGCATCTAGCGAACTGCGTCAACCATGGAACGCCCCAGCTAGGCCTCCGGGCCCGTGGCTCTTCAAAAGCCTGCAGTGTTACACAAGAAACTGGGCTTTGGTTGCAGTCGGAACGCAAGCCGACTTTCTCCTAGAGGCAGGGTGACTTCAGGCAGGAAGTCCCAGATGGAATGCGGAGCCGAGGGTTTTTCTCAGTGCAGCTCAGACTAGGGCAATGAGCCAGACTTGCACGGCACGTTGGACCTGCTAGAACGGTGTTCGTGGACCTGTGGGACTGCTGGGGAAATCAAGCTGTCCCAAGAAAGAGCGCAGTCTGTTGCCCTACACTCGGCATACACAGAGTGGTTCCGATAGGCTACTGGCCTGGATGTGGCTTAGCAGGCCCCTGGGGGCCTGAGGGTACTCAGTGTTCTTGCAGGGAATAGGGTGCCCACGTGAGGCTGCTAGATGTCCTGCAAAGCGTACTGACGTTAAAATAATGCAGAGCAACGGCTATGGCCTCCTGGAAACTGCTGCACGCCTCCGCTTCTGCATGGCAATTCAGGGCCTTACCTCGAGGCAACTGCTCACGCTGAGTATCCCGTTAGCGCCACATCATGGTAGGATGCTGACTTTCTCCTCGAGCAGTGTGACTTCAGGTACGAGGTCCTCGAAGAATCCTAAGCAGAGTGTTTTCTCATGGCAGCTCAGACGGGGGCCATGACGAACACTTCCATGGCACGTCGCACTGGCTAGAAATGTGGTCCTGAGGCTGTTCCAGTGCTCTGGAAATGCAGCTCTCCTTAAGGAACGTGCAGGGTGTTGCCCATCACTCGGCATACACAGAGGGCCTCCGAGGGACCGACCTTTGGTCCTCGATGTTGCTCAGCAGGCCCACAGGGGTCTGGAGGCACTCAGGAATCCTGGAGGGAAAATGATGCACACCCGAGGGGCCTAGGAGTCCTGAAAAGGGTACTTCCTTTAAAATAAAGCGGAACAGGGGCTTCCCTGGTGGCGCAGTGGTTGAGAATCTGCCTGCCAATGCAGGGGACACGGGTTCGAGCCCGGGTCTGGGAGGATCCCACATGCCGCGGAGCAACTGGACCCGTGAGCCACAACTACTGAGCCTGCGCCTCTGGAGCCTGTGCTCCGCAACAAGAGAGGCCGCGATAGTGAGAGGCCTACGCACCGTGATGCAGAGTGGCCCCCACTTACCGCAACTGGAGAGAGCCCTAGCACAGAAACGAAGACCCAACATAGCAGTCAATCAATCAATCAATCAATCTTAAAAAAACAATAAAAAATAAAAAAATAAAATAAAATAAAGCAGAACAGCGGCTAATACCCCATGGAAAGAGCTGCATGCCGCCCTTTCGGCGCCGTTACTCAGGGACTTACCTCGAGGCCAGTACTCACGTTGAGTTTCCCTTTAGCTCTAGAGTGTGGCAGGATGAGCTCCACCCCGGCCATCGAAGCACCCGGCTTAGCTAGAGAAAACTCATTGTCTTCCCAGAGCCATGCCTACAGTGGCTAGTGGCCTGTCAACAGCAGTCAATTTCAAGTAGCTTCAAGGCAGCATGAATGGAGCTTTCAAAATGGGAAAGCAAGGCTAGTTCCATCAGGCCCCCATTTCCACGGGCACACGCAGCATATATCCCTGTGCTTTCTAACCAGTCCAAAGAGACAAAGGTTACCCAGTGGTTCCTTCCCTGAATCAACTCCTCGAAGCAAAGCGTTCCGCATCTAGCGAACTGCGTCAACCATGGAACGCCCCAGCTAGGCCTCCGGGCCCGTGGCTCTTCAAAAGCCTGCAGTGTTACACAAGAAACTGGGCTTTGGTTGCAGTCGGAACGCAAGCCGACTTTCTCCTAGAGGCAGGGTGACTTCAGGCAGGAAGTCCCAGATGGAATGCGGAGCCGAGGGTTTTTCTCAGTGCAGCTCAGACTAGGGCAATGAGCCAGACTTGCACGGCACGTTGGACCTGCTAGAACGGTGTTCGTGGACCTGTGGGACTGCTGGGGAAATCAAGCTGTCCCAAGAAAGAGCGCAGTCTGTTGCCCTACACTCGGCATACACAGAGTGGTTCCGATAGGCTACTGGCCTGGATGTGGCTTAGCAGGCCCCTGGGGGCCTGAGGGTACTCAGTGTTCTTGCAGGGAATAGGGTGCCCACGTGAGGCTGCTAGATGTCCTGCAAAGCGTACTGACGTTAAAATAATGCAGAGCAACGGCTATGGCCTCCTGGAAACTGCTGCACGCCTCCGCTTCTGCATGGCAATTCAGGGCCTTACCTCGAGGCAACTGCTCACGCTGAGTATCCCGTTAGCGCCACATCATGGTAGGATGCTGACTTTCTCCTCGAGCAGTGTGACTTCAGGTACGAGGTCCTCGAAGAATCCTAAGCAGAGTGTTTTCTCATGGCAGCTCAGACGGGGGCCATGACGAACACTTCCATGGCACGTCGCACTGGCTAGAAATGTGGTCCTGAGGCTGTTCCAGTGCTCTGGAAATGCAGCTCTCCTTAAGGAACGTGCAGGGTGTTGCCCATCACTCGGCATACACAGAGGGCCTCCGAGGGACCGACCTTTGGTCCTCGATGTTGCTCAGCAGGCCCACAGGGGTCTGGAGGCACTCAGGAATCCTGGAGGGAAAATGATGCACACCCGAGGGGCCTAGGAGTCCTGAAAAGGGTACTTCCTTTAAAATAAAGCGGAACAGGGGCTTCCCTGGTGGCGCAGTGGTTGAGAATCTGCCTGCCAATGCAGGGGACACGGGTTCGAGCCCGGGTCTGGGAGGATCCCACATGCCGCGGAGCAACTGGACCCGTGAGCCACAACTACTGAGCCTGCGCCTCTGGAGCCTGTGCTCCGCAACAAGAGAGGCCGCGATAGTGAGAGGCCTACGCACCGTGATGCAGAGTGGCCCCCACTTACCGCAACTGGAGAGAGCCCTAGCACAGAAACGAAGACCCAACATAGCAGTCAATCAATCAATCAATCAATCTTAAAAAAACAATAAAAAATAAAAAAATAAAATAAAATAAAGCAGAACAGCGGCTAATACCCCATGGAAAGAGCTGCATGCCGCCCTTTCGGCGCCGTTACTCAGGGACTTACCTCGAGGCCAGTACTCACGTTGAGTTTCCCTTTAGCTCTAGAGTGTGGCAGGATGAGCTCCACCCCGGCCATCGAAGCACCCGGCTTAGCTAGAGAAAACTCATTGTCTTCCCAGAGCCATGCCTACAGTGGCTAGTGGCCTGTCAACAGCAGTCAATTTCAAGTAGCTTCAAGGCAGCATGAATGGAGCTTTCAAAATGGGAAAGCAAGGCTAGTTCCATCAGGCCCCCATTTCCACGGGCACACGCAGCATATATCCCTGTGCTTTCTAACCAGTCCAAAGAGACAAAGGTTACCCAGTGGTTCCTTCCCTGAATCAACTCCTCGAAGCAAAGCGTTCCGCATCTAGCGAACTGCGTCAACCATGGAACGCCCCAGCTAGGCCTCCGGGCCCGTGGCTCTTCAAAAGCCTGCAGTGTTACACAAGAAACTGGGCTTTGGTTGCAGTCGGAACGCAAGCCGACTTTCTCCTAGAGGCAGGGTGACTTCAGGCAGGAAGTCCCAGATGGAATGCGGAGCCGAGGGTTTTTCTCAGTGCAGCTCAGACTAGGGCAATGAGCCAGACTTGCACGGCACGTTGGACCTGCTAGAACGGTGTTCGTGGACCTGTGGGACTGCTGGGGAAATCAAGCTGTCCCAAGAAAGAGCGCAGTCTGTTGCCCTACACTCGGCATACACAGAGTGGTTCCGATAGGCTACTGGCCTGGATGTGGCTTAGCAGGCCCCTGGGGGCCTGAGGGTACTCAGTGTTCTTGCAGGGAATAGGGTGCCCACGTGAGGCTGCTAGATGTCCTGCAAAGCGTACTGACGTTAAAATAATGCAGAGCAACGGCTATGGCCTCCTGGAAACTGCTGCACGCCTCCGCTTCTGCATGGCAATTCAGGGCCTTACCTCGAGGCAACTGCTCACGCTGAGTATCCCGTTAGCGCCACATCATGGTAGGATGCTGACTTTCTCCTCGAGCAGTGTGACTTCAGGTACGAGGTCCTCGAAGAATCCTAAGCAGAGTGTTTTCTCATGGCAGCTCAGACGGGGGCCATGACGAACACTTCCATGGCACGTCGCACTGGCTAGAAATGTGGTCCTGAGGCTGTTCCAGTGCTCTGGAAATGCAGCTCTCCTTAAGGAACGTGCAGGGTGTTGCCCATCACTCGGCATACACAGAGGGCCTCCGAGGGACCGACCTTTGGTCCTCGATGTTGCTCAGCAGGCCCACAGGGGTCTGGAGGCACTCAGGAATCCTGGAGGGAAAATGATGCACACCCGAGGGGCCTAGGAGTCCTGAAAAGGGTACTTCCTTTAAAATAAAGCGGAACAGGGGCTTCCCTGGTGGCGCAGTGGTTGAGAATCTGCCTGCCAATGCAGGGGACACGGGTTCGAGCCCGGGTCTGGGAGGATCCCACATGCCGCGGAGCAACTGGACCCGTGAGCCACAACTACTGAGCCTGCGCCTCTGGAGCCTGTGCTCCGCAACAAGAGAGGCCGCGATAGTGAGAGGCCTACGCACCGTGATGCAGAGTGGCCCCCACTTACCGCAACTGGAGAGAGCCCTAGCACAGAAACGAAGACCCAACATAGCAGTCAATCAATCAATCAATCAATCTTAAAAAAACAATAAAAAATAAAAAAATAAAATAAAATAAAGCAGAACAGCGGCTAATACCCCATGGAAAGAGCTGCATGCCGCCCTTTCGGCGCCGTTACTCAGGGACTTACCTCGAGGCCAGTACTCACGTTGAGTTTCCCTTTAGCTCTAGAGTGTGGCAGGATGAGCTCCACCCCGGCCATCGAAGCACCCGGCTTAGCTAGAGAAAACTCATTGTCTTCCCAGAGCCATGCCTACAGTGGCTAGTGGCCTGTCAACAGCAGTCAATTTCAAGTAGCTTCAAGGCAGCATGAATGGAGCTTTCAAAATGGGAAAGCAAGGCTAGTTCCATCAGGCCCCCATTTCCACGGGCACACGCAGCATATATCCCTGTGCTTTCTAACCAGTCCAAAGAGACAAAGGTTACCCAGTGGTTCCTTCCCTGAATCAACTCCTCGAAGCAAAGCGTTCCGCATCTAGCGAACTGCGTCAACCATGGAACGCCCCAGCTAGGCCTCCGGGCCCGTGGCTCTTCAAAAGCCTGCAGTGTTACACAAGAAACTGGGCTTTGGTTGCAGTCGGAACGCAAGCCGACTTTCTCCTAGAGGCAGGGTGACTTCAGGCAGGAAGTCCCAGATGGAATGCGGAGCCGAGGGTTTTTCTCAGTGCAGCTCAGACTAGGGCAATGAGCCAGACTTGCACGGCACGTTGGACCTGCTAGAACGGTGTTCGTGGACCTGTGGGACTGCTGGGGAAATCAAGCTGTCCCAAGAAAGAGCGCAGTCTGTTGCCCTACACTCGGCATACACAGAGTGGTTCCGATAGGCTACTGGCCTGGATGTGGCTTAGCAGGCCCCTGGGGGCCTGAGGGTACTCAGTGTTCTTGCAGGGAATAGGGTGCCCACGTGAGGCTGCTAGATGTCCTGCAAAGCGTACTGACGTTAAAATAATGCAGAGCAACGGCTATGGCCTCCTGGAAACTGCTGCACGCCTCCGCTTCTGCATGGCAATTCAGGGCCTTACCTCGAGGCAACTGCTCACGCTGAGTATCCCGTTAGCGCCACATCATGGTAGGATGCTGACTTTCTCCTCGAGCAGTGTGACTTCAGGTACGAGGTCCTCGAAGAATCCTAAGCAGAGTGTTTTCTCATGGCAGCTCAGACGGGGGCCATGACGAACACTTCCATGGCACGTCGCACTGGCTAGAAATGTGGTCCTGAGGCTGTTCCAGTGCTCTGGAAATGCAGCTCTCCTTAAGGAACGTGCAGGGTGTTGCCCATCACTCGGCATACACAGAGGGCCTCCGAGGGACCGACCTTTGGTCCTCGATGTTGCTCAGCAGGCCCACAGGGGTCTGGAGGCACTCAGGAATCCTGGAGGGAAAATGATGCACACCCGAGGGGCCTAGGAGTCCTGAAAAGGGTACTTCCTTTAAAATAAAGCGGAACAGGGGCTTCCCTGGTGGCGCAGTGGTTGAGAATCTGCCTGCCAATGCAGGGGACACGGGTTCGAGCCCGGGTCTGGGAGGATCCCACATGCCGCGGAGCAACTGGACCCGTGAGCCACAACTACTGAGCCTGCGCCTCTGGAGCCTGTGCTCCGCAACAAGAGAGGCCGCGATAGTGAGAGGCCTACGCACCGTGATGCAGAGTGGCCCCCACTTACCGCAACTGGAGAGAGCCCTAGCACAGAAACGAAGACCCAACATAGCAGTCAATCAATCAATCAATCAATCTTAAAAAAACAATAAAAAATAAAAAAATAAAATAAAATAAAGCAGAACAGCGGCTAATACCCCATGGAAAGAGCTGCATGCCGCCCTTTCGGCGCCGTTACTCAGGGACTTACCTCGAGGCCAGTACTCACGTTGAGTTTCCCTTTAGCTCTAGAGTGTGGCAGGATGAGCTCCACCCCGGCCATCGAAGCACCCGGCTTAGCTAGAGAAAACTCATTGTCTTCCCAGAGCCATGCCTACAGTGGCTAGTGGCCTGTCAACAGCAGTCAATTTCAAGTAGCTTCAAGGCAGCATGAATGGAGCTTTCAAAATGGGAAAGCAAGGCTAGTTCCATCAGGCCCCCATTTCCACGGGCACACGCAGCATATATCCCTGTGCTTTCTAACCAG